>NW_024962268.1:907744-1079291 GCF_019238085.1 Lagopus leucura | reverse complement strand
TTTCATTTTCCTTTTCCTTTTCCTTTTCCTTTTCCTTTTCCTTTTCCTTTTCCTTTTCCTTTTCCTTTTCCTTTTCCTTTTCCTTTTCCTTTTCCTTTTCCTTTTCCTTTTCCTTTTCCTTTCCCTTTCCCTTTCCCTTTCCCTTTCCTTTTCCCTTTCCCTTTCTTTTTTTTTTCCTGTCAAAAGCACAAATACATCAGAAAATGACATTTCTCTGTATCCAATCATCTCATACCTCCTTGTGCTGTTCTCATCCGTGTGATCATAGAGTAGCTATCAGTAGCTATCATTTTGTGAACAAATAGGAATGTAGGGATTTAGGGATGATTTGCAGGACTTTGGTACAAATACTGGTAATGAGGAGAGTGGGGAGACATTCTAACTATCAGTGACCTTTGGGGAGCAGTATTGCCTCGTGTTTTTAGAGTGATGTGCATGCTGCTGCTATCTTCAGAAAGGAATGGGGAGCTCTACAGCAGAAGCCAGGAGGTGAGCTGGGCTGGCCTCTCTCTGCCTGCCTGTGCTCCTTTCTTTCCCCTGGAAAGCTCACTACGTGAGGTTTTGGCAGGCTTCCTTGATGTATGGGTATGGAAAGCTACAACTAACTCCCCAGATGATTGGTATGTACTTGAGATCTGAAATCTCAGGCAAATGTTCTGCTTGTTGAGTTATTGTCTGGCATTTGCCTATTTCATGATTTGGCCATCACTGCTGGCTGCTGTTTTAACAGATTTTCACCATTTCTACTGTCACACTGGTCTGGCAACAGGGGAAATAGCTGTGGCTGTGACTGTGGTGAGAGCAGCACAACCACCCCATCCGGCTCTGAGTCCTCACCTCCTCTGCAGCATTGCTTCACAGACCCTTGCACACCCTAAGAGCAGCAGCCAGCAGCCAGACATGGTGACCTGGATTTAATTTGTATGCAACTGAATACAATTAGTCCCCACAGAAACTTGGGTTGCTTTTTTGTTTCACAAAATATAAATAAATAAATCACTGATGCTGAAGATCTGGCATGTGCTCCAGCCTTCCAGCTCAAGTCCCCCCCTTCTCATGCTAGCAATGTGTGAGTTCATCCGAAAGTGAACTGTGTGTACAACGCATTTGAGTGCTCCTTGGGAAGCACTCCTCAGGAAGCATTATAGGCTTGGGGGCAAGTGGCTGGATGATTGTCAGGAGGAAAGGGACCTGGGGGTGTTGGTTGATTCTTGGCTGAACATGAGCCCACAGTGTGCCCAGGTGGCCAAGAGGGCCAATGGCATCCTGGCCTGCATTAGAAATAGTGTGGCCAGCAGGAGCAGGGAGGTGATCATCCCCCTGTACTCAGCTCTGGTGAGGCCGCACCTCGAGTACTGTGTTCAGTTTTGGGCCCCTCACTGCAAGAAAGACATTGAGGCCCTGGAGCGTGTCCAGAGAAGGGCAACAAAACTGGTGAGGGGTCTGGAGCACAAGTCTTATGAGGAGCGGCTGGAGGAGCTGGGAATGTTCAGTCTGGAGAAGAGGAGGCTCAGGGGAGACCTCATTGCACTCTACAACTTCCTGAAGGGAGGCTGTGGTGAAGAGGGATTTGGCCTCTTCTCCCAGGCAACGAGCAGGACACGGGGCAATGGCTACAAGTTGTATCAGAGGAGGTTTAGGTTGGACATAAGGAAGAACTTCTTCTCTCAGAGAGTGGTCAGGCACTGGAATGGCTGCCCAGGGAGGTGGTGGAGTCGCCGTCCCTGGCAGTGTTCAAGAGGTGCCTGGAGGAGGAGCTATGAGATATGGCTTAGTGCTTGTGGTAGCAGAGGTAATGAGAAGATGGTTGGACTAGATGATCTTGCAGGTCGTTTCCAACCTTGTGATTCTATGATTCTATGATTCTATGAAATGGGCTTGTGTTTTTCCCCTCCAAATGTCTGTAACTGCAACTGTCTTTGAATGCATCACTGAGCTGAGCTTTAGAGGAGAAAATGGTCATTAACGTAGTCATTAATGACCACAGTGTGTGTTATCCAAGCATATGCCTAAGGCAAACACAGGTACAACAGTATTGCAAAGGTTAACCTGGACATCAAAGGCATGGCCTCGTCCTCGACAGAATAAAGCCTCCTGGCACCGTTTCAGCCCAATCTGGACACATACCTTAAGGCAGAGAGGAGTGACGTTCCGCAGGTGGGAGCCGGGCTGAAAACGGCTGCACGGCACGGCATCCCACCGCTTAGTTCGGAACCTCTCCCTCGGACAAACGGCCCCACCTAGCGGCGGTGCCGCGCGCCGTGCCGGACCCTCAGTGACGTCACCAAGGGATGGTGTGACGTCACAGCACGGGGCGTCCCTTCCCTAATCCCGGGGAGCCCCAGGAGCTTCCCTGTGTCAGATCACGATAGGTGATAGGAGCAGAACGGGGATGGGGGACATCGCACCCCCCTCTCCCCAAGTTGCTGCAGCACTCCCTGAGAACCTCTGAAAGCGCCTGGTGCTGTGAGCTCCTGGAGGAGCAATTTGTGACGGGGACCTGCCAAATGTTGCTCCTGGTTTTGCTGCCGGCTGGATTTACTGTGCGGTCTGATATCAAATGCATGACAGTAGTTTGAGGCATGGGTGATGACTGCCAGGCCCTCTGTCAAAAGAAAGACAAGTCTTTTGGCAAGCAGTATGCAAAACAAACTGAGCTGTTCTCCAGTAGCAACCCAGAAAGACTCTTGGATTTTGCACTTTGTTCATAATTTGTAAGCAAATACTCTAGCTATCAAAATGGAAAATAATACCAATAATATCTTTACCATCTCTCTCTCTTTCTCTCTCTTTCTCTCTTTTTTTTTTTTTTTTTTTTAAATGTGAGGTGAATAAGAATTCTCTTCATCATCTCCAGATTGCTGTATGGGAGCCAGCCAAGATGTCACCTTCATGCTTTTGGTCTGGCAACCAGCTACTTTTCTGCATCAAACAGCCTGGTGACCCAGTGGTGGCTGTCATCATATGGTGAAGACATCACAGGCCATTTCCTGTTCCTGCTCCCCCTCAACCCCATCTGCACACTGGTCAGATTCGCAGCAGTGCTCTGAATGTGCAGCTGCTCAAGGGAAGTTCTCTCCTTCCCACGGCCACACACACCAGAGATAACTCACATCTAGGATTGGATGTGAGCCCTTGGCAGGGCCCTACATGACAGGAATCCAAGCTGTTTTGAGATCTTTCAGCAAATTAACCACTTCACAGCCATCTTTTCTGTGGGTATTATCATAAAGCAGCGGAGATCTTATCTGGGTCTTTCACTGTTAAGTGCTGGTTTGCGAGCAAGGGCTGCTCTGACATCTCCTTATGCCTAACAACTTAATGGTATATTTGAATGAACACATCTTCACTAGCAGACAAGGGCTAGTTTAGAATATAAGCAGAGAATAAGTTTTCCCCACCATTTGTGCTGGGAGTGAATTATTCTATAAGATTCTCAGGGAACAGCAACCCTTCACCTCTTTGAAAAGTTTCCTGTGATGCCTCAAAGTAGTTCATATCTATACCTAGGTCTAGAAATCTCCACAAGGGGAAAGAAGAACCTGCAATCAGGCAGTGCCACCTCCATGCTCAGAAGAGGATGTGTGACCATCTTCCTGTAGGGACCTTAATGTTTCCCCACACAAAATGACTTAGACCTTTGCTTTTCAGTCTTCTGCTAACACTAATCTTGTAGCACTTCATATGCCTTCATTCTTACTTAGCCTTACTGACATGCCTATATAAATCAGTGTAACCTGTGGGGCTGGCATGGTAGATGTGGTTATTCAGGAGGCCATTTTCACAGTTTAAGGCCAAGAAGTTTTCAAGTACTACATGGAATTTGTTGCGTGTAAAGGTCAGCTTTCATGGTTCACACTGCAACACTACCCTAATCCTGGTCAGGATCAACAACATGAATGATTACAATGATTCTGTTTCACCACCAGGGTCCTCTGTTTCACTGGCAAAAAGACTGGAGGCAGGAATAAGGCTGTGGGTTGGCTCTTCAGGTGCTTTTTCCGCTGATGAAATGAAGGCAAGCAAATGATAGATCCAACTGTGCAGCCTTGGGTGTATGAATCAGTATTATCTGCTGGCTGGCGCTCCTAGTAGATTTTGCACTGAGAAAGTGGTTTTGGTGTCACATTTGACATAAGACTCAGGCTCTCATGGGGTGTTTTGGACCCATCCTGTACAATATTTCAAGGTCTTCAGGAACAAACAGCCTATTTCTAATTTTGCAATATCATCTTTATTCATCAACATGCTAATTGCTGGGTACCAGCCTTTCTAGATCTGTGACCTTAGAATCACAAAGTAGCTTCTGAATAAATCGTCAAACCCCTAAATCCTCTCCTCGGAGTAGTGTGCCATTTTCAATACACATCTGAAGGCCAGAAAATCAACTCATAACTAAAGACACTCAGATTGTTAACATCACTATCTTGCACACAGACACACAGCCATCACTAACGGCCTTGGAAGACAGCTGCAGCAGGAACTACCGCAGTCCCCGACTCCATCTAGTGGGAAGAGATCATAAACAAACAACAACAGACAGTGCTGTGTACACATCCACTAGGTTATGCATACAGTTTAGACGAGCATACACCATGCATACATGTGTGCTCATGACTTGGATTTGAACTTCTCTTTCACAAAAAGGTGTTTTGTTTATCCTATCTGCCTGTGGAAACGGCCCCTATCCCACCCCCAAAATAAATGAATACCCGACTAAGTATGCTTAGTCCTTTGACTCATCAGGTGCGTTGAGTGTTAGAATATTTAACGATGCTCTTCTCCACTATCATTCAGCAGACTTATTCTTCTTCTCTGCTTGCACAGTGTATATTGCCAATTTTATTATTATTATTTTTTTCAGTAGAAAGAAAGGCAACAGTTGGAAAAAAGTGGGCTGGTAGCTAATGAATCCAGAGATATCTAGCAATGTCTGTGATATACGTGAGTAATCTGTACGCTGTTTTAAATGAGGTCCTCTGTGCACATAACTGCTGAATCCTACTAGCTGCTTTTTGATGTGAGCAGGAAAGCCTTTTCCTCAGCCAACTCTGATTCAGATATTTCAAGACCTTCTTTTGATACTTAGCATCTTGAGCTCCCTTGGTTATAGTCCATATTTGATTATTTCAGTGTCCTCTGTCTTCCATCATAGGATAAACTGTAAATCTGTCCAGAAAGTGGAGACAGGGCAAAATACAGCAGTACTCTTGAATTTTTCAAATGATGAGCATTTTTTACTTAAAACAAAATCTGTGGAATAGTGGAATTAAGGTGTTCCAAGGGTTTCTTTTTCTCTTTGTACCAAGTAGTCCATGCTACACCCTCCCTGTGGAGTTGCCCTTTCGGTAGGAAATGTATCTAGAAATATATCTTATTTGTCTTAGAAATATCCTAACTACACTGCCCTTTGGTCCTAGTTATTGAAGCATGGTAGTGGCAGTGTAGGTTTGATTTGTTGGTGGGATGTTTCCCAGTCTGTGAAAACAGCCAAGGTGTCTGCTTAAATGAGCCTACCTCTACCTGCTTTTTGATAAAATCATAGAATCTGACAGTAGGGCTGGATAGGTGAGTACTGAAACAACCAGTCATGACCCATGTCTAAATTTAACTTCAGGTTTACATATGCATACGCTAATACTAGTTGTGTAAATCCATTTTAGGTACTACTGCTCTTGGATGTGGTCTTCTGATGCTAACAGTGCTTGTGTTTAATATCATATTGAAAGTCTCGGTCCCAAGGAGTAAATGCTTGTGTTACCCAGCATGTTAGGATACAATGAAAAACACAAGCTTAGGCAAAGTCAGCAAGTGTCACAGGTGCTAGTGAGTCAGGAGGGGACTGAGAAATTCCCAGAAGACTAGTTTAAGGACTGACTAAAACTGTCAGGACGAGAGCTTATCGGAGATGGCCTGGGCCACCCTTACTAATGATAGCATTTAGTGGGATTGAGAGTAAAGAATATAGCTTTGTGACAAACTTTTAACCACCTCATTCTCCGCAGTAGGTGTGGGGATGAAACTGCTGGGAGACAGGTTGCTGTGAAAACTGGATCACCCACCTCTTCTTTTAGGTCTCTCTTCAGGTGATCCCTACATTCCAAGAGCACAGAAAGTTCCCCTCGTCACCACTTCTGCTGATTCCTGTTGCAGCTCCAGGAACTGGAAAGCTTGGTCTCTTTAGCATCCTTTCTTTCATTATGGGAAGAGTACACAGTGGCATGCATTTAGCCAAATTGTTACTACTGACAATACAGCACGACTGTCTAATTTATCTGGTCATATCTACCCATGTGATATATGTCTGGGACATGGGCAGAAGACACACACAGTGGTCTACTCTGGCCTAGTTGCCTCATTCCATGGCCTTGACAAACAACTTTTTGTATGGTTGTTCAGGACAACGGTGTTTGGGAGATAGTTTCTGTGGAGAACCTAGTTGCCCATCTCCAGTATGCAAGAATGGTAAGCAATGCAAGTGGCCATAGATTGGTTTTCTAACCTCGTAGTTGGCTCTTTTTTGGTAGATCCAACCAGTGCTGTTTCTGCTCTAGCATGTTTTGAGTTTGAATAGGATCTACATTTTACTGAGTGACTCTGCTCTTTGTGTTACTTCATTCTCAGGTCTTTGGCTGACCTGGAGACCCACCAAAGGTGTATTTAATAAAACAGCATTGCATTGCTGAGAAGTGAGTTCACCATGTAACACTTTTTTCTGGTGTGCATAAAATGAAGACTAAACCAAGGACAGTAATACCTTGAATGTGGCCTCAAGTGGATTTCCTTATGGACTCCTCTGCTGAGTGAGGTGTTTTCTGATATTCCCATTAACAATAAAATTTTTTGGAACATATCCTCTTTCCCATTCAGTAGTGATATTGCTCTGAGATACAGTGCAGAAATAACCATAGGTTAGCAAAACTCATTCCATGACGTGAATGTCAGTGTGTTAATATTGTTGCAGGGTTTTTGTGGAGGAACCTAGAGCAGATTGTTTTACCACAAGAAGCTGTTCTTAAAATTTTCCTTCATGTAGCATTAAGTACCAATGTTCGTACAAAATAAATCCCCTCACATTTAAGTAAAATACTTTCCTTATGAACGGTGCCCTGTGCCTTGACTTCTGACTCTGCCACTGCCCTCTAACAGAGATGCTGCATTATTAAGCTCAATGTACCTTACAAGGATAGTTCTGTGTTTATGACTGAGCACTATTTGCACTGGTAAAAGTCCTGGTTCTTTGCCACAGGCAACTGAAAATAAAACACTGAAAAATGCAATAAACAGATGTTCTGCCTGCCATAGGAGTTCCCAGTTTCTCCAGTATTTATATCCCACACTGCCCCTTTCTTCCTATGATCAAGGCCTTTTTTATTAGAGATGTGCCAAGCCATAAAGACCGTGTCAGCCCTTTTAGCTGTGTCTGTTACCTTCACATGTGAGAAGCAGGAAATGACTGCAGAGCACAGCATCCTGCAGAGGATTATGATTGGACCTGCCTGCTTGTATTTTGGCATTGCTTAGAGGCTGCTGTCAAGTTTTAGTGCTGCAGTGTGCAAAGTTCAATATAAAATGCAAGCTTGTAAGCTTGCACTGCTAACGCTACAGAGCCAAAGGATCATTTACCTGGTTGTGCAAAAATGTCCTTGCCTAAGAGCAGGCTGCAAAGAGTCACCACTGTACTCTGATTTTTATCATCCTTGTCTGATGTACCAAGAGCTGATGAAGTGATCTGCAGTGTTGGAGTGCCTTGCCACCTGCTGATCTGCCTTCTCTGCAGCAATAACAAATTGGTCCTTCATGCCAGCACATCCAGCTTCTCCTGGGTGAGTTACTCCCGGTGGTTCAAATGCTGACATGGTAGACCTTCTATTGTGACATGCTGTGTATCGTGGAACCTACCATAGCTCTGATAAATATCCCTCTCAATGTTGTTAGTTTTTAAAATTATTTGAGATTGTCTCTTAGCTTTGTAGTTGTGGAAAGCAGCACTGTTAATGGTGATCTCATCCCCCCCCCCAAAAAATGAAAAACAAACTGAAACAAAACCAAAACCAACCAACAAACAACAAAAAACTCACAGCAGTTCTTAAAGTATTCATTCAGATGACAGTGTGAATTTAATATACTGAAAATATTTTTGCTCCAAGCAAGACATGGAGTTACCATCTTTACTTTTCAAGTTAAAATAGAATTTCTTTTTGACTGCCAGTACAGCAAGATCAGCACAGTGAGTAGAAATCCATACAGTTTGCCTGCTTCACGTGGCAATGTAGAATTTTCTTGGCTTGGTTGAGACTCAAAAGTGAACAAAGAGAAGGCTTTCCTACTGCAGGAACATTACTTTCACTAAACTGAACTCAGAAGAACATCCTTGGTTTGTCTGTAGGTCAATAGGATCAATTAGTGACTTGACTAGATGACCTGTAAACGTCTCTTCCAACTCAAATGATTCTATGATTCTATAATAACACTCACAGACAAATCCACTTCAGAGATATGCATATTTAATCCAAACAGACTCAGTCAAACTACCCAGGCATAATTCAATATAAAACTACAATTTATAGAGTAAAAATAATTCAATTACAATCTGGAACTAGCTTAGATGTTTCTTCACTGATTGTAATCATCTACTTGACTTAATATTCCTGGAATTTGCAACAAATTGGCTTCTACATGGGGCCCACTCAACTCATTGTAATCAGGTCAGCTGCTACTGTTTGTGAGCTCAGCTGCACAAATCATTTGTGTTTCCATATACTGTAAGTGATGCCAAAAACTAAACAGAAGAATATCAGGCCAGAATAAGGCCCATGGCTCTGCTAATTACTAATGTTGAAGGATAATTCCATGCGTTCATCCAGGATACAGAATCACTGTAGAGTATTTGTTACTACTGATGATGAACACAGCAAGAAACTGATTTGCTGGAAAGTGATGTTGGCATTTGTTTTTGCATTATTTATGTGGTCATGCTTGTGGATTTCCGTGATGGAATTTTTGAGGGTAATACTGGGAAGACAAGCATTACCATATCAGGGTAGTTTTGAGGCAAAGAAGATTGAGATGGGGATCAAGGATACGTGCAAGAAAGACAGCCATTCCTGGGGCCATTAGGTTCCTGTGTGATTAGAGGAAGATTGCATTAAAATAACAACAACCAAAACAAAACACAAATAGAGCTGCTTCTGTCTTCTGGAGGAGTGATTCTTGAAGCTGAGTGGTCCTCTTCCACAGTGTTGAAGGACAAGTAATTTCTGCATCTTGGGGGGGGGGGGGAGGGGGGGCATCTTGGGGGGACATCTTAGGGACAGAACTGGAGTTTTTGTGTTATTTGATGCATGAAAGGATCAAGGTGTTCTCTTCTGCTATGGAAAAGGTGTACTCAGCCTCTCTTGCTGCTGTTTCTCCTTGTTTGTTTTAGAAGGGTCTTCCAGAAGCTTAGCCCATTGCTGATTTGCGTCTCTGGATTGTAGAGAGGAGTTTCTCTTGCTGGCTAGTATGGTAGAGCGGAGAGGGGCATGGGGCAGGGGCAGCAAACAGCCTGACTAGTTCTCTGCCTTTCTCTTGTGAGGACTTTCACCAAGAGGTAAAACTCTTCACGTAACTCCCACCAAACTCTGCACTCCACCTTCTCCACCAGAAGGCCCTGCTGCCCAGCCTGCTGCTACTACAGTGCTCCTCCCAGGAGAGCACTGGAAGGAGCTTTGATATGGGACACCAGCATGACCCTGGCCGCAGCGCAGAGCGGAGAGCTCTGGGCAGGGTCTGTCTGCCACTCCTATCAGGAATGAATTAGAAAGTTTCATTCTTGTAAGTGATACTTTTTTGAGTAAACATCCCTGGGTTTCTGTGATGTGTAACTAATGGAGTGCTAAACTCTCAGGGCTGGTTTAAGACTCAGAAAGTACACGTGTTGCCAATCCATCATGTTACTAATACTAATTAACATAGCAGGGACACAATAAAGCCCCAGAACCTGCGCACATTACTCAGCTCACATTACCACTATATAACAGTCTCTCTATTGACCCAACAAAAGCACACATTGGAAAAACGAGATGCGGTCTCTTCTGACTCAGTGAGACATATTCAGCCAAAGAAGAGAACCAAGGACTCCCATTTATTATTGTCCTCTATTACTCTGGTACATTATGGAGGGGAATTCTCAAATCACGTAGGATGACATTTCTACTCTGCCAGCGCCTGTGTGTGTTCCAGGCTGCAGGGCAGGAAGTCCCCATGCAGGCAGCAATGGCCACTGGCTCAGGAGGAGATGGAACTGTGCTGCAGGGGATGTTCTGCTCCAGCAGATGTAAAAGGGAGATCTAATCTGTCAGTTTACATTACTGCTATTTTCAGTTCTGACCCAATCAAATCTTACTGTTCTACTCTTACAACAGTCCCCGTACCGACACAGGAAATACAACCATCATAACGATTAAATTAAATTCCACCCCTGGCAAGGTGAACATTTATTTTGAGCTCTCAGAAAAGCCTTCCTGTTATTGAGACATCTACATAACCTTGTCATACTCTCCTATCAGTCTACGGTGGTTCCACTAATGTTGAGACAGACACATGATGTAGATCTGGAGAGAACTGAAAGGAATTTGGACAGCAAAAGATTAGCATGTTCTTGTTGCAGTGATGCTTAACGGGATGCAGTGCAGCTCTGTGGAAGTTGGGGGCAAGCTGATGTCTACTTTCTTCATTTTCATGGCTAGGATTTTATAGTGCCTATGGGTGAAATCAGTAAAGCTCACTCACCAGCTCCTGAGGCTGGTGTCTGTCATCCTTCAGTGAGCTGACTATGGAAAGCATGAGTCTAATCATTATAGCATGAATTTCTTCTAAGTTGTTGAGCTTACCATAGGTTTTCTAAGCTCATTGAGTGCCACAAATGAGCTGGGTCCTTGGGCACGTTCTCACATTTCCTTTCTTCTTGGTCAAAACTTTGAATGATTTTTCCTGAACCAGCTGTTAGGATGTGTTCTGCTAACACCAGTATATTTAGACTCCTTCTAATTGTCTTATTGTCCCTGTTCAGGAAAGGGGACTTGTCATTTATATTTACATGTATCACAAGTGCCTGTCAGCTAGGTTTCCAGTAGTACATGGTTATAACAGATGTAGTATCTACTTGCTGGACATTCTGGTGTTTCTATGTTGGAAATCAGTACTGGACAGAAAATATTGCCTAAAAACTTGGAAGGTGGGGCCTAAAGAAAATCTCTTTCATGTGCAAGTCACAGAGAAAATATATGTCTGGAGTATCAGACTGAGCTGGTCAGAAAGCACTGCCCCAGCCCTGTGGCTCCTCTCTGCTGTAAATGGAGGAAGAGCTGACAATTAACATTTTGAGCCAGAAAATTGGTCATGTAGGGAAAGCAGAATCTCTGAGAAGTGTGTTGTCTTCTCTTTTAAGTCAGAAGAAGTTAAATATGAGCCTCATCCTATTCCTCCTACGCTTAACATAGAAGGTTTTCTGTTGAATTCAGCAGAGTTGGTTACAGCCCTTTACTCCCAGAAATCAGTTAATTTTATGCACTGAGTGGTTTGACACTTTGTATAGTTGATATCGTGCCGGATGGCCAAAGACCACGAATTATCCAAGTGTCACAGATGCTAAATCAGAAAGTAGATGACAGTGTGCTTGCTATGTCATATGATCTTAGAACAGTTTGTGGAATAGTCTTTATTATTATTGCAAGTAATCATAAGTGCTGAAAAAAATACCATAAGTAAAATAGCATTTTCTGAGTACAATGTGTCCAATGTTCTTAATGTATATACACATCTGCAATATGTTAAACTCAGACCTATGCCCATTTAATCTGAAGAATTTCAATGGAGTGTCTGTATGGAATGAGGGATAGAGTTTGATCCCAGAATGCTAAACAACTGCAACTTCCAGGAACGGTTTCTCTTAGATTTTCATCAAAATTTCTGTTTATAATAATTGCATTAACTAACTATGCATTTATAACACATTACATGGTTTTAGTGGTTTATATAATGTAAGCTTCCTTTACCAGACAGATCAGACACGTGGCCATGTGCAGAGCCACAGTACTGAATGCTTGTCAGGATAGACTCTGCTGACAGAGATGACCAGGGTACTTATTTCAGTAGAAAATCCAAGGCAGTCAATGAACAGGTGCACATCTGAGAGAAAAAAAGATTTGGAAGCATGCTTTGGAAGCATGTTCTCTTTCAGGGCTGTTAGAACAGTTACACCCTGCCAGGGGACAAAGTCATAAAACTGGGATAGGACAAGAGAAGCACCCAACTGGATGGAGGTGCTCCTAAATGTCCAGCCAGGCACTGAATTCTCATCTGTGCAGGCAATGTTACTGCTTCATGAGGTGACTCTGGTGCCACTCCTCCATTTGCATTGAATTATACTTCCACAGATCAAATGCTGCCTGCTGCCACCTCTGTGCTTCAAGTAGTTCTTGATTCTCCCAACGACATTTCTGGCAGAGCCAAACCTCAACAAAGCAGAACAGAAGGCACACAGCAGTACTAGCTGTGAATGAGAAAACAGGTAAAAGTAGGCTAAGATTTTGTTTATATAGCTATAGAAACCTTTGTCACTTCAAGCACCACCTAACATCTTGTGGAAGAGGGCTTGTGTGTGTAAATTCTTCTATTTAAACACGGGAGGAGTTTGAGATAGTGAAAGACAACGAAGTAGTGAAGGGTCTGGAGCACAAGTCTTATGAGGAGCCACTGAAAGGGTTGTTCAGTACAGAAAAGAGGAGGGTCAGGGGAGACCTTACTGTTCTTTACAACAGCCTGAAAGGAGGTTGTGGTGATGTGGGGGTCGAACTGTTCTCCTGAGTAACAGTGATAGGATGGAAGCCTGGGGTTGCACCAGGGGAGGTTCTGTCTGGATATTAGGAAACATTTCTTCTCAGAAGAAGAGATGGGACACTGGAATGGATTGCCCAGGGAAGTGGTGGAGTCACAGTCCCTGGAGGTGTTCGACAAACATGGAAATGTGGCACTGAGGGACATGGTTTAGTGGGCACAGTGGTGATGGGTTGATGGTTGCATTTTTGATGGTTGATGGTTGCTTTTCCAACCTTAATGAGTCTATGATTTTACATCTGCTGTGTTGGTTGTTCACCCCTTGCTTTCCTATCTGCTTCTGTTTCCTGGTGTAGCAAGAAGCATGTGAGTGCCAGCTTGCAGTAACTGCACAGGTTCATGTGGACAGATCCTCCTTGGAGGAAGGGCTCATCTGGTTTCCAGGGTAAGTTCTCAGAAGGGTAGATGGCCAAGTCTGTCAGAAAGCTTCAGTGGAAAGGTCACAGAAGTGGATGCACTACAATGTGTCTTCTGCACAGTCTTCTGAGAGACAAACCAGCATTCCCTTTGACATACCTTCTACGTCTGGAAGGGAATTGTATCTGCATGAACTCTGCAAATGGTTCTATGAACCTTCCTGCTAGCAGGGGTACAGCTAGCAGCATGGCCTAGGTCCCTGCATATAGAAATATAGTGTGAGTCTGTCTAGCTTATTTTAAGTGATATATTGCCAAATTCTGATCCTGTTTGTCAGGCTGACTAATACCTCAGGTTATCCCATTAATTTCAGTATTGCTGCCCAGACAGTGCAATGATACCTAGGAAATGAGAACACAATCTAGCCAGTTATGGTTAAGTGACTGAGTTTTTACTGCTAAGCACAATGTGCCCTACCCAACTTATTTGATTTAGCAGGTGCTTTACTGGCATTTAAAATATTTTGCATATGATCATAATGCATCCTGAGGGGAAAAAAAGCCAACCTTAACATTTTATTAGTGAGACTTCTTGCTGTTCCCCTAAAATAAGGCAATCAAACAGACAATTTATATTGCAGAGCCTTGACCTTTACTTTCCAGGACTGTAAAACAAAACCCCAGACCCCGCACTTTCTGCATCTGGTTGACATTTGAATAAAACTGCCAGAGTGCAAACAAGATTTGAGACAACATCTCCAGCAAGCTCTGCTGTGAGTCTAAAAATATTCTTGGCTAACTTACTTTTTAAGGCCATATGTTGAAAAAAAAAACCAACAACCCAAAACTTCAGTAGAATTTATTGCAATAACGGATTTGCCAAACTACTTAAGACATTTGGGAAGATTATAGTGAAGTACATTAGTTGCTGACTTGACAATTTGCTATGCTCACTGCTTGTATATTGGATTCTTGATATTCACGCTGAGAGTTGATCCGACTTTCTAGTACATTTTAGCAAGAAACCTGCCAAGTGTCTACTGGCTTATTAAATGCTGGGAAACCAAAGGTCAGCCGTATTTATAAGCCACAGCAAAGACACTGTGGATGGTACACAAGATTTTCTCATGGCATTTTTCATATTCAGACTTTCAGAGGAGGACTGGGTGAGGGCTGGTTTCACTGGTTGCCTCAGAGTCCCTCCTGGTTTGCCTCAAAGTCCCCTGGCCACGTGCTTAGAAGCTGCAGAGAAGCAGTTCTATTTCCACTGTGCCATCTATTCCCTACATTGCTGCGTCTAATGATTACTGTGCCTTTGAATCTCGTTCATAGGGCCACAGCCAGAGCATGCTCCTGGTACAGCCCTGCTGCAGCAGGGCCCATCACAGAGGGCAAATCTGCCCTGCCTCCACAGCCCATCCCCAGGAGCTGATTTCTCCAAGGCTGCTGCAGGGTGAAAGAAGCTGCTGTTGGGAAGTTGCTGCGTTCTGTGCCTGACCCAAAACCAGCTGAGCCTGGGGGAGACTTCCTGCCTACTCCACCAAACTTCCGATTGGTGTTCTCTCACTTGCTCGCTGTGGCAATTCTGCTTTGCAAGCACTCCAGTCACCTTTACCACTTCTGATTTCAATCCGGTTTTACACGGCTGGAGATTGTCCTAGTGTGATGCACAAGTTTCCCCATAAAGGCTAACCCTTGCCCTCCTTGCCAAAGCAAACATTCTTACAAAGGCAGTGGAATCACTCTCACAGTCAATAAAATTTTCTTCCATATCATGCTATACAGAACACATTGCTGTCGACATTTCTTACATCTTTATTATATAGTTTTATTACATTTACTTGTCTGATGTGCGAAGGTAACAGAAAATTCCTCCTCTTTCTATAAAGGTGCTTACCAATACATAAAGTGGAGATGTGTAAAAAAAAAAACCAAACCAAACCAAAAAACAACCACAAAAACATGCTTATTTAAAACACAAGAGGACAAGAAGTTTAAACTTGATCATTTAAATCATTTTAACATAGAAACCATTCTGAAGGATCTGTGTAGACAACAATCTCACCGAGATTCACCTTGCTTTAAGCACTGCTTACAACAGACTGATGGAGAGTGACATGAGAAACAAACCCACGTTTTAATGGAAGATAGCTGCAAAACAAATTGCTTTTTAACTGTTGGAAAGAACTGGGGAAAAAAAAAAAAAAAAAAAAAAGTGATTTTCTTATTTTTAGTTTTTATTTTTATTGTTTATTTTTATTTTTTCCCTGCCATTATCACCACCGGGGATATTTGCGCACTCTCCCAGCAGCGGGCGGGGAAACCCGCGCACTGCGGGCCCCCAGGGCAGCGGCAACGGGTAACATCTCTGACCAAACAAGCGGCGGGAGCTCCCGGGTTTGGCGATGTAATCCGCTCCCGACGGCTCGAAGAGAGGGCACGATCAAAGCATTCTTCCGGGGAATTCGCACCCGGGGCTGCCGTTTGGTTAGCCGGCCCGAACCCTGCTAATAAATCCCCTGGGAGAAGGGGCGGGATAGGAGGAAGGGGAGGGGGCCTCGTCTCCTGCACCTGCACGCCTGCCATCCCCATCCCCGCCGCTCGAAGCGCGATGCGGAGCCGGACCAGCGGCACCTTCCGAGTGGGAGAGATGTCCTGATGGTCTCGCGAATGCTTCTGAGCTGCTTTTCCTCTGCTGACTTGGCGCGCACACGCACTGGGATCGGGCAGAGTCCCTCGCGGTCACTCCCCGACCCCACCCCGGTCCCGGCGCTCAGCCACAGCCGCTTCAGCGCCCTCCATCGGCACAACGCTGTGCTCCCGTGCAGCGCGGCGGTTCCCGAGGGCAGGATGGGGAAACGTTTCCCCGAGGAAGCTCCAGAAAGGTTCTGCGTAGCTCCCCGGGTGATGATGACGGTGAGGAGGGAACACCGGTTTGAGGAGGGGGCCGTGATAGAGGCCGTCACAGCGGGCGCTGCGCTGAGCATTTCCCAGCTTGCAAACCAATGCCCGCTCCATCCTGTCCCGTCCCTTCCCGTCCTGTCCCATCGCATCTCGCAAGGGTCGCAGCTGTCACGGCGGGCTGAAGGGAAGCAGGAGCCGATGTGGGGCCGCAGCAGCACTCCCCGCGGCTCTCCCGTCCCCCGGGGAAGGGGAAGCGGAGCGCCCCGCAGAACAGAGCTCAAACAGGAGGAGAAAGAGAATGTTACACAAACATGCTTTAAAGTCATGGCTGGATTTCACAGTTCCCTGTGGATAAAGTAAACAGGAGGGAAACTGTTTTGTAATTTACGCCAGCGGCCCGCAGAAACCGTACTTTGTAATTTGGTGTCGGTTTACAAGAAAAAGGGACTTCTGTTTCCTAACCTAGCAGGTTCTTTGTCATGCCCGCGCCTTTTAAGAAAGACCCCAAGGGGGAAAGTGGAATTCCTTAGGTATTTGCCTTTTCGTCATGCCTGTAAGCAGCAGCGGGAGACTCTTTGGGGATGAATTCTACCTGCCGTCGAGGACGCGTTTCCCCGAAGCGAGTGCGGCGAGCTGCATTCTGAGTAGGCAAACGCTGCACGGGGACGCGCGGCTTCCGCACACCTCGGCCGAACAACGAGGGCCCAATCCGGCGGCTGTCCTCGGCCCGCCCGCCTCAGATGCTGCAGCCCCCGGGGCGCTCGCCCGACAGGGAGGGGCTGAGGGCGGCGGCACGGCGCGTTCCCGTCCGCTGAGCCACGAGCGTGGGTTGTCTGCGCGTGCTGCACGCGCCGCTCACGGAAATACGTTTGCCCTTACAGGAGAATGTTTTCGGTGTATAGTTGACATATCGTTGGCTTTCGATCAGCACACCGACGAGCGCCTTTTTTTTTCTTCTCACTTTTCTCCCTTCCTTCCCCTCCTTTCCTTCCTTCCTTTTCTTCTTTCCCAGGGCATACCCCATTTATTCTGACTTTCCTCCGCTAGGCGCCGAGCGGGTCCAAGCTGAGTGTCATCCCCATTCGCCCCCTCCCGCTCCCGTTTGCAGCCGCGCTCCGCAGCCCCGACTTCGGGCGACAGTGTTGGTCCACCCGGCTCTGGAAGCGCGGCAGCCGTCGGAGAACGGGAGGAGAGAAAGAGCTCTTCCGCGGCTCATTGCAAGTGTCACGGTGCGAACGTTACGGAGTTAACGAATACTTTGCCCCTCGGTGTTACAGGGAGTGCGGGAAAATCACAGAGATACCGCTGTGTTTCCAGACTCGAAATAAAGTCATTTCTACGCATTTCCCTCCTCGCAGCGGGACAAAGAACACCTTTCCCCACCACGTTCCCCCGCCGCGCTCCCCGTGGGCTGGCGTGCGTCTGTCACCCCCACACGCGTCACTCCTCTCTCTCCTCCTCTCGTCCTCCCGTTCTCCCTACGGTTATGACCCGCACCCTCCGCCGCCACCGCCCTGCTCCCCTCCGCACCGCCCCCACGCGCGTCCCCGCGCCCCCCACGCCCGTCCGCACACACGCGCGGCGGCTGGCAGGCGAGCGGCGGGGCGGGGCGGTGTCGGCGCGGGCCAATGAGGGCGGCGGCCGCGCGGAGCGGGCCCGATGGGCGGCGCGGGCGGCTGTGGACGGCGCTGATAACGCGGCGGGGCCGGAGCGGCGCGGCGAGGCGGTCGCGGTCCCGGTCTCGTTGGCGGCGACAGCGCTCTCTTTGCCCGCACCCGCCAGAGCCCCCCGGTGTCACCGGACGGCGTGGCGCCCCGTGGGTCGCGGGAGCCCGGCGCTTAGCCTGCCGGCCTGGGGCACCGAACTCGGGTAAGAGCCTCGGCGGCGGTGAGGATGGGAGTTCGGAGCCATCGCTTCCTGAGTGCAAAGGCAGTGGAGCTCCAGCACCGCCGTGCGGGGTTGGCGGGAGCCGGCGGGTGCTGTCATCCCACGGCCGCGCCGGGGCTGTTCCTTCCGCTCTCTCCCCGCCCTTCTCCCCGCGGCAGACGTGCTCCGGCCGGCGCACAGTTCTCGGGGCAGCGGCCGTCGAGGAAGCTGAGGGGAGCCCCGCGGGTTCCGGGGCACGGGACTAAGGGGCGCGGAGGGAGGCATCTGGCGGTTCGCGCCGTGCCTGTCTGACCGCGGGCGGGTAGCTTGACCCTTCTCTTGCAGCTGCGGCGCGGAGCAGCCATGTCCGAAGGACGCGCCGCTGGCGAGTGGGAAATCGACGTGGAGAGCCTGGAGGGGGAAGCGACCGAGGGCGTCGGCGCTCCGAGGGAGGAGGAAGAGGAGGAAGGCGAGGAGGCGACGGCGGCCCCACGGCGGGGCGGCGGCAGTGAGCCGCGGAAGCTGAGCCGCACGCCCAAGTGCGCCCGGTGCCGCAACCACGGCGTGGTGTCGTGCCTGAAGGGACACAAGCGGTTCTGCCGCTGGCGCGACTGCCAGTGCGCCAACTGCCTGCTGGTGGTGGAGCGGCAGCGGGTGATGGCCGCGCAGGTGGCACTGCGCCGGCAGCAGGCCACCGAGGTGAGGCGGATCGGTCGGGTCGGGAGGTCGGGTCAGGACAGGACGGGGCGGGTGGCCCCGGCTGACGGCGCCGCCCGCCCGCTCTCCTAGGACAAGAAGGGGCTGGCCGGGAAGCAAGCGAGCCTGGAGCGCAAAGCTGTCTACCAGAGGCACGTCCGGACGCCCAGCCTGCTGGCCAAGAGCATCTTGGAAGGTAGGTCCGGCGACGCCGAGCCGCGAGTGCGGCTGAAGTCGGCGGGGCTGCCTCAGCCGAAGTAACGCGGAGCGGCCTCTGCGCCGCCTGGGCGCGGTGCCGTCCGGCTCCTCCGCGGCTCCCGCTCTGCGTGGGTGGAATCGGCGCGGGAGGACCTCAGTTCCCCCCTCAAATAACGCCTGAAATGTTAGCGGCGGTAATCTGAAATTTGAGAGTTAGTGTTACAAGCCGACATTCTTCTGACATGAGTACCCAGCCGTGTACTGCGGTGCCGGGCAACTCATTTGCGGCCGTATCCATCAGCAAAGGAGTAAATCAAACCGCTTTCTTTCTGAAGAGAAAGCTTAACACAGCAGCTCTGTTTATTGCGTTACCAATGGTGAGGTAGGCACGGCAGGCTGCTCGGATTTTTTTTCCTGCTGAAAATGTCAGCTGCAGAAACAAGATGTTGGAAAGATCCATGTCTTAATGAGCATATACATGTATAGTTCTCTCTGTCTCTTCGGGTCAAGCCCCAGTTTATGTCTGTGGCTGCTTTAATTATTTTCCAAATTGTAGCCTTGTAGCATTACAATCATCAAGTTCTTTTTATTATTGTTATTATTATTATTTTTCAATAGAAAGCTCTTTTCTTTGCCTGTGTGTACAGTTCTGTCCTGTTAAACTTTTCTCTAATTTTCTCCTTCAATTCATTCTTTAAAAAAAAAAATCTCTTTTTTCATGTATTTATCTTAACTTTCTTTTTCTTTTCTCCTAGTTCTCCTTGGAATTTTCTACCATCTGTAACAATATGATCATAGTGATTCATCTTTAGAGAATAGGAATGGCAGCAGCTATAGGTATAGATATCTTTCTTGGCAATGGGGAAACTGTGTGAGTGGGACTGAATACGGGCAAAATCCTCTTCTTGCTCTTGTAATCAGTTCCATAATTCTATAGGATTACCTCACTGGGTAGAGCAAACAGGATCGGACCCTGTCAGTTATGTTAAATTAGTACATTAGCTGAATGCACTGGATATTTGTTTTATTAATGTAGTACTTCAGTTCTGAGTAGGTGGAATATTTGAGTACTTGTTTACCATGTTTATTAAAAATACTGCATTGTTAAGCCGTGCGGTTCAGTACTGATCATAATGCATGGCAGGGTATTGCCTTTTTTCAGTCTGCTGCTTCCAATGGCCACTGTGAATGGCTGCTCAGCTAGCTCTGGGGGAAAAACGCAGGGCAGAGCCTCAGGGCTGGCTTCTCTGCATGCAGGGAGTGGGGAAGGATGTGCCTGAGGGCGCAGGGATGGCAACTGAGGTGGCACGGTGATGAGGGTAGGAACTGCACAGGGTCTGCAGAACGTGCTCTGAAGGGAGCCCCTGGTGCAAACACAGCTATCATATTTCTCCTGCATGGTTCCATTCCTAATGCTACTTCGTTGTTTTAGGTTACCGTCCTATTCCAGCAGACGCTTACCTGAGAGGAAACTCACCTTTGCCACCCCCTGTAAGTGACAGGATGAGAAAGAGACGGGCTTTTGCTGATAAAGAGTTGGAGAACATTATGCTAGAAAGAGAGTACAAAGAAAGAGAGATGATGGAAGCTACACAAGCAGCTGCCCTCTTCCTCCCGAACCGCATGGTGCACGGAGCTGAATACAATGCGTACAAAACCGCCTTCAGCCCTGCTCAGGTTGATGCTCCCGGCAAGGAGTTCTGCAATTTCTTACCAACGTGCCTTGATCTAACCATGCAGTACTCGGGATCTGGCAACATGGAACTTATTTCTTCCAATGTCAGTGTAGCTACTACCTACAGGCAGTATCCCCTGCCTTCCAGGTTCTTAGTGTGGCCGAAGTGTGGCCCCATTAGCGATGCTCTCCTCTACCAGCAGTGCCTGCTGAACGCTACCACTGTCCAAGCTCTCAAACCGGGGACAGGCTGGAACGCCAAGGTGGCACAAAGCCCGGAGTGTCCGAACACTGAGCAGGACATCATGTCTCCGAAACTGGAGAATCCACTCCTTCTGACCCACACACCTGACATCCAGCAGGCATGCAGTGAGGTGCCGTGCCTTCCCCAGGAGGCTCGGGAGAGGTCAGCCTTCTCTCCTCCAAAAAGGACTTTCTCTCAGATTTCCGATAAGGATTCTCTGGCTCCTCAAGAACAGGCACTGAGCAAGGTCAGCAAAGACACGGCCAAGCCCGCTCCACCTATCAAATACAATCCATTTCAGTCACTGTTCCCGCAGACATTTCCAGACAAATCGGGAGCAGAGCTGAGAGCATCGTTTATGAAAGAGACTTTTGAAGAAGCATCTAAGAAATATAGGGAGTTCAGCATTAAAGAGAACCAGAAATACAAGTTTACTATAGATAAATGTACAAAAGACTTCTTTGGACCCAAACAGGCCACAACAAAACTGTCAGCAGCTGAGCCACTGTCGTTTTCAGTTGAATCCATCCTTAAATGACCTTGTGCAGAGGCTAATGTCACCCAGTGAATAAACTGCAACATCAGTGTAGAGAGCTTGTGTGCTTCGCCTTCTGCAGAATTACTACTGCCCACCTTTTCTCTTAAAAGATTTGTAGAGAGAAGTTTCTGCTGTAAATGGTAATTCTTTCTTTTTTTTTCTCAAAATGGCATACATAAATGTTGTTTATACAAACATGCATGTTTTCAGAAGAAAAGTGAATTTATTTTTAAAAATTGAAATGGCACATACAGAAGACTGTAGTGTTCTTTTAAGTAGAACTCCAGACCACTCAATAAAATGAGTTTACCTGCAAAAACAGATCTTTGCCCTGCCAGTAATATCCCCTGATCTTAGTTGTGTCTCTAGTCTCTTGCAATCAAGTGTGCTCTGCTGTCAGAACACACCTATTCCTTTGTGGGCTGGTACCGATGTACTGAGTTATCTTGGTGGGGTATGTGGTCACCCTGCTTTCACCTTCGAGTACCTAAGGGAAGAGATGCATGTAGACTAGTATGAATTAGAAGGCTTCTGTTAGTAACTGAAATTTGCTGTTCTTAATTTGAAGGTGAAGTGCTTGCTAGCAGAGAGACTGACTTAGCCCATACCTCTCTACAAAACTTCTGTTCCTAAAGCAAAGACTTACTGGGTAGACTGTGTTTGGGGATAATGAGCTTTTTGGGTTTTTTGAGTCTTTTGGGGATAATGAGTTTTTTGGGGTGAGTTTTTGAATAAAAAATCCTCTTTTTTAAATTCAGTTTTTGAATAAATGCTTTTATTTTGAATAGATGCTTTTGGCTGACTTTGCTGTTCCTCTGGGTTTTCACTCCTTAGAATATTTCCATCCTAAAAACATTTAATTCTGACCTGCAATAGTCTGAGAGTCTCGAGCTGTGGTAATTAGAATGACTGTAAAAATGGTGCACAGAATCCTTATTGCTAGTGAGAAGTCAAGTCATGATCTCTCTGTTTTGTAATTCTGGGCCCTTTTGCAGGGGTAATAGAAAGAAAGCAGTAGAATTTACCCCAGAAAGTGAGGTGCCCTTGGTGCTGTGGTTACAGAGTTACAGCTCTCACTGTAACTGAGCTCAAAGGAAACTTTCTGAACTTGTGGTATTTTGAGTTTTTGCCTGTATTTCACCATTGGCATTTCCACTTACTGCTGGTACCTCGGTTACTCCTGTTAACATTTCAACCCAGCAGAAGCTGCTTGGTCAGCTGAAGGGAGCTGAGGTTGTTCTTGATTTTTGTTATTTTCTAAGGGCAAATTCTATTTGATGTTTCTAGGCAAAATCTCTAGACTCAGAATGGTTTGGGTTGGGAGGGACCTTTAAGATCATGTAGTTCCAACTCCCCTGCTATAGGCAGGGACACCTCCCTGTAGACCAGGTTGCTCAGAGTCCCATCCAGCCTGGCCTTAGCACCTCCAGGGAGAGGGCACACTATTATTTTCTGATCTTACAACATTCACCATACAGCCTGAACGATCATTTTGCTGTAAATAAATCTGAACACGAGCATTGCTCACTCTGCATCTCTGACCACGTTTGGCGTCGGTGCTGAGTGGTGTCGTGGGGGGACAAGCTGCTATTTGTGCATGGGGTGAATTGTTTGCCAGGGTGCTTTTCTGAGACCAGTGAGTGGCTTGATGCTATTGCCAATCACGTCGTTCAAACAGCAAGCTCTGCCTTTTGCTTGGAGAAAAAGCATTTTAACACGTGTAAATTTTGTATGACTTGTCTTTTAAAACAAATAGAAAAGAAACATGTTGTTTTAGGCAATAATAATAAATGATAACACAAACTTAACAGGATTTTGACACCAGCCAGAGTTTTACTTTACAGAATCATTCATACTGACCAGACTTTGCCTGCCTGGAAACACATCTCCAATGCAATGAATCGCTTTTTCACATGCTCAGACTCTGTCTTTTGCTCAGCTGCCATTAGAGGGAGATGGACCTTGCTTGGGAGCCGGGGCTTCTCATCAGTCAGTTCGGCAGTCACACCAAGCTGAGCAGCTTTTACATGGGGCAAAATTCTTCACACTTAATATTAATTTGCTTTCACCAGAGCTTTCCTTCTTTGGCTGAACTGGACATAACATACTAACAATAAGTTTTAATTCTATCAGAGTTGCTTTGTTATTACAAATATGAATCATTTTGTTGTTCAAGCTGCTGGAGTACAGTAGGATGGCAGATGAAAGACAGTTCAGGAACACATAGTAAAGCAATAAGTACTGTAATTAGTCCTCCATAAACACATTTTACTTTTTGCCTGACAATGAGCACATCTAACACCATTCAATTTTGCATCTGAAATATTTTTTAAGGAAGTCACTTGTCTTTATTTATCATTACAAAAGAGACCAGAAAACCACAGCCCTCCAAAACACTTGCCATCTCTTGACTTTTTAAAGAGCCAGTTCAACTAAAGGGATGAAAACCCTCAAAGCACTCAAAATACACAAAGTACTAACCTATACCTATCTATATCATGCACACACATAGACGTGGGCAGAGGCATATACACACATACATCGACATACACACACGTATGCATACACATATGCATACACACACACCTACATGTACACATACACATGAAGAGACCCACAACCTATGTCTGTGTTCCAGATGATTCTGCCTAAAGCCCAGCCATCAGAAGAGGAGTGACATTTCTATTATTACTTTAAAAACGTGATTGTTAAAGTGAAACTGGAACAAATTTTGCCTGCTTCATTTAACAAATCAGTCTCACTGGAGTCAGCATTTGGCCACACCATCCCGCTTTCACTTGCTCATTTCTTGTTTCATTAACCATTTTTGCTTGTACTTTGTTTCCTTTCATAAAACCTGGGCTCTCCTTAAACTGTTGAAAGCATCTTATATGCCTTGAATGCATGTTGCTATTGAATCAGTTCTCCTTATGTTGGTTAAAAACATGTATAAGGATTGTTGGAGGATTATTAGTTTGAACAGGCAGACTACTTGTGATTTTCCTCATGCATCTTCACAGTGGATGCATAGCTCTCCTCCCTCAGTCTGCTGCATGTTTCCCTGGACCAGAAGCAGAGATTTGTCCATGTGTGCTGGTGGAGCTGTACAAACTCAGGAAGGGGAGGAGAAGTCATTGCTCTTTCTCTGTGGCCAAAAATGTGATGTGAGACCTGCATGAGAAATCGCTCAGTGCTAGGCAATGAATTCCTTGCAGTATATAAGCTGTTAACATCCTATGCTCCCTATTCCTTAAACACAGTGTTTGTGGCATTTGCTGTACGTGTGGGTGCCTGCACCTCTTGTTCAGAACCACCAGCTTTCTCTGGATATAGCATGCACGTTTCTGCTGTGCTCATGATGTCAGATTGCATTTCCCTTTGCATCCCCTCAACTTTTCTTACACGATGGTGGAACATGCTGGGAAGTTGGCTCTGGGAAGCACAAAGTAAGGACAAACAGCATTTACCCATTTGGTCTGCAAAATACTTCACCTAGCTGGTACTGTTGTCAGAGATGACCAAACACTAAAAGTGCTTAGGTGTACTTAGACAAAAAATGTTTAGGAAGCGTACAGAACTAGAGGATAGAATTCCAAACAGTGCCTGGCTCACTGGCTGGTTGGGAGGCAAGGAGCAGGTGGAGGGGCTCACCTGGGGGAGGTAGAATTTACAGATGCTGCAGTGTCAGTGTTCTCCCTCAAGTGATGTGGGACCATTCAGGCAGGCACTGCATTTCCTCCTCTGGGGAAGAGAACCTGCACAGTAGGTGTGGGTTGTTGGCTTCCTGCTGAAGGCAAACTTCTCAGAGCTGATGGCACCAGCACTGCTGGCTCACTGCAAAGCCTGTGTTAAAAATGGGCTTGAGCTCAAGGCATAAGACAGTGGAACACCAGCCATTAGATGAGATCAGGACTGAAACATCTGTCTTGTTTCTGCTGATAAATCGAATCTTCCACACTAAGCAATGGAAAAGAGAGGAAAAATTCTTCATATTCAGCAAAGTTATTAAGTTGGAAGAATAGGAATAATGAACAGTTTTTGTTGGAAAGTGGTTGCGGCCTTCTTCCCAATTTTTGTAGAAATTAATTGTAACTGAAATCCACCCAAGCATAAGCAAAAGACTGCCCAGGCAAGCCTACTGATATATTCGCCAGCTGATTAAGTAGCACCAGAGCCTGTGAATGTGAATACTTACCTAAGCAAGATGGGGCCTAGAAGTCACTCCGAGACATGCAAAGATTTTGGGAATGCTGGACCTAATGTCACTGTCGCGCTGACCAGCTGACATTGTGCATCTGTACCTCACTGTAGTCACTCAAATCTTGGCTTCAGACACTGACTAGATTTTCTGTTCATTCCTTGTCAATACAGTTGGTCATGAAACAGGTACATCAGGTTGGTTCTATCTATGGTACACCAGTCTGTCTTTGTAAAATGAGAGTTCATAGGGGCATCCACTATACCCAGTCTGGTTTTCCGCTACTCATTTCATTTCTACATGAACAGTCCCACAAAGGAGCTGGCTGTGACAAGTTTCTGTTTTTCTAAGTCCAACAGAAAACATGGGTGAACAAACCACTCTCTGAGATGGCTTGCCTCTGGGTTATCAAAACCATACTGAAATCTGGACCTCTATGGAAAGATGCTTTAAGTAGTCACAGAATTGTTGAATCACAGATTTAAAAAGAACAGAATTATGTATATAGATAGAAAACCCAAAATCTTAGGGAAAAATATGCATAGGTATAATCAACACCTTTCAGGCAATTGTAGATTTGCTGTAGTGTAAGCATAGAGAGATGAAAAAAGCCATCTAGGGTCTCAGTAAGTAGCTTGGGAATGTCAGCTAGATGGGAACCTTGCACTTCAACACTTTTGGAAGACCACATTTCATTTAATCTTTTATTTAATTTTGAAATTTATTGACACTTATTACCTTCTGAGCTGTCCTTAGCTTGAAGAGGCAGTACTACTTCTGTTACATCTTCAAACAAGTTTATTAATGGGAATTTAGCACTATGTGATAGAACCAGGGAACAGAACTGCAGCAGCACCAAGGCTGGCTGGCACCCCTGGAGAGCACCCAGTCTCACTCCTGCCCAGAACAGTTCAACCACAGCAGTTTTGCTCGATCTTTTCTTGGCTAGGTTTGGAATCTCTAGGGATGGAGACTATGCATCTGCTCTTGGCAACCTGCTCCACCGGTTGTACCACACTCACAGGAAAAAGGAATATTTTCTTCAATCTAGATGCATTTTCCTTTATTCCAGAGTGCGCTCATTGACTCTGTCCCACCTGACCATCACTACAGCATGTATCTGTGTTTCCTATATCAGGTATCAATATTTGATAAGATCTCTCCTGTGCCTTCTCTTCTCCAGGTTGGACAGCCTTGGCTCTCTCAGTATTTCTTCATGCAAGAGATACTCCAGTTCCTTCTTCATGTATTTTGCTGAACTCATTCTGAGACGTACTAGGGAGCTCATCATTAGATATGTCTAACTGAGATGAAAGATATCCACCCTCCGTGTGTTGGCAACGCTCTGCTAAAAGTAGACCAACATGCTGTTGGATGCATTTGCTGAGTGGAAAACTACAGCATTTTGTTCACCTTGGTGTCCAGTCCAACGGGGCCACTCTGACTCAGAACACGTTGTACAGGATTTGCATTTTGCAATATTACTGCCAAGTGCACTAGAATTAAGAAACCTACCTTCTGTTAAATCATTGCATACCTGATGCATGATGGAGTAGGTGCAAAAATAAATGACTTTCTATGAGTGTAGGGTCAGGAAAGAAAGGAGAGGAGAGGAGAGGAGAGGAGAGGAGAGGAGAGGAGAGGAGAGGATAGGTGAGGAGAGGAGAAGAGCGGCGAGGACCGGAGAGGAGAAGCCTGGAGAGGAGAGGAGAGGAGAGGAGAGGAGAGGAGAGGAGAGGAGAGGGAAAAGAGAAAAAAGAGGGAAAAAGAAAGGGGAAGGGAAGGGAAAGCTTAATAATGGTGAAATTTTGAAAGCATATAAAAAAAAACCAAACATACAGTAAACCTATCATAACATGATATTAATGTGATACTAAAACTTTACAGCCTAGGCTCAAGATGAAGCAGTTGTATGCAGCATTACTAAAAAGCTTCATGTTTGAAAGGGCTGAGTACCCTCAGCTTCAAACATGATCTCCACCTTGTCACTTACCGCACTGCACTTTCATACAGAGCCTGAGAAAACTGCAGTCTCATTATCATATTTTAAGATGATTTCAGTTCTTACACTGGCAAACTGATGTGGGATTTGAGTTCAGGAGCAAAGAGCTTTACACCAAAATTGCTTTGCCACTCTTGTGCCTATAAGACATGCCTGGAAAAAGCAGAAAAACAAGATAAAAGCTTACTGGTAAGGGCATGACCTGGTAATTGACAGATAAGCCCCATCTAGCTTCCAGCTTGGTGGCTTTGGGGTAGCTGGAGAATGGCAGTTGGGCTGGGTGGAGATCCCAGCACTTGCATGCCTTCTGCTTGCCTCAGCCCTTCAGGGAAGGCACAACCATGGTCTGAGCACCTACGGGAACAAGAGGGACAATCAGCCTTCCTCTGCAGGAGGTGTTGGCAAGCCCTCTTTGGGTCACCCTGGCAGTTTCAGCTTTGCCAAGCACTGAAGTGTTCTCTCAAGCAAGTCTACCTGCTTACAAAAGCAGCTGCGTTCTGACGAAGAGGTTCTGGGTTAACAGCTTGCAGATGTGGCTGTGTGGGGGCATGCTCTGCTGGGTTTGGAGGGCTTAGGCAGAGGCTCTGCAATGCAAAGGAACAAGTGAAATAACTTTTTGGATAAAACTCTTTCATTCAGTCCAATAAATTCTCAGGTTAGAATTAGAGGAGTGTGACTCAGTGATTTTTGATTGAGATCTGAGAGTAAATCAATGATACCATTAGCATTATTTGTAATAATTTAACCTCAAAGCAATAATGATGTGGGTAATCATAAAAGGGTTTCTGTCTAACAGAGGAGGATATGAGCAGAAGGTTATGCTGAATACATGATCTTCTGTAATTTGTGGCAACCAGTAATAAGTCTAGGCTTGCAGAAAGGAAAGAGTACCCATGTTGACAACAGCTTCCCTGTAGCAATGTCTTCATTCAGCTTCTGGCGTTACTCCCGCACCATGTCTTGTTGGTGGAAGCAGGATAGGCAGGGCTGGGGGAAACTATGCAAAGCAGTAATAAAAGTGAGCTTATCTTTGCACACCCCTATTTCCTATTGTCTGCTGCACAACAGCTCTCAGCTCACCACAGCACCAAAGCACACACTGGTACTTAAGGAATGATGCTATCGTGGTAGGTATGCTGGAAGTCCTTCCCTCCTCACTGTCTTATGTGACTGTTCTTTAGCTTTTACTTTGCACCCAGCACATTTCTTGAAGACAGAGTCGTAGGCAGAAGGACTTTGAGTGAGATCCTTTGTTAACTAACAAACATAGAGCTCCTTCTATGTTTTCCCTGGCATGGAGACTTCTTTACAGTCTATCCCCTCTATCTAAATAATCATGTCTGTGAAACCTGCAGAATTTTGTATCTTTGAAACAACTGCAGACATAGTTGGAATAGTTTCAGAAATGGAGGGTAGTAAGATAGACCCTGGCTGAAAACAACTGTTATTTCTTATGTGCTTTTCCAGTCATCATCTCCCACATGGTTAAGCCTGGTGTCCTTTGAGGCTCCTTGCTTTCCTGACGCACATCCTCTGTGTCTTTCTTGGATACTTCGGTGACTCCTACAACATAAATGCTGTGTTCTGTACTTCCCTTCACACATGGCAGTATTCAAATGTTGGAACTGCCTGTTGTGCTCAGGTCCCTGTGCTACAAAACAGCCTACCCAGAGTGTCTTGTAAAGGCTTTCTACAAAGCAGCCATCTCAGCATGCCTATGTGGAAGCTGCAAAACAAACAAGGAATCATAGCATATCTCCCACAGCTGGGAAATGCCACATGTGGATGAGGATAATCCATTCATTAGGTTCTTAGCATAAAGTCCCACCAGAGAGTATCATAAATCTACATGATGTCCCTGAATGCTGGATTTTTCGTTTGGGCCTATGAAGGAACTGAAAAAATGTGTAAAATGAAAATCACATGTAGTCCAAAGCAGCTCCTTAGCACTGGAAGCTGGTAACATCTGAAAGTGAGTAGGCAAAACTGACACATAAAGATGTGCTCTGAGCCAATTTATGGCAAAGGGTAAAGATCATGCTGCATCTGAGTCAGAATAGAGTAGGCACTACTCCCTGGCGACTGTACATCTGAAGAGTCTCTGGTGTACTGACTAAACCAGAAAATGTATGGAATACATTACAATTATGAATGCTTCTCTGACATGCTATTTCAGAAAAGACAACAAGAGTGGTTGATTCTTTCAACCTGCAGTCATAGCCAACCCGTTTCCCATTGCTGTCAAACATGAAGCAGAGATGTTTATCTCCACACTTGTTAAGAGAGAGAGGTATTCTGACAGAATGAAGGTTTTCAGCAAAAGTAGTTGCAAGCCTTTCCAGAACATTCTTCTTTCTGGTACTTGTTTGGAGCTAACAGCTGAGTGCAGAAGGCAGGTATCCAGAATGTTTGTAGGGTACATTCTGCAGCTGCATACACGCCCGTGCTTAAATGGAGGGGTTTTATCTTCAAGCTGTTACGTCATTGTTTTGACAAAGAGCTTTCAATACGTGTCCTAAACCTTCAAAATTACAAAAAAAAGAAAAAGAAGAAGAAAAAGGGGGCAACTCCATCAGATAGCTGATGTTTTATTATGCAGTTAATTTGATTAATCCCTTCCCACAGTTACACTGAACCATTCTTTGCTGATATTTTAAACTGAAGAGTTGCAAGCTTGTGTCAAACAAGTATACCGTAGTGTTTGGAAGATTAAACCCATGAGGTAGACAGCTGAGGTACATGTAGAAACTTGGACTTGGAGTGGAAAGAAAACAAAGGCCGTCAGCTGTGACATCCACTTACCACTCCTGAAGCCTATTAAAGAAGATACAGGAAGCAAGTGGACTCATGTTTGGGCCAAAGGAAGGCCAGAAAGCCTGTGTTCAGCAAGTCCCAGGTAGTAGTGCTCAAATATAAGAGAAAATCAGTTAATTTCTGCCAAGTTATCTTTAGAACACATCAGTGGCAAGATTGCCGGCCTCCCTCTGCTTGATACAGTATTTTGGAAGTCCAGATGACATGTGTTGATGGTCTAAAACCAGTCACCATTTCCTTCCAGCCCTGCTTGGCAGTGCCTTGCCTCAGCAGGGAGTTCAGTGATTGGTTAGACTGGGAGAGAAGTAAATGAAGGCCATCTGCTCGTCAGAACAGGGCACGGCAGTTTTGAAGGAGCTGGCGATGGCCTCCATTGCCCTCTGCCAGCTGAAGAGAGTTCAAAATCCTGGAGCCAGGAGAGGGGGAGCATCCAGCATGACTGATCCATCAAACAGTTCCAGGGAAGCAGTGGGAGCATCTGGATGCTTGCTCTTTCTCAGCACTTCTACCAAGAGAAGGGCTGTATTTGAGAAAGTTACCCCAAGCCAACAACAGCATCTGGTGAGCTGTGGCTGGTCATTCCAAATCTGGGCAAATAGCTTAGACATCAAAGAGATGGCTCTTGTATTTCAGACCAGTGTTATAGAAGCATCCCATGCAGGCACGATTGCTTTCTCTGCTTTGGACAACTCAGAGGTAAGTCTGTGGTCCAGTCCTTTGGCTATTGACTGTGGGAAGTCTGGGTAAAGCAGCGTCAGCTCCCAGAGACTTAGGTCACTGCACTGAGGCCTGCAGTGAGATTCTGAACACAATGCACTGCTGGAGGGCCTGAGGGCTCAGCTCTACTTCCACCAAAGCTACTGGTGAAATTTGGAGGATGGAACAGCTCTCCTCTCTCTGTTGCCCACCAGCAAGTTGAAAGAAGACCATTCCCTCGGTGTGCACGTTTCACACAATGAATAACATCTTTAAGAGCAAGAATAGATGTGACAGAGTGACACTCTACTGTCAGGAGCCTTGGTGCCATCAAAACAATGTCAAAGGCCTGGTAAATGCCATTGCCTTAGAGCGGGAGCAGAAAAAATGGGCTCTATTCCTGTGGCTCCTGGCAAGCTAGCAACATGACTGGCCATTTCTTCCTGCTGGCAAGAAGCGTGTCCTGCCTAACTATAAAAATGTCTTCTTTACTAGCCTCTACATAGATAACTTGACTAATGAGGTAATGCTTGGCCCCCTAGCCTACCCATGGCGTATACAGGCTTCCAGATTGCTGAAACGCCTTGCAGGCAGAAGGACCACATATGCAGTGTCCTTCATAACACAAGAGGCATCCTTGTATACTTATAGATATCTGGCTAACCTTTCTGCTTTCTCTTCCGCAGCCTCGTACTGAAGGCAGAGATATCTTCCTTGTTTTAGCAAGCTTCAGAGATAGACACTGCTTTGGACATTTATTGGCTTTTGCTCAGGTATACTGGAACATTTAACAAAGACAATACAAATCCCAAACTAGGCATTGAGGATGCACTGCAATAGTTTTAGAGGGAGAACAGCGACCTAGCTGTCCTGATTTCATGTGGCTTCTGGGTGCAAAGCAGGCTGCAGGACAGGCTGCTTACCCTGAACTATCTTCATGGGCCTTTGGGTTGTTCACCAGGACAAGCTGCCCACCTGAGGCGCAGGTTGGGTGTGGAGGTTGGCCTTGCCACCAGCTCAGCCACACATCTTAAGGCAGAGCCTGATCCAGAAAACAAACTACTGTCTCCTCTCAGCCCTAACCTGCACACACCTCTGGTGGTGTGCTCTTAACAAAATATAATAAAAACAAACTTGCACGTGCTGGAATTGCTAGACATATTCCCCCTCCAATGAGACGTGCACAAGAGTGAAGGACCCTCTCTTCCAGTCAGGGATAAGACAAGAGACATGTAAAATCACTTTAGCATATGGTTGCTAGCACCAAAATCCTCAACATTCATTGCATGATGTTTGGTAATGTAGTTTGGGCTACAAATGCTTTGCAGACTTAACAGAGGGACAAGCAGAACCCTGGTTTGAAGTTGACTGTAACATAATGGAAGATGGGGTTAAAATGGTTAAATTTCTTCAGGATACACTTTTAAAAGAGGGAACTGAATGTTGAACCCTTACTGAACTTTGTCTGAAACTTCAGCATAATCAAGCAACTAGAATAACAACAACAACAAGATGTTGTCACTGTGATATCATTGCAACAAAAGCTCTCAAATCTTTTTGGGAAGGACTTCCTTACAATTTACACTTCACAACTGAAATGCAGATTCTGATACACTGGTAACATACATCTGTTCTTCTGACTTTTTAACCATAGAGTGCTAGTTTATTGCTGAGCTTAAGGATAAAAGAAGCAAGAAATGAAAGTAAAAAAAAAAAGTTTCCTCTCCACTAAGTGCATTCAGATGTCAGCCTGTGAAAGCCCTATGCAGAGCTTCATTCTGAGATCATTTTACCTTTCTACTTATGAGACAATGTTGTTACCAAGTAGGTTTAAATCATAAAAGGGTTGGGTTATAGAATGGGGAAATGTTATTTTCAGATACTATCAATAAAGTAAATTAAAAATAGCTGAAACATATTAGTATCAGAGAGTTAAAACTTCCAGAGGAGCAGATTTGTAACTGTACTTGCATGCATTGTTGGTCCTTGTTCAGCCTAAAGTTTTCTATGATATCAAGGCTGGAGACAGGAAGCCTAATGTGATTTGTGTTACACATGAATGTAGACCTATTCCAAAGAAATACTGCTGCTATTGGCTCTTGTACATGGAGTAATGGAGCTGACAGCAGGACAGCATTTCAAGTCAAACCCATTGCATGTTATTATACAGTGTTGGCAAGGGTGTCCTTTCTGGCAGGATGCAGGAGATTGCCACCATGCATGTTTCCATCCCAGTCTGTACCCATAACAGATATGTACTGCACAGTAGTTGGTGAGTGGATTTTGCTCTCCTGTTGGGCAACTCTTCACTGAAAGAAATAGCATTAACCTCCCTCGAATACTTCAGTTTTGCAGAAATAAATCATGTCTAAGCCAAATTTGAGCTGTATGCATTGTGATCTGACCATTTTCAAAGACAGACATGATTTTTATGGGTTTTCTATTTTTATAATCCCTTACTTTTGTTTCTGATTCTACAGGTAACCTGGGAATGTGGTGTTTGACTTCCTTTTTTTGCAAACATGAATATATCAGCAGAAGCATTATTGTTCCACATAACCGTTGGTGTGAGAACAGGAAGGATGTAAAAAATCTAAATTTAAATCTGAAATGACTAAATATGTTTCATGGGTTACTTTTAAACATACAGAGCTACTTCTTTCTGCTTTACCCTCTCTGATTACCTTCCTCAGTGTCATTTGTCCTCAGATACAGGGTTTGCTATAGATTCTGTGAGACATCTTATCTTAACTCATGGCAATGCCTATTCCCAAGCACGCACCTCAGGCTTTAATTGCAATTTAGAACATGGGGAAATAATCTTGTGCACCAAAAAAGCATTTAAGTCAGGATACAAGTCAACTAATTCTGCCATATACTTTACTATTCCTTCTTTTCCATTGAAGCATGTTTCCTTCATCTCACTAGACTGTCTGGTAAGAGTCCAGCAAGGCCAACTCCTCTTTACTCTGCTTTATACAGCTGCAGTAGCAGCTTTAAGAGAGAGGGACAAAATTGAAGCTTGCTTTTATCACAGGGCTACATTCACATAAACAGATTTGCTGCTCAAAGCCTGGTGAGAACCAGTGTGTTGAGGAGGCTGAAGACTGCTGTGACTCTTTTATGCCCACAGGTAGCCTTTATTTGCTGGAGGGAGGTGGTGCTGACTTCTCCTGGGGGAGTGACTCTGACATGTTTGAAAGTACGTTTTAAGAAAGCAGCACATGGAAATGCACACCAAAAAAGGCTTATCTCCTGCTTCCCCATGTGAGCCTGTCAGCTGTAAGATGGTAGTAAATGCCTTCTTTGAAAAGAATAGAGAGATATAAATGGAGTGGCTGTGGCAGGAAGTTCATTTTCTTTAATGGCTGTTTGTACAAGTATCAGGTTGGGGGCTGTGATTACTTGTTTCTTGTCTCCTGTGGTATATGCAAACTGTACCTTAAGGGTGCCACAGCATGCGACCAGACAGCCTCAAGAAGGGAAGCTTAAATGGATATGAAGTGTAGCAGTAAGCCGTTAAGCTGAGCTAAAGGGATAACATAGCTAAGGACAGCATCCCTGCTGCTCCCATCCGATTTCTGCCAAGATGAAAAGTTGCATGTAAACCCTTCATGGTCTCTTCTTTGATGTCTTCTTGGTCTTTACTGTTAGAGATCCCCTAAGTCTTCTGTTCTCCTCCCTGTCACTGAAGCATTCATGGATCTCTTGCTAGGGATTGCAACTTCTCAGGTGATGCTGCCTGAAGCAAATCATTTGGTAGCTCCTTCCAGAGTGATCACCAGCAAAATAGGCAATAGGATTGATAAATAATCCAGAGTCATTAGAACTTGCAGTTAGCACTTGTGAGTATGGCTCTGGCAGCTAATAAATCACAGCAGCCTTGACAAGTGCTTGATTCTTCCAGTGTTTTGCAGGCACTTGCACCAAAGCAGGGTCTGGCTTTTAGTTTGCCTCTGCTCATAGTGCCAATGCTGTGCTGGTTCACCCAAGAGAAGAATGCCAAGCAGCCACAGTGACTGGAAGTGTAGGGATGGCCTCTCAGGAAAATTTGGTTTGCTCTGCATTTTCTCTCAAAGAATCAAAAGTTTTCTTTGGCCTCTGACCAGCAGGAAGAAGGAAGGAGCATGACCACCATTCTGACACCTCTCCTCTCCATGGCTATGAAACGTTTCATAAAACGCACAAGGAATTGCTACAACAGCAGGTGACAAAAAGGAGTATGTTGCTGCTGAGCTCTTGTTCCAAGCCAGTATGTGCCTGAGGTACCACATATTCCCTCATAACTGAGATTTCTGGTGCAGTCCATCCCCTGCCTTTTCTCACAGCCTCTCTTGCTTGAGCTGTGTCTACTCCTTGGGCTAGTAGTTGGCCTCCTGCTATGATTGCCAGCACATGCCCTCACCCAGCTGTCTTTGACTCTCTTTGAACACTGTTTTTCTTGTCCACACTGAGCTTTTTCACCATAGACATCCTGCAGTCATCTTTGATGAGGGCTCCTAGTCTCTTGAGAGCAGTCCTGCAGAGAAGGACCTGGGGTCCTGATGGATGAAAAGCTTAATATGAGCCAGCAGTGTGCTCTTGCAGCTCGGAAAGCAAATGGTATCCTGGGTTCCATCAAAAAAGGGGTGACCAGCAGGGACAGGGAGGTGATTATCCCCCTCTGCTCTTCTGAGACCCAATCTTGAGTACTGTGTCCATGTCTGGAGCCCCCAGTACAAGAAAGACAGAGAGCTGCTGGAGAGGGTCCAGAAGAGAGCCACAAAGATGATCAGGGGACTGGAGCACCTCCCCTACAAAGACAGGATGAGGGAGCTGGGCTTATTCAGCCTGGAAAAAAGAAGGCTGTGGGGTGACCTCATTACAGTCTTTCAGTACCTAAAGGGAGCCTACGAACAGAAGGTGAGTCAACTTTTTGAAAGGGTAGATAACAGCAGGACAAGGAGAAATGGTTGTAAGTTGAGGGAGGGAAGATTTAGGTTGGATGTCAAGGGGAAAGTTCTTTGCTATGAGAGTGGTGAAGTGCTGGAACAGGCTGCCCAGAGAGGTTGTGGATGCCCTGTCCCTGGAGGTGTTCAAGGCCAGATTGGATGGAGCCCTGGGCAGCCTGGTCTAGTATTAAATGGGGAGGTTGGTGGCCCTGCATGAGGCAGGGGGGTTGGAGATCCATGATCCTGGAGGTCCCTTCCAACTCTGGCCATTCTATGATTCTGTGATTCTGTGCTAGGTTTTTGTGCTACAGCAGAAGTTATTCCTCTGTTTCTTCCTTCATGCTGTGATTTGAGGTAGTATTGCTGTGATTTGAGTTTAATAATGCATGTTTTTTATAATTGAGGCTATGGAACTTGTGTTCATTACAGCAGCATCTTACTTTTCATGCCAGGTTTGAGTGAGCTTCTTGTGTATCACAGGTAACTTGTCCTTTGTAAATGGAGTGTTTGCATGTGAATGGACATGTGGTCATCAAGGCTTGGGAAGGCGTGACTTGCAAGCTGGCAGTGCTAGCCCTACGTTTGTTCTGTAACTTCCTACCTACTGAGTGACTTTGTTCTTAAGTATTTCTGGGTGCTGTTCTGTACCAGCAAGTCATGGTCTGGAGGGACTGGTCTGTGTCAACATAGTAAACATACCTGGTGGCTCCTTCAAACTCACATTTTACACAGGGCACACTTACTATATGCTTAAAGCCAGCTTTCAGCCCACAGCCCCGTTCTGTTAGTGGTGTATTCTCATGGTAATTAATACCATGATCAGCCTTGCTGCTTTAATAAAGCTCAAATGTGTGAGTAAACAAACTGCTTCTCCCTGCTGACAAATGAGTACTGAAGGCACAGCAATATGAATCTTACAGTGATCTTTGATGAGGCCTTAAAATATTCTTATGCTACTATCATCCAAGCAGTAATTTGAATAATGCTGCCACAGTGCTTGAGCTGCTCTCGTCTAGGCAGCAGGGGACATGTGTTTGAAGGGTAGTTACTGATGAACTACTAGCATTCTTTAGTTCTTTACTCCACGTGGTGAAACAGAAAAAAAGGTTTACAACTTGCCTTTCAAGCCTGCGTGTTTTTACTTCTCAAAGACATGAAATGCTTATTTGTTTATTTACAGTCTGAAGCGTTCTCGGTCTCACGGCAAACACGGGGTCAGGCTGCCTTCTCATCCTCCTGCTTCCCGTCGTTCCAGTCCGAAGCGTGGAGCTGCTGCGGGCGCTGCCGGCACTGCACGCCCCCCGCCCGGCCCTGCCGAGCGCCGGCAGCACGCTGCTGCTCGCTGCTTGCTTCCAGCGCCCGCTAGATGACGCCTGTGATTTTGACAGGAGCTTGCAGCCCCGGGAGTGGGAGATTTCAAAGATTCGTTCCTCTTTTTCTGCATCTTGTATATGGGTGAGCATATGCCTGTGGTGCGAGGAGGCCTCGAGAATAGGGAAGACTGAAACGCATCTTTGTTGCCGTGTATTTGAGGGCTGTGAGGCAGGAGAGATGTGCTTTGTACTTCCAGATCCTACTCTCACCTGGTTTGTGGAGCACTAACTAGATTGTAGAGAGATGTAGTTAAATAACTTCACTTAACCGAGAGGAGGAAACACTTCAGCACGACAAACATGATGATGTTGACATGTACAACATATGGACTAATGGAGGAAGGACAAAAACATTGAAGAACAGCTACAGTGTCAGCAGACAGCTACATCTCTCCATGCTGTAATGCATGTCTTGCAGAAATATGCAGGAACAGCTTGAGTTCACCTCCATAGGTGAAGACCTCTAGCCAGCGATGTGCCTCAGGATGGCATGCAGCAGAGCTAAGTCAATGCCTTAATTACAGTATAAAAGGACACTCCTCTTCACCTACCTGCCTCTGCTGGTTTCATGCACTCATGTCTGTAAATCAAGACTTGTTTTATTTAAAAAATACACAGTGTAGTTAAGACTAATGGTAAATAAAGGTCATTAAACTAGATTGGCCATTTATGTCTAGGTATGGCAATTTCATTTATATAAATAATCTTGATTGTTTTATAACAGGCAAATACAATTTCCTCCTCTGGGAGCAGGTGTGGAAGGTGGTTTTATTTGGTTGTTTGGATTCTGAAATTAACACTGACTATGGGTGGGGAAAATGAGAAGAAAATTAGAGATGTCATACAACAACATGCTTTCTGTACCTGGGCAAATGCAATCTTCATTTCATGAAAGGCTGAAATTGAAATCCTGTCACTTGAAAGCTGGCTGAGGGGGGAGTCTGCAGTTAGAACCTCAGCACTAATCACACACTGCTGTTTGCCTTGCTGGTGCCCTTGGATCTGCACTATCCCCTGGAGAGCTTTAGAAAGAACTAGTAAACATCTAAGGTGGGTTTAAATGAGGAGGAAGTAAGAAATCCTTTTGCTAAATACAACAAGTATACCATAATTTCATTAAAATTTTATGAAAAATATTTATTTCCAAAGAACTGAAACTGTTAACATTCCTGTAATTTTCTTCTTTAACTCTACAACTATTGAGTCAAGTCTTACCTTTCTTGGTTTCATTGAAATCATACTGGGACCTCCAGAGATGCCAGTTAGAACCTTTGTTGGCCATTGATCAAAGGAGTAACTGTGCTGAATTGAAACCCAGGATATCTTTTCCTCTGGATATGTGTGAGTCATACTGAAAATGCCTAGAGAGTTTTAAAGAACCTCATTAAACCTTGTTTCACCTTCTTTGCTACCAGTCATTGCTGCTAACTGCCATTTCCATGGATGTTTATAGCCTCTTCTGTACAGTACAAAACATTTTAATGTGAAAGAAATAACATGCAGGCAAATGGCCCTGCAACCTCTCCAACAGGGAAAGACTTCAGGCCCTCCATGTGCCTGAGGAAGAAGCAAGAATGGGTATATCTGAGACTTTTCCCACTCACAAAGCAGATCATGCCCTGTATTGCTCTGTACTTTTGGATGCAATACACTTGTGTCACAGTGTAGAATTGTTCTCATGTGTGACTGTCTTCAGATCTCTTCAGATCTGTCTGAGATTGTCTCTTCCTCTCGGTGGAACATGCTTTTCTCTGTAGAAAGGTCTCAGTATAAAGGCAGGAACTGACTGAAGCACAGTCTGTATTGCATTTTCCTCTCCTTGATCTGAGAGCAAATGGACAGAAGTGAGTGTGATGTTCCAAAAATCTCTGTTTATGTTCATTGTTCTGAGATGTGATGTGGGCAAAGTAACATTCTGATCTGCAGTTGTTGAAACATGGCAGCTGGTGCACAGTGTGCTTTCTTTGATTAAGAAAGGCTTAAACCAAACTTGCAGGACATCCAGACAGCTCTTCCTCACAGGCTGTGGTGTGATTCAAGACGTTTCATTGCAGAAAATGGAACTTCCCTGAGATTGGAATCAAGTCCAAGGTGAAAGCACAATGAGTTCTCCATATCAATTCTTTGTCAGGTCCAGATGGAAAGTACTTCTGCTTCAGTGCAGCATCAAAATAGCTTATTTGTTATCTCCTTCTTCCCTTCCGAGGCAGTCTAAGGGTTTTTGCTGTGTCTATAGTGTAAGTTTCTGTAAGAAACATACTCTGTTTGCAGCACATCAGACTTGCAAATCCCATGTTCATCATACCTGCTAGTGAGCCTGTTTTGGAAGCAATAGTTTTGACCTTGTACTTGGATCTTCCTCATCCCACCTTCCAGATCATGTCTGTAAAACCTCTTCCATGGTAAGCTTCTTGCTGTCAGTTCATTTCCATCACGTTAATGGTCATCCTCCCACTGAACTGAGAAAGAAAAATAGGAAGAATATATTCACCAGTTCTAATCCAAGTTGGACACATTTTCATATGCTTAGACACCTTGAAGTTAGTAGGAACATTTGCATCAAAGTATTTGATGCAGGTAAGAAGCACAGACAAAGGCAAATGAGAGGGGGTACTGTGTTTGTTGCACATCAGCTGTCTCCTGCAGTGTCACTCATTCACAAACCTTTTAAAGATGCTTTAAAAATACTTCATGGAAAATGCCAGCCATATTCCTTTGAATATTTGGGAAAAAAAAAAGAGTGTTATTTAGAAGAGAATATTAAAAATTACAGTCAAATGCACAATAACTGCTGATCTACTTGGATAGAGCAGATCACTACCACATCTGGTGTTGCAAAGAAAGTCTCTGTCACATTATCAAGGCACAAGACCCTACCTGTGCTTCACAAAGAGAAATGTTCCTAGTGTTTACACAGGTGGGCTATGCAAAGGGTGTGAAGACTGTTGGCAGCTTTGCAAAAGACTCGTGAAAGTGTGAGAGCAAGTACATTTTCAGGGGTGAACTATTTAAAATACACACTTTTTAAAGTTCAGTGAATTGAATCCCATGCCTGCAAAAGGCAAGTATAAGACTAAAAGGTCAGAAATGGCAATCACAACCTGAATGCAGCTCAGGGTGGCTCTTTAGACCTTCCCACAGTGGCTACAGCTGCTGTACATCTACTCTTGTCTGGAAGAATCACTTGGGGATGCTGAGAGCTTAGCTCACTTTTTCTCCCTTTGCAGACCTTGCTCTCCCCTCTAAGGCTGCTGCTTATGTGATAGTCTGAACAACTGGTATGTTATGGGAGCATTCTGGAGGAATTAAAATTAGGGACTCAGACATGGAGGGGCTGCATCCCCTGCAAATACTATGAGAGTTGGAGTGGTAGGTACTGAGTTTTGGGGGATCTCTCTCCAAAGAGAAAGAATAGCAATGTGGATGGAGAGAGACGGGAAGTTACAGACACCTCGAGCTTCCCAGTCAGTAAGGCCTGGTATGGGCAGGGAAAACAGTGGAAGAGACACTACTGCTGTATCCCAGAAGGAGCAGCAGTTGAAGCAAGTTGCATGAAAAGCTGAACTGTGCTCAGTGAAACTGCTCCAAGGCCAGAGGTGGACACGGGAAGGGCTACAATCAGTGCCATCTCAATTCAGGGCTTCCCTAGGGGGGCAGGCAAACAAAACTTTGGCTGAAGAGAAATGGTTTGAAAGTGCAATTTGTTTCTGACTGTGGGGATTTAAATTCTGGGACCTTTCTGGAGTCATGAATGCTAGCTTTTTACTCATGTGAATTATCTAGTTGTTCATCATTCTAGTTGTTCATCACTCTTCAACACACTCTGGTGTGTAGTGAATGTTGCCTCTACTAGGGAGTCCTGGGGCTGATACTCCCTGTTTCATATAGGAGGAACTTCTCAGAGATATCACATGGGCTTTTTTCATGGATTGGGCCTCCAATGGCACATTGATAGATGCCATGTGTGCATCTAATCTAGGCTGAGCTAAGACATGCCCAAAAACAGATGGGATCTGGAGAGAGGCACTTGATAACTCAGTAGTGGATCTTGCAGCTTTCTGTTCCTGTCCAGGAAAGGGGCCCCTGCTCCACCTCAGAAATGAGTTGCAGTACAGCGTGCTGTCCTGCCATGGGCTGAATATACTCCACGAGTTCTGCTCATCTTTGTGTTCTCCAGCTGAAATAAACCTGTTGAGCAAGGAAGCCTGAGTGAGCTGGCCAAAGCCACAATAGTGATCAGTCTCAGGGTCCTGGCTTAGGACTGAGGTTTTCCTGGCTCCCAGACAGGCTATGGCTAGGAAAAAGCAATTCTCACATGGCTGGCCATATATTATCATACTCCTCTCAGGGTGGGAGTGTGGAACAACAGCAATTAGAATTTGTGCCCCTCTCCACCACATTTGCAATTCAATTTCTGCACCAATCCGAGCTCAAACTAAAAAAAAAAAAAAAAAAAAAAAAAAGCTGCAAACATCCACCTTTAGCCTTTTCACCAGCTGTGCAGGGAGCATCCTGCAGATTTGGGATGCTGAGGTGTTTTTGCTTGAGAAAGGCAATAGAAGAGCTTACCTTCCTACTAGAATGACCCAATTTCTGGCCATTCCTTGTGCCCAGCATAAAACTGTGTCTGTGGGGTGCCTTCTCATGGGATGGTGTTTACTGCCCCATCCTCTGAGAGGAGCCATGGGCTCAGGCTGCTCAGTGTCAGCGCCCTCACTGTGCCAATTCCGCTACCTTTATAGGCCCTGCTACTTAAGCTAACAAAGAGTTTGTAAGGGAATAGGATATGAAACACATAAATAAAAGTATCAAGTATCCCTAAAACATGTGTGGATTAAGCTGGTGAAAAGGTGAAATTTCTCTTCCCTGTGAGTTAATGTCTATTTTTCTTGGAAACTATACTTCAAGGACTGCCCCTTTCTACTAAAGTGATAAAAGATACGTTTTCTTATCTGAATGCATTGACATTTTAAAAGGCTCTCTTTGTTGTATCTAAACCCGTATGTCAATAATTATACCTCTTATACAATTTCCTTCGTATTTACTTTATATAAGTGTACATTGTGTTGATATAAAACTAGACAGCATACTTTTAAATTCTTGGTACTTTTGTGGGATGAAAATCTTTACAATGCCAGACTAATCTTTCATGACTGACAGCACATTGGCATGGCATGACAATTTAAATCCACATTGGAATATGTTAATCCATCACCTGGAGTTATGATACTTTTTTTTTCTTCTTTTTTTTTTTTTTTTTTACTTTTGGCTTCTAGATGCTGTGACTTTTGCTTAAAATGGAGTTTTTTTAAAGGTAGGTGTCTCACTGCTAAGTCTTCCCTGAAAAGTGTTTTGAAATTGTTTGTTCTTAAATATAAGAAAGGCATTTGTAAATGAAATAATACAAAATACCCTTTGGACACAGAACTTATTTTTCTAGCTTTTATTAAGTAACTTTCTGTGTTAATTTACCTTGGGAGTTTGAAGGGAGAAGTCTGTTCCGTGTCTGTAAGGAAGAAAAATTGGTCTGTTACCTTCTACTAGCTTTTTCAGAAAAAAGCACATCAGGATTAGCCATATTTAGTGCAAAATGTTCTGATGTGTGAAGAGGAACTAAACTGAAATTTGTCCTTAATCAGTGTTGCAGCAGTAGCTGTCAATGGAAGCTACGTACAGAATTCTCCAAGTGTGTCCTCAGAAATCTGGCTCCCTGCACTGAGAGCCCTGTGACCTGTGCTGGTGTCAAACTCACTGAAGGGGCATTTTACCTGCTGTTCTCCAAGAGAACTGATTCAAGGTTTTCACTGAGTTCCTGGGAAAGAAGCAGGCATACAAAGACTTTTACATTTGGCTGGGACAGACCAAAGACAGGAGTTAACTTTCTCCTTTTCCTTCACTATGAAGGTGTACAGTGTTGAGGTACAACACTGGTACTAGCTTTCATGAAGCAAGTCAGCTAAAATCATCACTAAGCAGGCTTTTGGTTCATTCATGGTCTTACAGTTAGAGAAGAGTATGTACTGAAAACACAAGGGAAAATATTATATGACTGTCAACAATGGTGAGTAATGAAAGCAAAATAAAAAGGATATCTGAACCCTTTATTTACTTTACGACAGTAGAAAGGAAGAAAGAGGAAAAAAAAGAATTTGTAATACATCTACTCAGGAGAAGCTATTAAGTAAGTTTCCATGCTATGAACAATCTTGAGATGAAGTCAGTGTGTTATCAGGATTTGTTTTGACTGTAGACAATATGAACTTTCCTCAACAATGTGATCACAGAAAACAATTTGTGTGTGTCACTTTTGCTCATCTATTATCAGGGGTAATGAGTTCCTGCTGGAATAGTCTGTACTACAATTTCTGCTACCATTGTTTACTGAAAACAAAGCAAAGAGAAGTAAAAATCACAGTGTCTACAGCCAGCTTGGAAAACATTCTCAAAAGCGGCTAACCCCAGCTTTGACAGTCCAGTGAAAACACACGTTTGAGCTGAACTGCATCTAAGGAAACCTGCCTGAGCATTTGCCAAACTTCAGAACGGTTGTTTCTCACTCTTAAATGGCTGGTCTTGTAGCTGGGTAATGAACTTGGTACAGTTCAATGGCTTTAATAACCCAACAACAGGTATTCTTGCTTCCGGTTTAAGATGTTTCTAGGTACTGAGCTTGGATATAGCTCAGGGAAGTCAATTAGACAAATGAAAACACAAGCGTAACTGTTAAATGGCTGGTATTTAAGAGGAAAATGAATTCTGGTTAGGTGGACAAGAGAGACAAAAGTTCTTGCTTTCTCACTGGTAATACACCTGAAAAGAAGCAGGAAGTGATGTGCACAATCATTTGGAAGTAAAAGGTATGGAGAATAAGAGAAGAGAGAGCAGAGATAACAATGTGATTTCAGGTGTTAAAATAAATCATATGACAATAAAATGGAGCAAGCAGTGACATGCAGGCATCACAGCTGCAGACTGAAAGGACCTCACAAGGCCATTGAGACCCTGCCCCTGAAAAGCCACAGCTGTGATTTAGGACATACCAGACATGCAGCCAGAGGTTAATCAGCTGGCACATAGCTCTTTGCAGCCATGCTAAGAAATCACTATCTGTTGAATTTAGCAGTGTTCACTGTTGCAACAGCAACCTGAACAACCTTGGTGTTCCTGGTGTGTCAGCATTGGAGGGTATTTAACAGGCCATTCATTACAGTAGAGGATTAGTGTGGGATGAAAAATGTATCATTTCAATTCTTCTCTCCTGGCAGCAAGAGGCTGATGCCATGGCATGTTAAACATGTTTATTCAAGCAAACTCTATTCCCTTTTTTCTTTTTTTCTTTTTTGGCTGAGTGAATGCAAGTTCACTTTTGTGATATACAAACATACTGAACGTTCAAAAAGAAATGGGTATACTTGACTGCATTTGAATGAGTGTTCAGCACAGTGACAAAAGCACACAAAGCTGTGGCAAAGGTCTTACAGGTAGCAGGTCTTCAGTAGCCATTCTTGAGCTTTCCTTCCCAGCTTCTGCTGTTATACAGTGAATGCCATTTACATTAGCAATCTGCAAAGTGACCACCCAGCTAAAATCTTTTTCAGCTAGGAGCAGCCAAACAGTGGACCTAAAAGCGTAGTGAGAATTCAGAGGGAGCCTTGACTTGTGAAGTTTTTCATTGCTCATTTCAAAGGAGACAAAAAGCTTGTTTTGAGGGTAGGAGATAATGTGACCTCTGTGCATGCTGCACAAAAGCAGGCTGGTGGTTAATTTAGGTCAAACTTTAAACAACTCACTCTGTCCATAATGGAAGTACAGAATGTACATAATGAAGTACAGAAGTAATGAAGTTCCAGGTCTGGCAAAGACAGCTTTATTTTTTTTTTGCTGTCCTCCTTTTACTCTTGCCCAGTTTGGGCTAACACTGCACAATTTCAGAGGGGTATAGTGCTGGATTTTGTTCCAGTGAGCAGTACTAATTTAAACCTAGTTCAGACTTGGATCCAAGAAACACTTCAGATAGAACACGTTTTCAGTAAGCAGTGTTAATACAAAATTATAGACTCTTTAATAAATGTTTAACACCAAAAGCTATGGTAATATACAGACTTTTTTAACACCACCTCTAATCAACATCATTATAGGAAACATGGAGCTATGGGATATATTCAAGATGGCTCTTATGATGAAACATTGGTGTTGAGATGGTTGAGTATGTAAGCTGTGTTGCAGGCTGTTCTCACCAGAATTGCATTGTTTGTCCTTTTATTTTAAAACTTGGTAAAAAAAAAAAAAGTTTCTGTCCATGTTGCTGATGAGAAGGAAAGACATTGACTGAATTTTGTAAAGGCTCCTCATTGGAAACCCTCAGAAGCCACCAGAACATGGTCCTGAGCACGCTGCTCTGGATGTCTCTGCTTGAATAGGGGTTGGAGTAGATGGACCCAGAAATCTCTCTCTGCCAACCTCAGCCATTCTGTGATTCTCTGTGCAGTTTTTATGCATGCCAATATTTATACCCTGAAACTCATAAAAATTTAGAACACCTAGAGCTGTGACTTGTACCTGATCTCAAACAAAGCATACTTGTGAGAGAAGTTACAACATTCCACAGCAAAGCAGGGAGAGCCTGGATAACACTGTACTAAAATTTTTAGGACTCACTAGAATATTGAGCTCCACCAATACATCTTCCTGAAGCTTTTGCCAAGCTTTGTCTCAGCTATGTAGGGATGACAGCCTTCTAGCAGAGGGCTGGTGCCCCGAACATCTGCCCACAGACACATGAGGTGGTATGCTGCAGGAGAAGGCCTGATGCCAGAGGCTGTGGTCAGTGGGCTTGGTAGTCTCTGCCCTTCTCTATTTGTTGGGCTTGGTGCTCTGTTCAGAGTGATGACTCATGGGAAAACGAATAGGAAGGGAAGGCTGAGGTGAGCTGCAAGAGTGTAGGAAAACTATGAATATCTGTGAGGAAGGAAGATGAAGCAAAGAAGAGGTAAAGCAGGGGAGCCTGAGGAGCTGTGTGGCTCAGACAGCAGGAGCTGTGGTCTCCCGCATCCAGGTTTGGGGACAAGCCCTGCCAGGCACACTCCTGGTCATGCATTCATCCTCAAAATTGGAATAGAAACTGGGCAACCCGTAGCAGCAGTCAGGAGATCCACTTTCTATAACTGGTTTCCTGACAGGAAAGGAGAGGTAAATGCTACACTGAAGGAAAGAACGGCTTTCCTGGGTTGGCCTTCATCCTCCAAGTGCTTCTGTGTAACATCACTGGAAGTAGATCAAAAACCAACACAGAGTATACAGGTGAAATTCAAACCTCATCCTTCAACAGAGGTTATGGTCCTGAAAGAGAGACTTGCCAGCAACTTCATGGGGCCTGCAATGGTATTTTCATGGCTACATATCAGGACCGAACAGTACATACGTATAATAATGAAGGACATTTTCAATAACCACTAAGATATCTCTTCAAAGAAATGTTAATTTTCTTCATTTCTGGTTTCTTCATTCCCTTAAAATTAACTGGATTTCTTTCAATTTTCACGTAGATTCTATTTTATTGTGCCCCAAACTTCAATTTCTCACAAAAAGGAGGGCTTGACCAAACTTGCCTTTGTAGAGCTCTGACTCATCTCTGCTGTGCTCCTTTCACTTTGGCAAGAGTGGAACCTTCAACCTACAACCTTCACGCACCCTGGAGGTGTGAAAAGAATGGGTGAGGTACTCAATGTGGGAGACAGTTCCCTAGTATGCAATCAGGATGTGAAGAGTAGGTGTGTTTAAGGAAGAGAGATGGAACTGATACACTAAAAGTGATACTTGTGTGCTGTATTTCTTTCTAAACTAATAAGTTGTGTAACTGTTTCTGTTATTACTGTTTAAATATTTGAATTGTTCCAGGCTTTTTGATGTTCAGTAGGAACAGCAGAGGACAGGAAATAGCATTATCAAATGCATTTCTCTGACTTTGATGCTGTGACAGAAAACTCATGAATGATCTGCAGTCCACTGAATCTTTTCCAATACCTGTAGGTTTTAGTGGCAATGAAGAAGTGTACTTCTTGGGCTTCAAAATGAAAATAACTCAAAATGAAACTCTTTGATTTGGATGAGAAACAAAGAGTTAGTTCCACAGGGAATCTCAATAAACTGAGGTGAGACAATGCAGAGAGAAGACTGTACAACTCTATTTTAGTTTTTCTCTGAAACATTGACTTATTTCATTCTGGAATAGCTTAACTTTTAGAGTAGTGATATAATAAAGGCACAAAGTCATACCTTCACGAAATATCTTTCCCTATAAAGAACCTGAAAAGAAATATGATATTCAATATTTTATAATTCAGTATTAATATTTAACATTTATCTTACAGAAATCACATTCAGATTAATCAGCCATGTATTGCTTATAGTCTCCAAGGAAGAAAAGATGTTCGTAGTGACAAAGAGTTCCCTTCTGGCAATGGATTAAGTCATTCAATTGAAAAAGATTTCTAGATCTTGGCTCTGGACATGATTTCATAAAAAGTCAGTCACCTTATCTTATTATATTTTTCCCCCTAGATTGCACTGAAGCATAACCTTGTCACTGAATGAGTTTGCATCATTAGCACTGGTGTTTGGTTTCCTGAAACCAAACAGAAAAGAATGCTGCTGATGGGAGAACAGGGAATGAGGGGTAAGGGCAAGAGAGAGATTTTAGATAATTTGAAATACAAATGTAAACAAGAAGAGAGCAGGCTTACTCCATATGGCAGAAACACGTGTTTATGTCCCTGTCGAATCAACTGGTTGATGACTGTCTCTTTATTTATCCACTTAGGCACATGAGAGAGAGTCATGTTGGATCTAGCTGATGGCATGTGTTTTGCACTCCTTTAGTTTGCTATTCGGTATATAATGCAGTATTGCATACCCTGGGGAAAAACTTCCCTGACGTTCGTAATAAGATACTTTCTAGAGTGTCCCTCTTAAAGGCCAACATTTCTTGCTTGCATAAATCTCCTTCACTCATGTAAAGAGACAACAATTTATCTCATTCTATCTCCCATCAAAAACAGAACTTTGAAACTGCTCCTCAGCTACTATTAGCAGTTCTTAGTTATCCAGGCAGCCAGGCCATTAAGTGCTCCTCTTTTATCCACTAGGTCCATATTTCAGTTTTGGTGTTTTACTTGTGAACAATTATAGCAGGATATGACCCAAGTAAAAGTTCAAAATGTTCCTACCCATCAGCTGAGATGTTGCAGTGTGTATGGGCATGTTCTTAGTTTGCCCCAGCTGCAATCTAATTTGACATCATCTAAACTTTAATTGTTTCTTTCTTGTGATCTGACATTTCTCTGCAGGCAGCGTCCTCCCGAAGTCCTTCATTCCTTTGACCTCATCTAGCAATACAGCAATCCACGCCAGGAAGCGGATGCTTTCAGTTCTGATTTCTTCATTTCCAATTTGGGGATACACAATTAGAGTCTTAAGCTTTAATTACCAACATGAGTTTTAAGATGGGCAGGTGTGATCATGTATTACATGTATGGACTAGGTAAGCAGATGACAGATATTGTAAAGTGGTACACATTGCTTCACTTATTTGCTGGGCAAACACTGTGAAAAATCCCTTATAAAATGATGTACTCAGCTGCTAAATTACTTGGCTTTAGCCACACCAAACTTGCTTCTTTCTGTGTGAATTTTTCTTTCCCAGGGGTATCCTGCTCATCAGATTTTACTGGCACCTGTGTATGTGTGGAGAAAACCGTATATGTCAATATTTGCCGAAACTGAGTTTTCAATGTGCAGAAGCACTTATGTCAGTTGTATGTTTTGGATCACTCAACTTCTAAGTGTCAGAGCCTTGGGAGTGCCTGCCTGGCACCCTCTGTGGTTCAAGGGAAGGCAATGTTTGCAAAAGCAGCTCACAGCCAATCTTTCAGCTCCTTGTTTCTTAGACTACTGAATGCCGGTATGATCCTGGAGAGTAAAATGAGCATCTAATTATTGGCTCCTCCAGCCACCTTGTGTCTGAAATTCTTCCTGATTTTTTGGGTTTCAGTCAAGTGAAAATACTAAGAAGAAGCATGGAACTCCTTGAACTTGTCACAACTCTTGCAAGTCCCAGCTTTGCCACTTGGAAAAACTTATCTTGCTACCTGTGCTTGTCCCCTTTGAAGCTTGACCAGCAGAAAAGTGAGATCCTTATTTTCCAGGATAAATATTATTGGATGATAAAATTTAAATAATGTCACTTGCCCTCCAGAACATTAACGTTATGAAAAGTTTTTCTTTTTGTTTATTACTTCAAAAGCATTGCATGTTCTAAAGTCTTGTGATTGGGTTTAAGTGAAGTGTACAGATGACAGCACTTCAGAATGATTGAAGTAAGACACACTGCAAGTCCTTTGTTGGAGAAAGGATTATTATGTTTTGGTTTTGAAAACTCTTTTATGACCTTTTTTTTTTTTTTTTGTTATGATAGAAATGCTGTATTGTTTCATCTACGAAAAACTGATATTGTAACTAACATTAAGAGTATTAGAGTATTGGTTTGGACTTGCTCTACAGTAATTGATTTACATTCTTGAGTGAGAAAACACAGTGAGTCGTGTCTGAGGGTAATTATGACCAATTGCACCTGTGCTCCTCCAAGCAAACAGTACCAAAATCTCAATTCAGCATAATTCCACTCCCAGTTTTACTTGAAAAGAATAAATCAATAACTCCATGGAAATAATTTTGTTTTTAAGAAGAAATCAACATTTTTCGTATACTTTTCCACAGCTTTGAGAAATATGTGAGCCAAGAAACCAGAAAGCTGTAGTGTGGTGTATATCTTGATTTGTTTACTGTGTTCATGCATCAGTTGCTCAGAGGAACCTTTGGAAGTGTGACAGGACTTGCCATGTGAAGTCTATCATGTTGAAACAATGAAGACATATTAAGAGGTAATTTTTCCTCCTTTTTTTTCCCCCCATCTTCTTTTTGGTTGAATTACAAGGGAACTCACCTTGTTACTTAAGCTATATCAGTATCTTCACCTACCTTTTGGGATTCCATGACAGGATAATTAGAGTGGCTAAATTTTTTTTAAGGAACTTTTGCCTGACTAAGACTGCAGTTTATATTTATTTGCACATAAATACAAAATCCATTGTGTATTTTAATTTCATCTGAAAGTAAGTGAAAGGAATAGAGTACAGATAAGTAGTATTTATAAGGATGACATTGAAAAATTTTGTTGAAATATTTCTCAGGGAAAATGTCTCTCCAACGAAGCTGAAATTTTCTTCAAAATATTTGTTAGCTAAGAAAAAGTAAACATCTTTCTCCAAAAAAACCATTTTTTTCCTGAATTTTGGTACGTAGGCAAGTGTCTGTTTAAAGAATGTGAAAAAATAATTTAAAAAGAAGTAATTTGTATATATATATATATATATATATATGTTTATGGGAAAAAATACAGTTTTCTGAACAGCTGTCCTCTGTACAGATCTACCATAATAAATCAGTATTTGTCAGTAATAAAAGAAAAAAATATATCAGATATCAAACATATTTCACTTTCAAGCTTCCAAAGGATTATTATAAACAACAGCAAGTAAAAATATATGCCAAAATGTATTAAAATACCTGAGGACCCTTCTTAAGTGAAAAGTAAAACCTAAGCTTTTTTCTGCAGATTGGGTTTCAGCTGCAGCCAAGACAAACTCATAAAAGCTCTGTTTGGCTATTCTGGGCAAACCTTCAGGTTGTGCTCTTGATCTGGAGCAGTCACCCCAGAGATTGTGCTCCTTAGTCCAGAGGGGCACCTGGGACATTTCGCTGGACATTCATGCAGAACCAGTGAGCAGAGGATGTATTCAACCAGACAATCTTTCCAGGAAAGTTGTTGCCATTTGTCCATCTGTTTCAAGTTTCAGAAAATATCAAGAGAGTTTTTTTTCTCTCTCTCTCTTTTTTTTTTTTTTTTTTGACTTATGGTGTCTTTCTGAGCTTGTCCTACATTTCCTTTGGCATATTAAGTACACAGGTGTATCACAGGGATCTTATGCTGGCTTTACATAATAGAAGACATATATATAAACAAGAAACTCAGCTTTTTCAGCCAAAAATAAGATAGGGATAACAGTCACTCTTGTGGATGCCCAATGGTGGGACTAATTCAAGTTAAAACCTCCTATGTTTTTCCCAAAATGAAATTTCTATAATATCTGTTCCAAGAAATGTATGCTTTTGTTCTGAAATTCTGAAATTACAGTCTGTGGAGGAAGCAAGTATCACATCACTGTTCTTGCCATTCAGTTTTGGAAGCAAGTGCTTTGCATTGCTATTGACAGCCTGGGCAGAGGTGGATATGGATAACGATGTGTGTGTTTTGTTCTTCTGGCTGGGTGAGGGCTGACTTGGTCCAGTGAGGCTGAACCAGATGAAGAGTTCAGATTTGCTGCCTAACGGTTCTTTCAGACATCCATCTAACACTGTCTGTTTCCAAAGTAATGTTCCAGAACCTTTTTTGCTAGAGTGTTTATGGAGTGTAGAAAGGAAAGTAACAAAAGTAGTATATCTTCCATTTTATTTGAGTGACAACTCACATGCAGCTAGTAAGTTGGCTTTCCTTTCATGGCTTGTTTCTCTAAACATGTAGGACTCAGTGCACAAGGACTTACGCTCCAGTGATAAAAAAACAGTGTTGTGACTTGCTGTAGGAAAATCATTCAGCAACCTGGCCTTGTATATTCCTTCCAGAAGTAATCCATGTCAGAAGTGTAATATGACAGTGTCACCCTTGTGAGGATACCCTTGTAGGGCCTAGAAGGCACAGCCCAGGAGAAGTACCTTTGGGACAGGAGAAGTACCTTTGAGATCATTTCCCATAAACTCTGTCTGAACCTTGTAAAATATTGGCCACTACGCATGCTGCAGTAGATGAATGTGACCTCCATTTATCTTTCATATTATAAATATTTTCTGTGATTTAAGGCCTTCATTGCTTCCGTTTGCTGTCAAGGAAATGAAGGAAATAGGTTTCAGTAGCACTTTACAGAATGTACCTCAGTCATTGCTGTAAATATGTAGTGATCATATTCTCACTGTGCAAAATAAATCAGAATGTTTTGCCAGTTAGTTCACTCAAATCTCAACTTAAGTTATAACCACTGTCAATTTTTTTCCCTTGTTAATAAACTTAGCTGCATTGCATTTTTAACACTTTTGACTGATTCACAGCCATAGTTAATAAAGAAGTGTTGGAATAAAATCACGGCCCACTGAGTACCTTTTTAGTGTAGTATTTAGAACAGCAAAGATCCTGTAAATAACAGTAGTGGGATTTGTAAAGTGCCTCACCCCTGTGGTGCTTGAAGTCCTGAACAGAGGAATGAGTGTGGGATTAGAGATGTCACTCAATGGCATATAATGATAAATAAATAAGAGAAATGTGATTGCATGGAACCTAGGGAGAACGAAACAAAACATAACAAGGAAAAAGCAGAGAACAAACATGTAGAAAAGAGCTTAAAGACAGGTATAGCTAAAAGGAAATCCACAAATGTGGAAGAGATGAGAGGAGAAAAGGAAAGCAGGAACATGCCAGAGTTCACTGCAGGGGAAGCAAAGATGCTGCAGAAGTATGCAGATACACTCACTAGCTCTGGAGAGTGACTTCAGACCTTTGGTGCCCAAAATTTGTTAGGATGTTGTCAAGAAATAAGCTATTATAGGGGCTCATTAGGTGTACTTGCAAATGTATTGGTTTTAGTAGTATCTGTGACTTCTAAGATGTCAAAGGTGACATGTCTGGCTTCATAGCCCTAAGGTTACTTGCTCACTGTTAAAAATAACCCTTTAATTGCTTTTTAGTGCAGCGTATCTTACTTGCATGCGGACTTAGGCTTTAGACCTGTAAGTGACAGGGAAGATGCCTTGGCATTCTGAGGCTTCTGGCTTAACCCTTGCAGAGTGTTGTGTTGGTACAAAAGTGCATGGGAGCTCTGTAGGAGGCTGATGGGTCATACTCGCTGGTAGGTAAAACAAACCAATAGAGGAGGCAGCACTCTGGAGCTCTGGTATTTGTATGCTGTCCTGAGAACTGCTGAAATGTGAACAGATGATGCTGTGATGGGACTTGTTATGGAGAAAGAGGAGTTGAGAATTAGAGCTGCCTGCATATTTGAGATAAATTTGTGTTTCTTTACATCGGTGGGAGGAAGGGAAGAGGAAATGTGGAAGGGAAGTGTCCCAGTACCTCTTGTCCAATTCCTTCTCCTCTTGCTTGTGCACACTGCATCTCTGCTGAGGCCTTTACCACATCAGCTTTGCCAATATCATAGTCTGTGTAAGGCTTAATTTTTTCAGTAATTTCTTAGCTTTTTACTCTTTCTGTTATCCGTTTGTTGTTGTTGTTTTGTTCCTTCTTCCTCTTTTCACCCACCTCTATCTCAATATCCTTCTGAGAACACCATTTATTCTCACTGTCTCTCCCCTCTGCTTCTGAATATCTTTTCTTCAGCACCGTGCCAACACCGCACCATACAGACATAGTCATTTTTTTACTTTTGCTTTCATTTTTCAAATACAAAAAAGTCATCTAGTTGGAGCCTTGTTCCTTCTCCACCTGAGACAGCTCTGGTGCTGATGCAGGACTGCAGTGCTGCTCCCTTCCAACCCCAGCCAAATTGGAAGTGGCACATCTGTGACCCCTCATGTTGTCAGCAGCACGAGGAGGTGCTGGAGGGGGTCCAGAGATGAGATCCTGCCCCACTTCATTGGCCTCTGCCTTGGCAGGCACTGCTGTGCATGAATACAGAGCAGGGGGTGTTGGGCAGTCTGTGCTCTCACAACATTTCTACAACAAAACCTTGAACCAGGACACACGTGGTGAACTGAATAAATTGAACATAACTGGTTTCAGTGGGTTTGGGTTTCACCTCAAATTATTCTCTCAACCCTTGTCACAATCCTTCATACTGTGCCCGTGTAGTTTATGGAAACACAAACTTAATTGCTTGGGTGTTTCCAGTACTTCTCTGGTATTTAATATAAGATAACACATCAGGAAGTGTGTTTGCAGCTGAACTTGTGTTCTTGTTTGCATCCTCAGTTTACAGTACACAAATGTTATTTTTATAAAAAATTCTTCCTGATCACTAGCGTAGCCAGCAGACCTCATCAGATTACGTGCAACCTCTGCTTCTCAGCCCAGAGCCAGCACATTTCCAGGATGGCACCACCAATCAACATGTAAATGCTCTCAGGAAGAGCAGAAGACTGTATTGTCCAGGGCTGCTGGTCATCACCAGAAGTCACAAATAATTGCTTATTAAAGAAAAATGTTGTCTTCAGCATTCAGATCAGAGACTTACTTGCTAGTAAGCATCAGAAAAAGCATGCAAAATGCTCTGGGATTTACATGCAATGAATCTATGAAGCTGGCATTTTTGATTCACCTCCCTAAACAAATTGGGCCAGTGCTGCCATATGGCCATGGTGTGTTTTTGACTGTTCTAAGATGATAGTATACCAATCATGAAAGTGGAAAGTCAAGGCCAAGCTGGTCTGGGCTCTGAGCAACTTAATCTAGCAGTTATTTATTCTTGTTTGTTGCAGGGGATTTGGACTAAGTGACCTTTGCAACTCAAATGATTCTATGATTCTGTGAAATGAGTGAGAGTGCTGTGAAGTCTGTAGTACAAGTAACTCTGACCAAAAATAATTGGAGAAAAAGAAAAAAAAAAGACAAATGAGCTGAGCTGGGCAAAAAAGGAGAAGGCAAAATAAGACACACTTACTTTGGACCAATCATTTGTTGAGAAATAGTATGAGAAGTAAATGCAAAACTGGTATGACCCAATAATTGTTTCTTTGCAGCCATGTAAGAGCAACACCTAGCTACTGAGCAGTATGCGATTTTATCTTTGTCTTTTATACAGAAGGATTAGGCTCTTCTAGTTTACAGAGTGGTGATGAAATTTCTGTCACTGGTGATACACAAAATTCAGTTGGGCAAAGCTGAGCAATATGATTTCACTTCAAAACTGCTCTGAGCCTCTGAGTAGGATACTGAACATCAAACACCCACTGATGCTCTGCAACCTAAATTATTCTGTGTTTCTGCACTGGACCTATATCCTTCCTTATGTGGAATTCCAGCAAGAATAAAACCCTCCAGATAAAAACTGTAACCACAAACTATTCAGAATTTATTTTCTCTCCCTATTGTTTAATACGATGTCTCTCTCCAGACTCAAATCTTCAGGTACTGTGGCAAACTGCACTGAGAAACATTAGCACATAGCCTTTCAGTGGCTGTGACAGGACGAGGGTGTGCAACCATCACATGCTTCTTCCTTCCCAGAGAAGGGTATGAGCTTCTGGGTGAGGTCATCTCTCCAGGTCTTCTACCAAATTCAGTGAAGGGAGGTGCATGCTACTCAGTTGCTAATCTTCTATCTGATTTCTCTTCTTCCTCTCAGTGTGTTGCACAAAGGTATCATGCCCTGGCAGAATCCTCATGTAAATTGCAAAGAAAAACCAGTAGTTACTAAGGAACACTTGGGCTCATTCGAATGAGTACACATATGGCAGTAGGATCAGGTGGTGGAGACAGGGCTGGAAGACTTTAGACCAGGAAAGAAATACTGCATGAACTTTAAATGACAGTATTTTCCTCAGGAATTTCAGGCATCATTCAATCATTCTTTGGGGGCATACAAGACCTTGGCTGTTGACATAAAAAGCCCTGGATTCTTCTTGTGATTAGATTTTTATTTTCTAAATTTTAATATGTTTATTTATTTAGTAGCTGTGGAAATATTCACTGGACAGCTGATGTCATTTCTTTTTTTTTCCCCCATCAATTCCTGGAATGCTTAATTAAGAAATCTAATCTGATTTAGCATGTTTGTAAATTACAGAAGTATGCATGCACAGAGATGAAATGCACACTGGTGGTCCATTATCAGTCACTTTCTTTTAAAACAGATGTAGAGACAAGTAGTGTTGAAATACAGAGGTACCAGTTCTTCTGCACCTTCCAGGACTCTGAATGCAGAGCTTTGAAGGGTTGCATTACCGAGCCTCCCTACATTACAGGTGACAAGCTGGTGGTATCCTGTGCTCTCAGTGAAAAGTTTTATGGGAAATGACTTTACTCATATTTTTGCAGAAAATGAATATTTCCCAGTGCTTCTGGTGGCTCTGGTACTTAGTACAGAAAGAAGGCAACTATGCACAAAAGAAGTACATTAATGCCTTGCACTGGGATATTTTGCACCAACTGTCCACATGCCATGCTGCTGATCTGGAAATTGAACCTGGCCCGGTCAGCTTGAGTGGACCTGTGTGGAGCAGTCACTGCAGCTTGTGATGTTCCTGTCTGGGACTAAAGAGGCACCCAAGAATTTTTGATAGTAAACTGCCATCCAAAAGTCATCCAAATGTTGAGATTCCCACCTAGCTCTGAGGTCAGATGAGCAGCACTGTTGCTTCTTGATTGGGTGCAGAACAGAAAATTCATAGCACAGTTTGTGGAAGTAGTACCTCCATCAGTGCCGTCAAATATCTTAATGGAGAATATTTAGCTAGGAGAAGAAAAGGAGGCATTAGCTTTGATACCTCTACAACTCCCAGACTCCATTCAATTCCTTGTCCATGGGACATAAGATATTGAAGGCCAAGCTGACCCTTCTCAAGGGACATATAGTGACACTTTTCTAGTTTTATGGATGCCTTTTCTCATTGGAATTGACTCATGCATTTTCAGTCTTGGTTGTCAGTGTTCAAAAATTAACATTCTTGTTTCCCCACTGCATACATGCCCAGGGAATGCACTTGTCTTAAGCTACGCATTTTCCAACTTCCCATTAGTGTTGTTTCTGAGGGCTTGGTGCCCTCTGTGTAATGGAAACACTCATGTGCCATGATTCTTGGGAACTTGGTATTGAAATTTTTATCTCAACTTGTTTGTCTGCAGTTATGTCCGATCTCTGGATCTGTCTGATCAACATAATTTTGCAGTAATGCTTATTCTCCGTAGTCCTTCTTTAAGGGTACACTCCCCAAAACAGCTATGGTATAGCTTTAAACATTTCATATATAGACTTCTAGTTCTGTCTTCAGTCTGTTTCATCAATCACCCATTTCATGCTGAAGGTTGAATCAGAATGATATTGCTTGGGATGGGTGCAGCTCTCATTGCAGTCTTTTCATACCTGGTTTCTCCATTTCCATGTCAGGCTTATGAACATGTATATTTGCTGCCTTTGGGGTGTTATAAATCCCCTCAACACGTAACCAGAAAGTAGTTCAGCTCAGTTGCTTCATAGGAAATTACATAGCTTGCTTTAAGAGCATGTACTGGTCTTAAAGGGGTCAGTGGCAAGTCTTGACTGCTGATAGTATTGGAAACAAGTGAGAAAATGCATTTCATATACTGATGAAGACAAACAGCAAGCATAATGCAAGTGAAGACAGACAGCTTTTCTTTTTCCAAAATATCTATTGCCTCTGGACAAACTACCTAAGAAAACTTTAAATCTAACCTATGGTCTCATATTACCTTTAAAAGGAAAAATAAACTCTGGAACGTAACATAAAACATTCTCTAATCAAAACTATTTCATCAGAGTCAAACATCTCAAACTGGTTAACAGAAGCTTTTCATTTCACTTAATGCTGACAAGCAGTGGAGCTTCAGAAGGTCGGATTTGTTCTTGGAAGGGTAAAAAGAAGCTAACAAAAACCACAGGTGAGAAAGGAAGTTTGTCAAGCCCAAACTCGAGATTGCTTTATGAGCTGTTCCAAGCAGAACCTTAATCATTTGACTCACTGGCTAGCTTGGAGGCCTCTGTTTTACCCAAGCATATTTTCTCATATGATTTTAAAGTTAGAATTTTGTTTAACTTTTAACCTCAGTACAAGCAATTGGTGCAACTGTTCCAGTAATTACCTGGAGAAATCTCTTGAGATTTTTTGCCCTCAGTGGTAACAACATTCTCCATTTTCTGCCATGTATAAAAAGCGAAGATAAAAAGCCAAGGAAATGCAACATTCAGCCTTTATTCTTTCTTCTGCATACTCCGTTTTCTTTCCTTACGCTCTTCCTCTGAACAAAGTTTTTGTGCTGCTACATGTGCTATTTTCTCATTCCTCTTCCAGGAAGCTGTCCTAACAGGCTTTTGCCATGTTAATTTGTGACAGTAAAATTGACTTCAAATACCCATGGTCTTTTAAACTGATTTAAATTTTGATTATGTTTCTTATGGTCAGTAACAATGCAAAATTTTTCAGTTGTATTTCCCTCTGCTCTCGCTTCTCCAGCTATTTATTTATTTGTGAGTTAATTTATTTCATTCTCTGCTATACTTCTGCCCTTTAAAAAGCCTTATGGATATTTTGCAGGAGGCACAGTTGATACAATGGGTGTGATATAATGAGTCTTGTGATGACAGCATGTTGTCACGAATAAGTGTTTTCTTTTTCTGGGATTGTGATTTCATGAAACCTGTCCCAAGGGATTCTTTCAGCTTATCAGCTTGGAGTATAGTGATCCTGTCTCATGAGGTACTCTCCATCTAAAGTGTCTGCAGTTATGTTTTCTGACTGTGTGAGAGGGATGGATGTTTTTTTAATGTCACATTAATACATGGTAAACCATCATTGCACTGGACTTATTTATGCTTTTACATGCATTGTCTTGCATAATTTTGTCTGTAAATGTATTTCTGTGTGTACTTCTGGTAATCCTTTAGCTCATTTTCAAAACCCTCTATGGCCCTGCATACTTGTTTGTCTGCCTGATACTTCTGTCGTGTTTTTACCCTTAAGCAGTTTACAGTGCAGTGAAAATGGAATGCAAATAGAGTTCTTTCCCTGCAGAGCTGCACAAATGCCCTCAGGGTTTCAAGCTAAAAGAGGGGAGATTTAGACTGGATATGAGGACAGTGTTTTTTACAGTAGGGATGGTGAGGCACTGGCATAGATTTCCTGGAGAGGTGGTGGATACCCTGTCCCTGGGGACATTCAAGATCAGGCTGGACACGGTTCTGAGCACCTATCTCGCTTTAGGTGTCCCTGTTAATTGCAAGGGAGTGGGACTAGATGGCCTTACAAAGTCCCTTCCAACTCAAATGATCCTATGATTCTATCAAATTATGTCTGCTGTCAAAAAGTGCCTCACTTCAGACACAGGGCTTCTGAGTGCTTGTCCCTGTCAACAGAAAGGGCAGCTGTTACTGTCCAGCAGTGTAAATGAATAGTTTATGACAAGGAGTCAGTTTGTGATGCTGGGGCTCAGTGCTCAAATCATGCCTATAATTGCTCCTCTGTATTTGTTTTCTGTACTGTAGTTTAACTTAGCCTTCTCCACATGATCCCTCACAGTTCAAGAAGGTCAATTTTTAGTTCATGTACAGAACCTACTGTTCATTGTAGGTGAATACACACACACTGTGATGTATTCTTCTGGATGTCTGAATATCATGAGTTAAATGTTTCGTTTAGTGTGATGCTGTTTTAGATGGCATAGGATGCCATCGTACACACTATTAATGATCTGCTGGTGTCATATACTTGCAGACCAGACAAGAAATCTCTTAGTGTCTGTTCATTCCAATAAAATGTGAGAACTGTTCTTTACTCAATCTTTGCCCTGCGTTAGTTTGTTCTCATATTATTTCCAGCTCATCATTTACCTCCTTAGTCTTTTATTCATCAATTTCCTTCTATGAAGTTCTGGAAATTTATTCCCTTTGTGATTTCTTTTCTTCCCTGGACTGATATCCTCATGGATCAGTTATCAGCAGTGTACTCAGCCCTCTAAGCTGGAAGATACAGATGGGCATCAGAATAAACTTCCTATAATTCAGGAGGAAACAGTTAGCAGTCTGCTACTCCACCCAGACTGTCACAAGTCCATGGGACTAGATGACATCCACCTAAAGGTACTGGAGCTGATCAAGATAATTTCCATCTTTTATCAGCAGTTCTGATCAACCATAGAGGTTCCAGGTGGCTGGAGACTTGCCAGCGTGACGCCCATCTACAAGAAGGGTCACAAGAAGGATCTACAGAACTGTAGGACTGTTAACCTGACTTCAGTATTGGAGAAAATCATGGAGAAGATCATCTCGAGTGTGATTGTGTGACATGTGCAGGTCTGTGAGATCAGGCCTAACCAACATGGGTTCATGAAAGGTAGGTCCTGCTTGACCAACCTGATCTCCTTCTATAACCAGATGATGTGCCTGGTGGATGAGAGGAAGGCTGTGGACATAATCTACCCAGACTTTAATAAAATCTTTGACAGTGTATCCTGCAGTATTCTTCTGGAGAAGCTGTCAGCCCAGGACTCAGACAGGTGTACTCTCTGCTGGGTAAAACACTGGCTGGAGGATTGTGCCCAGAGAGTAGTGGTGAACAAACAGTTACATCTAACTGGTGGTTGGTCACTAATGGTGTTCCCCAGGGGTCAGTACTGGGGCCTGTCTGTTTCAATATCTTTATTGATGATCTGGATGAGGGTGTTGAGTGCTCCCTTAGTATGTCTGCAGATGACAGTAAGCTGGGAGGAAGAGTTGATCTGCCACAGGGGAGAAAGGCCCTACAGAGGGATCTGCATAGACTGGATTGATGGGCTGAACTCAATTGTATGAGGCTCAGCAAGACCACATACAGAGTCCTACATTTTAGTCACAACAACCCCAATGCAACTTTATAGACTTGAGGCAGAGTGGCTTGAAAGCTGATCAGTGGAAAAGCATCTGACAGTCGGCAGAGAGTTGAACATGAGCCAGCAATGTGATCAGGTAGCCAAGAAGGCCAGTGGCAACTTGGCTTGTATCAGAAGCAGCATAGCCAGCAGGGAGGGAATTTTCTCTCAGTATTCAGGACAGATGAGGCTGTACCTTGCGTGCTCTGTTCAATTCAGAACCCTTCACTACAAGAAAGATGTTGAGACCCTGGAGTGTGTCCAGAGAAGGGTAGCAAAGCTGGTGAAGGATCTGGAGCACAAGTCTTATGAGGAGTGGCTGAAGGAACTGGGATTGTTTAGTCTGGAGAAGAAGAAGCTCAGAGGAGAACTTACAGCTCTCTACAACTACTTGAAATGAGGTTGCTGAGAGGTGAGAGTCAGCCTCTTCTCCCAGGTTACTGATGGATTTGATGATCATTGTGTATTCCTTCCAGCTTTGATATTCTATGATTCTATGAATTAGCTAAGTGACAGCTTTGTTTATGCTTGGCAGTTGGGTGTAAGCGATGTAAGCTCCCTAGACTCATCTAGAGTCCCTTGATGTTTTCAGGGAACAGTTCTCTCTCCATAAGACCTGAATCTGTAACTTGCTTATTGCAGAAGTCGGTAATTTTCATGCAGTTTGGCAATGTATGGGCCAATCATTTTCTCAGAATCTTGATCAAAACAGTTGAGAAGTGACTTCATGAAAACTGTTTTTTTTTGTGTGTGTTAAAACTATGTCCAGAACTCTTCCAGGAAATCCCTGATGTGATTTCAATAGCTGAATACTGTTGCTGAACACTGTTGCTGTACAGTATGCAGTGGCCTACGTACATTAAGATGCAGGCTGCTCTTTTCTGCATTTCCCTCTTATCCAAGCACACAGGGATTTTGCAGCTGTTTTGGTACAAAGTAAAGAGTGTGCAGCTGCTGAATACATTACCTTTCATGTCCAAGAGCTGATGTGATTATTGTTTTTAATTTTGGATCTTTTTTTCCTTCAGTGTTCTCAGTTTTGAATTTCATGTACCAGAAAAAATGAACCTGTTCTGAACTAGATGCCCAGTGCTGAATGTGGGTGGAGAAAGTAAACTCAGAGATTTTTCTCCTTTTCTTCTATGCACTGTCCTTCCTAACACTGAAAACAGTGTTTTAGTATTCCTGACCACTACAACCCACATATATCTGACTGTAATATTTTAAAGTGATTTAGTGGTGACCACCACAAACAATTCCAACAAAACCAAACTGAACAATAACAGATAGAAAGGTAAATATGGGAAAGTAAGAATTTAGGGTGTGGATAAGCATTACTAACTGCTTTTTCAGAATCACAACAAAAATGGGTTTGGATACATTGCTTTAGTTTCCAAGGAACAGGTATTGGTGTCCACATCATTAGCAGTAGTTGGTATGTCTGAGGCAGCTTTGGGAGAGCCCCCATTAAGTAGACTGTCACAGAGGAGGCCAATTCAGTCAGCTCAGGACGAAGGTCTGAGTTGGGGTCAATACTAAGACGCACACCATTTCTCCTGCTCTGAAAAGAGACCCCTTCCAGTACCATTTATTTACTGTCAGCCACTATCCCCAGACCTGGTGAGAAATCTATCATGTAGTCAGATACATCACAAAACTTGAAGCATTTCTGCATTTCTGGTAACAATTACATTGCTTCTCTAAGAACATTCTAACAGATTGGGCTGTGGCAAAATTTAGTTTCTGCTAAAACATTAAAACAAAGCTTACAAAAAAATCTTTTGAACTTTAACTCTTGGTATGGTATCGGAATTAAAATACTAGTATTTTTTTCCTGTAATTCTGAAGGATTTAATCAAGGAAAAGCAGTAATTTTTCTCCTGAATGGATTACATTACAAAATGCAGGATAGCATTTTGACAAAATGAAACTAGACAAAAGTTCTCATGACAGGCCTTTGCCATAAATTTTGTAGATAATCATTGCTTTGCCAGCAATTGTCTTGCAAAGTTTTCTGAAGATTTAAATGCCAAAACTTCTATAATGACTTCTCAGGAGAGTGGTTTATCATTCTAGACCACTGCTGTCCAGTCATGTTCTTGCTGTTCACCCTCAGATGCATTAAGTCTTTCCCTGAGAGCAAGCTGAAGAGGTGGGAGGGTGCTCCAGCTCATTGTAGATATCTTCCTTCTGATTTGCTTGGGAACAGACCTGGATCATAATTCCAAAGAATGGTAAGGGAGAATGCAACTGAACTCATTTAAAGGGCAGCTGGCTATTCAGAAGTACAGCACTGGGGTAAGATATTCAGCTGAGCTACTGATCAGACAGAACAAAACAACAGCCTTGGCACCTGAGAGCTGCTGCCCATTTCTGCCTCTGAAGACCTTCCTTTTTGTCACACCACTGTGTGCTGAATTCTCACCTGTTGTTAGATTTTAGTAAGCTCAGGGAAACATATGACATAGAATCAGGGACCCTGTTATAGTTACCTGATTTCTATTTCCTGGCAGACAACCCTGATTTGGCAGTCAGTTTCTGGAACTGCTTTCAAGTGTCAGTTAACAAGAACAGCCTATAGTATCACCTGATCTAACAAACCATGTTCTCTCTTTGGCATTAATGTGGAAAGTTGACTGAAGGATATCCTGAGGAGATATCACAGAAGGTGAGAGACTGACTCATCCTTCAGAAGCTGCTTCTCAGAGTCTATTCCATACTACTCATATCATATGCTAACAAAAAATTCAATATCACTTCAATGGCTTCCACCTGTGGCTTGAAATGAGTGAGTATCTAATAGTGGAGATAAGAGAGAAGACAAAGGGGATGTGGATTTTGTAACTATCCTGTCTGAGATGATAGATGCTGACGGAACATTTTGCCTTTATTGCACATATTGATCTGATAGTTCTGCTTTTCATTGCAGAGTGTTTTGAAAATTAAAGTTTTACCTGTTATTCTAAAAAGCACCTTTTTTCTTAATGCTGTCTATGCTTTGTCTAAAGTCAAGAGCCTAACATAGAGCATAAATAATGTCTAATACATAAAAAACCCAGTGTCTGACTCTAGGCTCCAATGATTACCTGTGAAAGTGGTCCTCTTTCCATCTCAACAGTGACATTGTCCCAGGAGAAGACAAGCTAACCAATAGCTGTCCTACTCACCCTAGTAATAAAATAATTATCTTTTCCTCAGTAGATATTTAAAAGTTGGGAGATATTTGTCTGAGGCTCTGAATTCTTTTTCAGTTATTTGTGTGCATACACTAGAAGACGATAATCTTTGAAGGGCAAATGACTCCCCTAGAGATAAGAGAAGTGTATACAAGGCTATTATCTTGCAGCAGTGCTAAATGAGACAGCTTCTTGGCATTCTAGAAAATAGGAATTGCTAAAAGGCTATGGTATGGCACGGTGCTCTCTAGAACTGAATCTGATATTCCAAAATGTGAGTTTGTATGATAATGTAAACCTGCATGAACAAGCCATTTGTTCCTCAGTTAGATCATATTCCCCTATTCCTCATATAGTGTACAGAGGAGATATGTGGATGAATGAAGTGTTACTAGTAGACTTGAATTTTTAGTTCAAGACTTCCTACACTTATGTTTGGAGAGAGATTAATACTTTTACTTCTATATATAAAACATTGTGCAAAGACAATTTACCGTGGGTTGTTTCCCTGTGTATTCTATGGTCTTTCTCAAAAAACCCATAGTTGCATATAGAGCTACTATTTCAAAAGATGAATATAACTGTAATTAAAAATAAGAAGTAAAATATTGCTTAACTATGCATTAAGTATTAGGTCTGTTGTTTTTCATCTGTGGCTAGGAAAAGACTCCTTTGGGATTTCTCTAGTCTTCAAAATACAGTTTTTTTATCCTATTCAAGACATCTTACTAGATTCCTTGTTAAATGGAGAGATTGAATTTCATTGGGATTCTCAGTCTACCCTGACCTTTTAAAGTAAAGCATAATAAAAAGCAAAAGAATCTGATACCATGAGGGTACACCATATCTAGGCCAGCAGGTGATATTCTTTGATATTTGTGGTGATCATCAATCTGTCATTTCTCTGTACTGCATATTCCAACCTCAGAGCCATAACAATCTCAGACAATCTCAGACAAACCATAACAATTTCAGTATCTCTGAAATCTCTGCAAAATTTCATACCCACTTTTTTTCTTTTCTTTTCTTTTTTTTTTTTTTTTTTTTACTATTAATAATTATTTTCTTTCAAATATCAGAGACTTATGTCTTGTGTGAGTCTGGCACAAACAACTACATCTCCACAAACTGTTTAATATCTATTTGCTGCTGTTATGCTGCCAAACATAATCACTTAGACATTCTTACAGACATACAGACTTTGATAGTTGTGGAAGATGCTAATGACAGTGATAGTTCTTCAAGGATATGACTGTGTCACCGTTTGACATGATTTCATAGGTTTATTTGTGGTTTTGTCTTGCTTTAGCTGAAGTCTGTTACAGTTTCAGCATGGATTTTAATAAAAGCAAGTCTGGACATACTTTGTATTTCCTGACAAGGCTTTCAAAAAATACACCAAAGAAAATCCCAAGCTTCTGGAGGCAGAGACCAAAGCATTTAATGTTAAACGATAGGAGATTAATCACCAAGGTAGACACTTGAAATATGGCAGTCCACTTTGAAAAGTTACAAAACCCATTGCCTATCATCATTCTCTGCAGAGCATCTATTGCATCTGCCTGTCAGTTCATATGTAACTTGAAGCTCTTGACACAAGGAAAAGGTAAAATAAAACGCTGTGTAAAAATCATTGTGGACTTGCAATGTACCCAAATATGATACTCTAGTTCAAAGAATGGTGTTTGAACCAGACTACAGTTACTGACAAACATTTTATTAATGATCAGCCATCAAATGCTTTTGATTAAAGAGAGAAATCCTGTAGCACTAGAGAGGGCCATTTCTCTTTTCTTCTGCATGCTATAGTGTGCTACTTTGAGAAAGGTGAGCTGCTTCTTAAAAAGATTAATTACACCTGTGCTATAATTTTATCCTCTTTGGACATTAAGAAAAAAAAGAAGCTGACTTGACTTAGTACTATTTTGTCTATAAATGACACAAAAAGAACCCCCTTAGTTACAGGAATGAAGTGAATAATATATAATGCTACACTAAGCATTGCACCGTGAAAATCAACTACATTCTAGCCCATTATTTTTGGACAATTTGGACTAGAAGCATTTTGAATGCACACATTTAGGTATGTAAAAAGGCAATGTTCCACAGACCCCATACTTAAGTACCAGATTTTCAGACATCTCAAGAAAAAATAGATCATAGATAGAGTAGAAAGAACAGAACAGAACAGAACAGAATAGAATAGAATAGAATAGAAGTAGGATAGATATTTAGATACTTAGATATTTAGATACTTAGATAGATAGAAAGATAGATAGATAAAAACTTCCAAAATTTTTAGATCCACCAAGACAAATTAGAAGACAAAGATCTAGGAGGATTTGATGCTAGATGTCCCTCCTTAAGACTCATTTGACTATCCCAATCAGCTACTCATCATGTAATTAGATACATAGACACACTTTTAAGACTGTTCCAATATTGCCAAAACTTCTCTCAAGCATCATGCCACTCTGGATATACATAGAGTAATGTGTTGTTCTGTGTGCCCTTAAGTAGAAGTCTACTTTCGTCCCATGGCTATTAGGTGATCAGCTCAGGTTCTATATGCTGACAGAGGTCTGACCCTTTTGCATGTCACACTATCCTCTGGTGTTTGGGCTGATGATGCTGGATTTTGTGCTTGCAGTACTAGCCTGCACCTTCAGCTCTGTAGCTAGATGCCTCTCTGAGCATATGCCTCCACATGCAAAATCTGTTTTTCTCAGCCAGCAGGCAAGGCATAGCTCTATGAAGAACATTAGTTACAAAGAAAAAAAAAAAGGTAAGAAGGTGAGAGTAATGAAGACCCATTGAAGGTAGCTCAGGCTTTGAACTTTTTCATAGAATCACCAAGTTTAGAAAGATCTCCATGATCATTTGGCCCAGCTGTTCCCCTATGACCAATATTTGCTGCTAAGACATGTTCCGCAGTACAACATCTAAACGTTTCTTGTACACCCCCAGGGCCAGTGACTCCACCTCCTCCCTGGGCAGCCCATTCCAGTGCTTGACCACTACTTTTGGAGAAGTTTTCCTGACATCCAACCTCAATCTTCCCTGGCACAGCTTGTGCAAGTGCAATTGGCTGCTATGTATTGGTTGGGCTAAGGTCCTGCAAAGGCACTAGACTGTGGTACGTAAACAGATAACTTGTACATGATTTGCAGCCACTGCACAGAAATCTCCATAATCATGGCCTAGAAAGTGGCTGGACTGCCAGTAACAAGGCAGATCATGGGCTGAAATGCCTTACATCACTGGGAAAGGTAAGGTAGAGATGAAGGCCATGCCACTATTCTCCTTGTGCCTGTAGTTAGGTAGATAAAGATCAGACTACATTGTACACAATAAAGGTGCCAGTCATGCATGAAGAGCCCTAATTATAGACCTCTGTACCTGTGCAGAATTCATTTGTATTTTCAGTCTCCTGAAATGATCCTGGCAGAGGACTGGCATGTCAGAGATGGTAACAATGTCACCTTTTCTTGTAGCTGCTGGTTGTGGTGGCAAAGGACTGCATATTAGTATATTCAGTGAAGTTGTTTTTTCCATATGAAGTAGAGTGTTGTTTCTTGGGTTACACTCTTTTGGCCAAGTCAAGCATTTCCTGAGAGGACTGGATGTATTCATGCCTAGGCCCTGATCCTGCAATCTGATCTAACTGAGGAGTTGTGTCTTATGCAAAGACGAAAGGTTCTTGCAGGATCTCTGCCTGTGTAGAAAGGTCTGCCAGGGTAGAACTGATTGCAGAACTGGAACAAGCAGCTGAAAACCAAAACTGACTCAGAATTAAGTACATAGGTAGGAAAAAAATACCAGTTTTCAGGGGATCTTGAAAGCCCACTGTGCACACAGGAAAATCATTTTTCAGTGATCTGTTCCAAATAACTCTTTTCAGAGTTTTCTATATTTTCAGGCTTACTTAATGCTTTTTATTACAAATTTTTCAGTTTTAGCTTGGACAGTATTCCCTAAACTGTAGACAAAGCTGCAATTTGAGAAGATATTTTCCTTCTTCAAAATGGTCTGCAATTTTTCATTTTGTAAGGAGTAGTAGGCAATCCTGAGGTGGCTCATGGAGAATATGATAAATTTGCAGGGCATACTGTACTTAGAGAAAAAAGATGGAAAAGTTCCTCCACGCTTATTTTCTCCCCCATTTATAATCATTAGGCTTTAAATGCCCCATACATCTCTGTCATTTAGATAAGAGGCATTGATTGCTTAACTGCTGCACAGACATTTCATACACCTGGTTTTAGATGACATTTCAGGGGCAGAAAGAGAAGGAAGTACTGTAAAAAGTGTTCACAGTTTGCAATGTCAAACTTTATTACATAAAGTCATAAACAACCCCAATTAGTAGTAAGTAGGTTCATAGCCAGAGTTTTAAGCCAGCTCTGGCTTCATTAAATGTTTCCTGCAGTTGAGCAAGGCATTAGGATATATAAACTGAGCCCTGATTTATAATAAAAAACAGTAAAGTTTTAGAAAAGATTTGCTATTCCTTCTGCTTGATTTGTTGTCAAGGTCCAGCAAATCCTGAGGAAGGGGTTAAGTAGAGGTCTTAAGGGACCACTTGACATCTGCTACACTTGTGACTTTTTGATCTTGTTTTCGTTCCTGGCTTTGAGGGATGGCCTACAGTAAAGGCCATGTGTGCGTGTGTGTGTTTCCCAGAGATGGCTGGGGGTGGGAGGGGCACCACGGCCAGGGGAACAAAGAAAACAGCTCCTTGATGACAGATCAAATGAAAGCCAAAAAAGAGGAGAAGAGAGATTACATGCTCTGTAATCATGATAATGGGAAGGAAAACACTGGGGTCTCAAGTGTGAAAGCCTTTGTCCAGAGGAATGTAAGCATCAAGAATGTTTGGATATTATAAACCAAAACTTCACCCAAGTGCCTGGGAGAACAGCATCAGCTCACTTCTTCATGTAATATGCTGCTCATTCCAGGTGGCCAGCCATGGGCCCTGGGCTGCACAGCCATGGTGAGTGGCTGCAAGCGGCCACATAAAGGGGAAGGAGATGCTTCTTTGCCCACTGGCTCCTACATTTTCTTTGGTCGCTTCCTTGGCTTGCATAATTCCTTGGGTGAAAAGGAATGCTAACTTGTCTCCTCAAGCAAGTTTATTACTCATTGTGACATTTTTTCCTGACTATTTAACCCACAGGTAACCCATTTGTCTTAAAAGCTGTTTTCTCTTTTTTCCTTTACTTCCATCTCCATGCTGACCTTCAGTCCCACACTGTATCTCAGTCATGAGCTTAATCAAGTATTGTTCTCTAGGCACTTCAAAATGTGCGTGTTCTAAAGTTCTCCCAGATCTGAAGCCTAGTTTGTCTCCAGGTCAGACATCAGGATTTGCAAAACAAATCAGTCCACCTTCATGTGTGTGCATGAGTGAAAGGGCTTGTTTCCTTCTGAAGATCCCACTTCTTAGAAAACACTGTTTTCTTGGGGGGACATACCGCAGTTTAACATGGAATGTCCCCAACCCTCTTTGTAGCAGCTGAGATAGACGTGTGAAAGCTGCTGGACTGATGTGCGGGCGTATGGAAGCTGCATGGAGACAGGCTCAAACTAGAAGTTATCTTGCTTTATGTGCCATGAATTCTGCAAAGCTGAGGTCTCCAGTGATGGCTTAAAATAATCTCGCACAGTTTGTAAGTGAAAATCTACTTAAAATGAGAATGGCCCTCACTGACCAAAAGTTTAAACAAATGCCCTCTGTACGTACTTCCTACAGTGTGGATCAAGTTCCATACACATGATGTAAGCAGGCCTCAAACAAGTCTCTCACCTACACATGGAACAGAAATCATGTGCAAAGAAAACAGAAATGACAGCCATATGCATGGGACGTTTTATATGCTATGGCCAGACTTGCAGACCCTAAGTAGGAGGATCTTCTGATCTGAAGATGCAATTGAAAACAGGTGCCCGCCATGCTGCACATAAAAAAGTATACAGGCAATCTGGGAGCTCTCTAGAGATTCTTTCAACTGCTGAAAATATGGAGACAGCTTCCCAGCCCCCGATGCTGTGCTTCCCCCTCCAATTCCCTGCACCAGAAATGGGGGAAACTGTGAGGCTGTGGTGATGGTGCCCTGCTCAGTAGAAGAAAATGTGAAAAAGATTAAGGAGTATCAATCAAAATGTCAGTCTGATCTTGAACTGCTGGAAAAGAAGCCTTTTTTAGTCAAGTGTCTGTTGCAAAGACCTAGGTGACCTTGTTTTGTGAGTGAAAGCCTGTGACTGTGACACAGGCACGCTTCCTTCGTCCAACTCGTATTTAGTAAATAAACTAAAGGTACTGCACTTGTTTATGGTAAATACCTCATTTGGCTTGACTGAAAAAAAAAAAAAATTACAGCTGGATAATGCAGGACCAGATTAGGTTTCTTTTTTGTTTGTTGTCACCAAATGCTCCCAATCTTTTTGAGCTCTGAGGCTCATTAACTGGATGTTTTAAAGTGGTGCAATAGACAACGCAGCTGAATTTCATTTGTAGATAATTGATGCAATACATGTAATAACCCAACTGGATCTATTGACTCATGAGCTAATTTAGGTGTAGATGTTACAGGACTTGTGCAGCTGGAAACGTTGCCCTCACACAAATCAGTTGCAGATTAATGGAGTCGGGTCCCTGTCTGCACTAGGAAGAGATAAAAGGCCACAGACAAATATAAAAACAAGTTCTGAAGAGTTATTGTAAGTTTAAAGACTATTTAAAAATATTTTCCCACCCACAATGCATATTGTAATCTGAACCTGAAATCACTCAGCTATATGGTGATTTGGCAATTTTATGTAGTGTATACATAAGGCTGAAAACACTGCTAACGCAAAGGGACATGGACTAATGTTTAGAAAGTGAGGCAGAAGTGGGCTTTTCCACTCACACTGATGCTCTGATGCTGAGTGATATCTTGGGAAATGTCCAAATCTCTCTTTCCTAGTGTGTTATTGGATGATGGCGTTTACTAAGTACTCTTCCAAGACTTGCTTTGGTGACATAATCAGTTATCAGACATTGCTGCAGCCGGAGGGATCTGTGATTTTGTTTCTCTTGTACAAGTTACCTGCAATCTATGTTATCTGCCTCATTTGCCTCATCTCTAAATAAGAAGTAAAAATGTTTATCCGTTTTCTAAATGCTTTTGGTGATCTACGTTGGGAAACAAATAAACACACATTTTTGAGGAGTTACTGTGATAATTTTTATCACTAATCTTGCAGCAACACTTAAATACTGGATGTGTACAAGAGTATTCCCAACCAGTGAGTCATCTTGCATGTTTCCTATGATCCTACATCCTAAGGCTCCCCTTAGGATACATCAGTGTGCATCATATACCTTCTCCTGTGTTTTCTCTATTTTATTGCTTCTTGTCCAAAAGCACCTGAAAACTTGTTTCACTGCGTCATCTGTAGATTGAAATTGACCAACAATGAAAGATATCAGCACTCTGAAGTATAAACAGGCGAAGGAACAAACATGCATAAAAATATTTTTTTCAGGAAACAAGATAAACATGTTTTCCTGACTTGTTTCCACTGTATTGAATGTATTTGCTGTCCTTGCTTTCTGCCTAACACTGCTTGTTTCAGCAATCATTTGGAAGTACTAAACTAGAAAGAGATGTGGGAAAGAAAAGCTTTTTTTCATGATTCCATTACAGAAATAATTTGGGGTCTCTATGAACGTTATTTGCCAGGAAATAAAATCAGAGCTTTGAAAGTATCAGTTCATGTTGAGTATTTCCAGACCAGAAAGAAAATGTTAGTCGAATGCTCTTCTTGTGAAATGGAGACATTTCTATGTTTGGTGTCTGATTCAGCAATTTCACAGCAATAGGTCTAATGCAATCTGTCTATGGTTTTAGGGCATCCAGTTTCAATCACTCTTAAAGAATGTAATCACGAGTTTATTACACAGTTGATAAAATTTGCTCAGTGAACGCAGGAAAAAGAAATGCTTTTGCCTGGAAACGTAGTACAGAAAACTAAGTATGATAATCCACAAAATGACATGTAAAAAATGTGTATACATATGCCTACATTTGGATTTGAATCTCTGTTACTGGAATGATTTTTGATTGATTATGTGTGCCTAATTCGTGGTTGCTGGTGGAATGAGCAGAAAACCTTAAAACCTTATTTGGTAAGAGTAAAGGTGGGGCACCTTTGTGTAAAACACATCTAAATTGTAAATGATTATGTACAAAGTATTACATGAAGAAATCCTACTTCTTTGGCTCCCACTAAATGTGACATTATGAGAAACAATGCATGTAAAGGACAACAGATATAAAAGCATCCCATTCCATCTGTGGGGTAATTGTGGAATTGCTTCTCACATTTCTAGTCAGTCTGAAGAAATCAGGCATTTCCTTGATATCCCACTTTAGTTTAAGAAGGATACAAGTACAGACTGTTATTGTTTCCTAACATTCTTTTTCTCCAGTTTTGTTCCTCCTGTTTTATACAAGCAACCTCTAGGCTGAAGTATGTTGCCTACGTGTTGTTTGTTAATGTTTACATGATTTGGCCAGGAAAAGCAGCATTTACTTAAATTCAGCTGTACATATTGAGAACGTTTAGGTGACCAACAAGATGAAGTAAAAGAGTGGTGATTTGAAGAAGCACTCCAGAGGGGTCAAAAGGGTGGGTAATGCTGTGAATTATAGATACGCAACAACTGGCCTTAACCTGAAACCATGTTAGGATGACTGGTGTGTGTAGAATCACATCAGTTCCAGAACATGGAGTTCAATTCTGTGATGCTTCAAAGCAGTGGTTTCTATTTCAATGCAAATTTGACAATGATAGATGTTAATCACACTCCTTAATGAAGAACCAGAGGCATGAAAGTGAGTAGTGTGGCATATGAATCCCATAAAATAGAAGAGAACCACATGCAGTAGGTATATCTAACTGCTCAGGAAACCAATCAACACCTTTAGAATGTGGCTCCGTGGCAGCATACAGTACTTCAAAGTTAGGAGAGTTTGCAGTGAAAACAATAAGAATCTAAGTTTTACAAAAAATCAAATAGGGTGTTTTACAACTGCAGGGAAAAACAGAGCAGAATTTGCCCCTGAAATGTACTCTGAATGATAAAGAAAGTGTCAGGAATAGGAAATACTCGGTTTGATGGAGAACGATTTTATTATTACTATTTCATTTTATTTTATTTTTACTGAGAACTGTTGAGGGAGAAAATGCTCAAATGAAAGGGTTTAATTTACTTGCCCAATTTCAGACATGAGTAGTCTCACTGACTACAGAAAAAGGGTAATCCTGCTGAGATCAATGGCAGCACTCACATACATAACACTAAGTACATGCATGCGTCTTTTCAGCACCCAGAACTCAAGTGTCTACCAGAGAAATAAGTATACTAGGAAATAAATATCAATGTCCAAATACAAAAACATGTCCCAATCCAAGATGAGTTTTCAGGAAATGGACACAATGGCTTATTTGTGCTCTATTCTATCTCTTCTGAAATGTGTAAGTGGAATCATTTCTGAAAAATGCAGGAAGTTACAATCAATAAGTCTCTCTCACCCTCCAATCACATGTTAACTGGTATCATGAAATATTTTGCAGATATCTTTGTGAGTGGGATTATAGGTGAATTAGAACATTTATAGGCTCAGAAATTTGTCCAGGATTCTCATTTTATTTAAATATGAACTCATGTTATCTCTGTTGAAAATTCTACTGACAGTCCCATACATGTAATTTATGACATTTCTTATCAAGATGTTTAGCTGAATTAGAAACACTTGTGAAGAACACTATCTCTAGTCAGTTAAAAAGCATTTCTATAGCAGAGGTGAGGACTGTTGAGGCAACAAAGATGGTCTAAACTTACTTTTATTCCAGTGGCTGTTGATCAAGCAATTGCACTATAAACAGTTTATGGCTGTGGCTTTTGTTACCGTGACAAAGAACAGGTTTAAGGGTAGACAGAAAGCTATGTTGTATGTTGGGTCACAAATACTGTGCAGTTTACACACCAAACTGCTCAAAACATATTTCTGCAACATCCAGGCTTGTCGATGAAGTGGCACTGATTTGTTCTCTCTTCTTCCTCATTTACTTTACTGAGCAGGTTACCTGTATGTTTGCCCTAGTTTCCCAGTTCAGTTAATTGGAGACCGTTGTGATGATATACCTAACCCACAGACTTAGTTTTAGGCATGTAAACTTGAAATGTAAAATTGAAAAATAGAAGATCCATCAATTTGCAGCACACTAGAATTTCCCGAGTACAGGGAATGCACTTGTGTCCTCCATCACACCAAGGCAAAGAATATGAGCGACTAAAATTCACCTACCAGAGCATTTTTTTTAAGATCAGTCAACTGACTTAGCTGCCCAGACAGACTTATCTCTCTCTTTAGCATGGTTTACTTATAGATTTGTTCTGTATCTCATCTTCAGAGACAGGATAATTTCACAGGTAAATGCTGAGAAATGAGTTCCTTGGAAGCACAAAGCATTGCCTGTTGTCCAATTGCTCTTGGTTGGGCACAAAAGCAAGGTACGGAGACTCATGAAAACAGTCCTTCATGGGTGCACAATGGGACACAGACCAAATTCAGTGCACATTAAGCTATCTAAAACATAGCTATCTATTCTAAGTTGGTAGTCTGCTCTGTCTCCATGGTTAGATAAACAGCTCCAGAGATTGGCTGTCTTCAGATGAGATTTACTACTATCCTCTTGAGATATTTATCTTTCTCCTCCAAGAACTGAGAGAGCTTAAAAGAGCTCATCATGCCCTTGTGTAGGAAGTTTGTATCAAAAACAGGCAGCTGATGTACCATGTCACGATACAGAATACAAGCTGTGCCCCTTGGAAGAAAAATCCGCAACACTCCTTCTGTACAGACATCTCAGAAGCTCTAAAAGAAAACTGCAGCAGAATCACCCACAAGCACAGCAGCATGTGCTGTCTCATTATGACATGGCCATATGGCATTCTCTTACATCATGCTGCACCATCTCATGGTGGGTTACTCCAAATCTGTTTCCAATTAACCAATTCAAGGTTACACAAAATCCACGCTCGCTCATCCTTAATTGGACACTGTTGGTTTGCACAACATCTGTAGGCTTCAGAATCCATATCTGCTGGAAATACAGTCAAACACAATAAGATGGAATAAAGAGACTCATGGCCAAAATTCCCCATAACATTAAAAATTGCAGCACTGAGGGAGATGATCAGGACCTGCTTCAGCCTGGCTCTTGGTCCACTGCGTCATTACCGGAGAACATTAATTACTTTGACTATCTGATAAACAGTGTTGCCTGGGTTTATTCCACCTTCATCTACAGAAGCCAACTGTCAGGCTGGATGATGTTTTCCCGGAACCTAGCTCTCTGAAGACTTTATTTCTCAGGCCCACAAATCATATGGCCACGAGGATGGCAGTAACTTATCTGAGATGAGGCAAGTCATTCTCCAGAAGACTATCTCTGAGACTTTGATTCACTTCTTGTTTTTCTGTTGTTTTCAAAGGTTAGTTCAGACTAAAAACTTGAAACTTTGACTTGCAGCAGCCTCCATTTCACAGGGGTTGTCTGTTTAGATGCAGTCACACATGAGTTGGTATAGTGGGAATTATACTTGGGATATTCAAGAAAGACTCTTGTTTATTAAACGTGTTTTTATCTTATGTTTAAATTAAATATTTAACACGGTACAATTATTACAATGGAGAGAAGACACATATTTTTATGAATAAAACCAAGTGAGACATTAGCTAAATTCTTATTAGGATCCTCAACTGGTATCCCTTCGATTAAAAAAAGATCCTCAAACCCTGAAGATAAATGTAGAGGAAAACTATCGTGAAATAAAGATATCATGGGAAACTTTCACTAATCAAAATCTTCTGTGGCTGCCTTATTAAGATACTTACTTTAAGAACAAAACATATGGTAGAAGCTTCAAGCAGATAGGTCCTTTAGCTCACCACCAACAGAAATGTAAAATGCTCACAATTCCTTCATGGATGTAAGTAATGCCTGCTTAGGGTGTTTCATTCACTAGCAAACATGGTGATTTGTGAGGCACGACTAATGTGTCCCTGGAAAGTTCCAGCATGAAATAAGACTAGGTGTGAAAGCCTGTCAGAGTCCACAGATACATGATTTAAAGGAAAGCACTCCCTGAATATGTGAAGATGAGTGTTACTAACTTAATCCATATGATATCTTCTCCCCCCAGAATGTATGGATTCAATGTATGGCAGAAATGCATGATGCAGACATCAGTCACTGCCTACAAGTGATATTTCTTCCATGAATTTATCAGCAAGGGTTGCCATGCTTGTGTTTAAATATTTGTACAGTAAATTAGTAACCAAAGATGAAAAGCAAAAGCTTTACCTATCTTTACTTCCAGCTCCACACAACTCTTTATAAAGGCACTTGTTACATGACAATGTGGAATAGCAATTGCAGCTCTGCACGTTTAGAGAGAAATAACCGGAAGCTATGTGTCTGGACCAATACAGAAAGGAAGGGAGGTATCTTTCTGCCTCTAATGCTGTTATATGCACAACACAGTTTTCTGCTGTTTTTCACTTTCTTTTGAAGACTGCTGTTGATGAAAGAAGAATGGACAGCTCTGATGATCCTTGGATGATCCTGTGTTTTCTATTGTCAGCAAAGAAGCCTCCATCACATGTAATACAATTTATAGAATCAGAGAGTCACAGAATCATCAAAGGTGGAAAAAATCATCCAGTCCAACTGTCCTCCTATCACCAATAGTTCTCATTGAACCATGTCCCTCAACACAATGTGTAAATGTTCTTTGAACACCTACAAGGTCAGTGACTCCACCACCTTCCTGGGCAGCTTATTCCAGCACCTGACCACTCTTTCAGAGAAGTAGTATTTCCTAATGACCAGCCTGAATTTCCCAAGAAACTCATTAACAAACACCAAAGACAAAAGACATCCCTCATTCAGCATACAGATTTTGGAGACTGCTAACACTGTGAAGAGCATTGAAACCATCCAGCTAAGCCTTCAAACACAGCACAGGATCACTCTGAAGCTAAAGCGCAAGGCTAAATTTTTGAAGTGGAAATCCTTCTCTGTTCTTTGCTACAGCTTCTCCACCTTATGAGATGACTGTGCAGTAAGGCTGACAGTGTTCTGTAAATGTAGATATGGTAAGAGAATGTTGGGACAGATCAGACTTTTAATACAACTCATAGTGTGAGATCTAAAGTGCTCAATAGTGGGAGGAAAGAAATTTGCTTTTGTTCTGCTGAGGGTAAAGTGTGGATCTGTGGAACTTGCTAAAGCATGCTTCAAGAGCCAGAAGTAGATGTGGATTATACAAACTTTTTCAGGGAAGAACGATTCCCTGAAGGAGGTGTTAAACTTAAGTGCAGTTTATACATCATACAGGAATTGCAATGGGCATATTGAAGAAGAGTCACATCTCACTGTGACCTTACAGTGTTTGCCTAGGCACTTCTTTCTGTCAAAGGCACATTCAGAGACAGATAAACCCGACTCTATTATTTAAGAATAATGCCATTCTTAAATTGCTTGTCCATGAACAAGGTATGAACTCACAAACTCGTGATGCCAACCCTGTGTTCCTGTGGTGTTACTACTGTGCACTTGAAGAAAATGTATTTCTGTTACTCCAGATCAAGTGGTTTAGGTGAAGGCAAAAGCCTTTTCCTCTCAAGAAGCGCAAATAAACAGAAACAGAAGGGAAAATATGAAGTAATTTGTTCGTATGTTTTCTTCCTAAAATAAAAAGCTTGAATCCCAGAGAAAATCCTCTAAATAACTCACAAATGCAATAGACAAGTGTCTCCTGGTTATGTAAAGCCAAGGCTCTGCATAGATCTTAGGACAAAAGCAAGTTTGTATTGAGGCAGGTGAACTTTCTTAAAACACAAACAACAAATACTTCAAAATAAACCTAACATATTTCTGTTGTTACCTTTCCTCTTAGAATCTGTGAAAGTCAAACTCAGTGCAGACCTATTATAAAAATAGCAAAATCAAACTCAAGCAGCTACAGCATGTCAATTCTTAGAGCTCTATGATGCCTTCCTGCCTAGAATTAGATACTGTTTAAACCAAGAGTATATAAACCTTCCTTTGGATGGTAAAAGAGGGAACATTTCCTTGGCAGCACATTATACATTATTGAGGATAGGTACATTGCAAGCCAAATGCATGCAAGACGCAGCAGTAACGCTCCTCCTAGATCCCCACAGAAAAAAAGAGCTTAACCCTTGTATTAAAATAATATTATTCTTTTTAAGCTCGCAGCCTTTTTTTCTGTCCTCTGTGTGCTGTTTTCTTTGATATTGCAATTCTATTCATTTTAGAGTAAAGGACAACTGAAACAGGCTATGCAGTGCTGTATCAAAAATCTGTAGCCCCATGGGTCTCATTGCAAATGACCGTGGTTGTATAGAATCAGCTTTATTTAGGAATATGCTATTCTGATATTTTCTTACTATGTAAGTGAAACAGGAAAAGATGTAGTATTTTCCTCATGCACCAATGTTTCCTTGTTCTACATAGCTAGATTAATTTCATCTAAAATGATAAATGGAGCTACCACAATGACTCAAGCTGTAATGCCATATTTTGTTATTTTGTGATTCACTCTGGACATACTGATTCTAGATATAATATGAAGAAAAAGATGTAACATTTTAATTGTGGAAAACAAAGCTGTAGGATTTCAAAGCAAACTCACTGTATACTGAAAAGAGGAAATGTTGAGGGGCATACATTGAAAAGGGGTACATGTAGAGAAGTTATTTTAATATTTAACTTGCCTTGGAAATGACTCATCCTGGTATTTTCTTCTGAATTGAAGAATTCTAAAATATATGTTTTCTCTCAGGAAACACAGGCTGTATACTTCAGTGTGATGTGGCAAACATAATAGATAATGGAAGATATTTTATAGAAGCAAAACTCTGCAATGAACTTCTCCTGGAATGGCAGTAAGATATTTTGGAAAAGTTATATACACCAGAAACACAACCCAAGGACGTAAAAGCGACATTATTCCAGTTTGTTCATGCTGATGCCTCTGCAAGTTATTAAGCAGCACTGAGGTGGTGAAGCTGTCAGCTGTGAACTTCTAAATTTATTCTGTGACCATCAGAAGTAAAGAGTCAGTAAATGTTTCACTAAAGTACCAACGTACACACACTCCAATAACCTTCTGCTTTTTCTATTCCTCATCTTTACTTCATCTTGCAACAGTGTGCTGGCTGAAAAAGTACTTCATTTGCTTTGAATGCAGTAGCTCATTCCTGTGCTGTGCAGAAAAAAGTAATTGTTCCCCAATCAGTTCTTGAGATCATTTGTGATATTTATAATAGGACCTGTGCCATCTCCTCTCTTTAGCCTTCTTTCCTTACTACTGAGGAGTCTGGGCACATTTAAGCTGCATAAGCTGTCCCAAGTCTTTGATCACATGCACCAATACTTCTAGGCTCCACATCTTGAGGCATGAACCGCCATTTGAACAAAAGGACATCCTCCTTTAGAGGGCTTCTCTTCTCTCCCACAGCAGGTGAATAACATCAAGTCACAACAAACTGCTAATAGGTTCCACCTTGGCCCTCAGTGAGCACTGATTGGTTTCGATTTCCTCCCATCTATGTTCTGGACCAAAAGAACAGTGTTTCTTGTGTGTGGTTAGTGTTTAAGGCTTCATTGTGTACATGGCCTTGAAAGATATATTTTTACAGGTAAGCACCTCATAAAATATTTTTCTGAAGACATTTATCAAGAGAGACTTTGAAAAACCATAAGGAGAGGGGAAGGAGAAGGCGGGGAAAGCACAACATGTGCATGTCAGCTGCCACAAAGCACTGCAGCAGCAGCCTTCATGTGAGAGGTGACACTTTGCACATTACAACAGGGAGTCAAAAGATTTATACTCGGCAGTCCATATATATGGCTCTCCACGGCATCATTTTGAAAGGGTGATTATTACTTTGACGTGAGGGAATATTTTACATTAAATGCTGAAAGTTCTCTATGTACATAGCAATAATCACCTGCTTTTTCTTACTGCATGGCTTTTAATAATAAATAATCATAAAAATGATAGTTAGGTTCTCACAGATTATCCCATTCATTTTCCAAGAACCCCCAGGGGCTGGTATTTATCACTTGATATTAATGTTCCCTACTCCTCTCCCTCTGCTTAAACATGCATATAAAAAGGTGCAGACACATGGAATGTGCCTTGCTTAATTTGATGGCAGCTCTGCTTATTATTATCTCCCTGGGCTGTGGTAATTGTAGTTCAGTTGTTGAGTGATTATTAAAACAGAAGTTGTAGGTCCCTCTTTGGCTTCTCCATAGGATCCCCCCATAGTCTATTCCCAAATGTCTAGTGTATTCAAAAGCACAGCATTAACTGTGGGAAAGATGACAGGGAACACCTCTTACATTCCAGTTTTAGTCAACAGTCAGAGCACTCACTGCGTTTAGACAAGAGCAGTTGGTAAATGTGCTCGTTATACCCGTAGTTTACATGGTAGCTTGAACTAATTATAGTATGTGTGAATTGGGAAGAATGGGTGAAGAAAAGTCACAAAAGAATGACAGAAAGACTTGGATGGCAGAGTGAAAGCAAAACATTCTGCCTGTGGGATATCCTACAGCATGGCATCAGCAAAGTGCAGCCTCATGTTTATATCTGTTTACTGCAGAAATTTTGCCTTTCTTCTTCTGCTCATTTGTAACACATGCAATAGAAAACTTTCTTCCTCCATCTTCTCCTGAACTACTAACCAGATGGATGAATAAGTTTATTTGCGATAAAAAAGGAACTGGGCTTAACTAGTGATATTTTGTGAACTAAACTTTTCAGTAGTCTTTTTTTTTTTTTTTTTTCCCTAATCTTTTGCAATTTTGATTTTTCTTCTGTCTTACTGTTCAAAAGAAAAGAATCAAATAGGTCTGAAATATGAGTTGAAAGATGACGTGCAGAAGGGTTTATAAGCAAGGATCCAAGTTTGGCAGAAACTGGCAGCAGTAGATGAAAGCCTGTCAAGTGTCTCACAGTTTTTGTTTTGTTTTGTTTTGTTTTGTTTTCCCTGTAAAAAACCTGCCTGGTAAAACCAAGAATTACAGAAGCTCTGTGTGCGCTGGATACCACAAAATTTTCAGTGAAAGAAGTTCTGCTCATAAAAGCCTCCTCCTTCTGCTACAATTGCCACAGCCTCCAAAGATGTGCAGTCTGCAGTAAATGCAGCATGGTTCATTTCTTTCCCTCAGCAGATAGCAATGGCAGGTCCTTTGACTTTCTCTCCACTCATCATCTGACCGTTCTCATTCTTAAACAGCTTTGGCCTCGCCTTAATCCAGCCTAGTTCATTGAAGAAGGCTCATCTGATAGCGGCTGTCAAAGAATTCATCCCTACTTTCTTCAGCAAAAATAACCTACAGCATTAAGTCACCAGTTCCTCTTGTTCAAAAATGACAGACAGCTTGAATGGAAGCTCACCATGGCGAGCACCATCTCCTTTTTCTATGGGGCTTATGACCCCCTGCTAGAGACTTTCTCTGGTCAAAAATCAGTAAGAAGAAAATCAAGAAAAAAGGATCACAATGGCACCAAATCTGAAGTGTCACTCGCTCAGCACCACATATGAACATAATGAAGCAAAAGCTCTACGTTCCTGTCTCCTTTTCCTTCTGTAGACATTTCTGTCCTCGGTTGTTTATTTTTTTCCTTTCTCTTTTTCTCCTTTTTCTTGCATTTTTCATGTATTTGCAGTTTTCTCCATACCGGTATCTTTACAATAAGGAGTTGCTATACTCTGTTCTATTTTACAAACCCTTCTGTCTCCTGTCTTCTGTCCTCCATTTGAGAGTTCCTTTCCCTAATAAGGTCTTCTCATTCACTTGCTTGTTGGCAGATTTATCCTGTGTCTCCAGAGAAAGGAATTTTTCCATCTCTTAATTTTGCTTTGCCAAAATTAAATTGGTGGTGGTGGTCTAATCTATAATTTGGTTCCAGGATGCACCTTCTGCCTGTCAGAGCCAAGTAGTAGAGGCAGTTCTAGTTCAGGCCACAGTAGTTTGTGGTACTCCAAGTTTTCTTGATCACCCAGCGATCCCTGACATAAAACTGACACTGAGGTTACTGGCCAGCAGCATTCTTTACACAAGCCGTTACGGACTTGACTGGCCAGATCGCAAGTGAGTTTATGAGCAGTGCTGGCTGTAGCAAGCTTTTCAGGGCAAGATGCTGAACACATCAGTCTCGGCAGATCATTTTGGATATATGCTGACATTGTTGAGTTCAGATGATCTGGGAGTTTCTGTGGTACGAGACTTTCTACACAAGATTGTAACCCCGCAGCACATGCTTGGAATCAGATTTGAACCCAAGAACTAAGTCTTGCTCCATTTCCCTGCTGACTAATTTGCGTAGCAGCTTGCAGGTAAGAGGAAAGAGGAACAGTTCTTTTTTTTTTTTTTTTTTCCAGCTGGATCAGAGGTAACCAAGCTCACAAAGTGCATGCATGTCTATGAATCTTTCCAGCCTGATGCACATATCTTTCCAGACTACTGAGTTGGTTCAGCATTATGTTCTCCAAAAAAACAAAGCAGCTGAAAGAGCCTTTTAGCCTCTTAGGCTTAGCATCCTTTTCCCTGATGCTAAGGCACCCTGAATACCAGACAACTTCAATTTGTCCTCAATATCACAATAATGAACGCATTTCAAAATTCAGTGCCTTGTTCTATACCTTTGACTCTCTAGCATTTACGAAAATATGCTCTTATGCAAATAACATAGTCTATGCAAATTAGCATGGACTTTACAAAAGAGCTTTCTTTTTCCCTTAAATTTTGAGTGATTCATAGAAGCAAAATCTTCAATTAGCGCTCCTCTGAAATTGAAGACTCATTTGCACTTCTTGTTAGTAAAGCAGTACTGTTGCTTTCAATACCCTCACTAACAGGACAACTATAATTTTCAGGAGTGTGTTTCCCAAGAGTCAAAATAAAAAAAAAATTCTCAGTAGTTGATTGTGGCCAGAAGGTCGAGGGAGATGATCCTGCCTCTCTCCTCTGCACTGGTGAGACCTCTGCACAGTGAGCACTGTGTCCAGATGTGGAGTCCTCAGGAGAGGCATGGATCTGTTGGAGCCTGTCCACAGGAAGACAGTGAAAATGATCCAAGGGATGAAACACCTCTCCTACAAGGCCATGCTGAGAGGGGCTGTTCAGCCTGGAGAAGATTTAGGGAAGATTTAGGCTGAGCATAAGGAAAAAGTCTTTTACAGGGAGAATGGTGAGGAACTGGAACACGGTGAGAGATGTGGTGTATGCCACAACCCTGGAGACTTTCAAGGCCAGGCTGGATAGGGCTGTGAACAACCTATCTAGCTGTAGATATCCCTGTTCATTGCAGGGAGTTGGACTAGACAACATTTAAAGGTCCTTTCCAACTGAAAGAGTTCTATGATTTTACGATTGTTTCTGTTCTCATAATTATGTTGTTGGCCAGGTGAGGGGGAAGAAAGCACTTTCTCCTCTGCGGTCTGACAACTTTCAGATACTACATTATGACAACAATCTTTTCAATGATCATGAAGCAATAAAAAACCATCTGTTATCATCTGAACAACAGAAGTGAAGTGTGTGCCCTAGGAGAGGAATTAAATGAGAGCTTTGCACCCACATGATTCTCTGAATTTGTTGATGCCATTCTCCAGGTAGAGATGAGTGTTGACTTGTAGTCCAAGCAACCATACTGATTTCGGTTGCACTGAGATATGTCCAAATGAAGAATGGACACAGAGCCAAAACTATAAATTTACATTTAAAGAACTTTTCACAGTGAAAATAATCTGAAAGTGTTTCCTGACCAGCCTTATGTGCTATGTCTTGTTCCAGTGGATTATACTACTAGTAGAGAAGGACCTATGTTCTTCGTGACGGAGCACACATAACTGAAGATGCCAGAGCAATTGGGGAAGTCTGAACTCAAGTCTTGTCTAATAAAGGTGAGGAAATTTCCAGAGGCTTGTTAAAATTTCTGAATTGGTACGCACACTCCGACAATTTCAGATCAATTTTTCTGCTTCTACTTGAGAAGGACCTCTTGACGATCATGTAATCTGTTGCTAAATTGGAAACCTCTGCATCCTTCTAACCAGTTTCTGCTGCAGGCTGAACATTGCAGTGGAATGTATTCAAATACTTTTTTTTCTACTGGTAGACAGAGATCTGTGAGTAGTATATTAACCCTGCTTAGATTCTATGTATTCTGGTTCATTTGTACCTATGTTGTACTCTCAAAAAAAAAAAACCACAAAACAAAACTCTTTCCTTTTGCCAATTATAGGCTCAGATTAACTATTTTATATTGTCTTTTCTTCTCACAGTTGCAGCTTTTTTAAATATTTCTTTCTTTTTCTTTCATTTTTCTCTTTGATTTTGGAATTTAACTTTATTTCTTTTATAAACCTTTTGAACAGCAGCTGTGCTCATTATCAGCATGACATGATACAAAAACATATTGTTCCTGACAAAAAAAAAAGAGAGAAAGATTGAAAAAGGATGAGAAAGAAAGAGAGAGGCCAGGACCTCTTCTCTCTGGTCAGGCACAGACCATCCTAGGACTCCTTCTGAGCCCTGTGGGGGGCTGGCAGGAAAGAATTTGTAGCCACAGGGACACGTTATCCAGAATCAAGGCTTGAACCTAATTGTAAGCAGATTTTGCCCGCCTTTTTTGGATGAATGATGGCCCACTGGCATGTGACCTGGCTTGGCAATTTCCCTACAGTGTCCAGGCTGCCATAAGGAGATACGTAATGTCTAGAGTGATAGGAAACTCTTCAGTGCAGATGGTACAGAGCTGCCTCATAAAATGACTCACTGTGAATCCTCACAGAAATCTCAGCTATAAAAATGATAATGGAAAAAGCACAAGAAAATGTAAAATGTCTTAAGAACAATTTGTTCCAGCTTGTGTCTTTCATTTTAGATAGAAATAAGATATATTTTTACAACCAAACAAAAAACTTCTTCCCTTTCATTGTTTTTGACTGTCCAGGCAAAATCAGTAGAGCAGATTAGTGGCATTATGGAGCTGTTGGAGGTGGCGAAGTGACAGATTGCGGTGCTGAGGCCATTCTTCAGGGAAGCCTCACTGATTTCTTGGGAACTACTACATACACACGAATTTCTCTTTCTCTTTTCCACTGCCCTTGCTTCTCCAATATGGGGAAGCAACACTTAATTAGAAGAAAAGATATGTGTTGTTTTCCCAAGAGAATTTCTGAGTTTTATTACAGATTCTGAACCCTTGTGGGTGGAGTCTATCCTGTAATTCCATACATGATTAAGACCATGTATTTTAGGAGATGATCTGCCATTAAAGTCACGATTCCATTTTCAATTCTCACAAACGTTCTCTTGCTTTTCAGTATGAATTTGCTGAGCACTTACAATATTTATTCCTAATTTAATGGAACATCTCTGTAGCTTTTCCAGGTTACCTCGGCTCTTATTGTACTTATTCTGATCAGTACGGACAGGCAGTAACAAAAGACCATGAGTAACACAAGAGAAGTGGAAAGTGTTGAATGTGTTTCACTACTTCTCCTCTTTCTACCATGGATGATGATATCAGAACACTAAGTAAGAACATATGAGTCATCTTAAAAGACAAAGTGTTATCAGCTTGGATATTACATGTGCTATTTCGATGATGATACAGGACACTTTGTGCTCATGTTCCACAGTTGCTATGTCAGCATTACAGTGTGGTTTAGCATCAAGTCTTTTAACTTCCCCTATTTACATTGCTTTGGTTAGATTTCCAGAGAAGTTCCTGATAGAACAAATTAGGTTTTTCTTTAGGAAATCAGTTCCAAATTGGCACTCCATGAACTCACTGAGAACTAATTCCTCTTGAGAAAGTAGGGTCAGAACAGAATTCTCATCCTCTGGGCAAGTGCAAACCACAAAAGTGGTTGAGCACTTGGTCCAAGAAATCAAAACAGCTCTAGTCTAAACCAAGTCTATATAGAGCATAGGTGGAGGAGCTCCAGCATGATTTGTCCTCTCAGGAGGTACACCCCTGCAGTACTGCTTCTCTGTCCCTCTCAGCTACCCCTTTGTAGGACTAGGTAGCACTACTATCTTTCAAAGACCACTGCACAAATCCATCCACAAACTCATGCTGCAAACACTTTGGCCGTTAACAAAAAAAAGTGCTGGTAGTTGTCCCCTCCAAATGAAAAACTGTTCTGAAGATCTTTTAAGAAATCCTTCTTCATCCAAACTGTCAGTGACTTTCTGACTTTGCATGTGTCTTCCTAAGTTTATGAGAATTTCCAAGCGACTTTATTCTGGGTCACTAAAGTCAGAGCCTTTTTGAAGACCTTCTCCTAAGCTTTCTCCAATGTCATTTGTTAAAATACTGCTCTTGCTCCATGTGAAAATGCAGAAAAGGATTGCAAGAGCAAGTACTTGTGAATTTTCTTGATTGTTGATGACAGTGAGATATTTGAATGCTGTCTTGATGCATACATTTTATTCGTTCCAGAATAAGAGCCACAGAATCACATAATCACATTTGCCTAATGCAGCCAAGAATACTGTTACTCCTCTTAGCACCAAGGGCATATTGCTAACTCATGCTCGTGTCCATCAGAATTCCTAGGTTATTTTCTGCAGAGCTTTCCAGGTGGATCCCTGCTGCATGTCCTGGCACCTGTGACTGTTGCTCAATTAGTGTCCTACTCTGCATGAAGTGACAGCTTTCAGACTGAGCTCTACTTGTCTGCAGTGAAGCAGATGTGACAAGGAAGACGTCCTGTTGTGGAGAGGGAACCAGGTGTTATAATCTGTAAGGAAAAATGGTGATGTATTTGATGGCTCAGCTGTAACTGCAGGAATTCAAACAAAACAATCTCTGAGTGGTAATAGTACATTCATTTCTGGAACTCTCTGGAATAATATTTGTCTAATTCCTCTGGTCTTAGGCTTCATTCTGACTTTAAAAGCTGTGATCTGTGCAGGATGGTCCTCCTAACAGTGCATAGTAGTTGCAGAGTAGCACTGCAAAGAGTTTCTGTTTTGAAGATGAAGAATTCTTTGACACCACAGCAGTGATTTGTCAGCATGTCTAGGATTTTCCCCCTGAAATTCAGATGAGGTTTTCCATGAAGCTCGCAGTGAGACTCATTGTAGTCCCAAGATCCACACAGAGCAATATTTAATCTTAAAAGGGAAATGAATTCCATGCTTGTATTTGATATGGCAGTCTGTGTGTTGATCTGCATTTGCACCATGCTACATAACACTCTATATACCGGCTGTAAAAGGTTGACTCAGGGAGGTTATGGGGAGAAAAGTCAGAAACACAATCCTGGATCTTTCTCTGCCATGCCATAAAATCAAATATTTTTTTGTCTATACAAACAATTTCATTTTAGAACAGAGCCCCAGGAATGTGAACCTATGATGAAAATATATAATTGAATTTGAAGCTGAATATTTGGTGATAAAAGTACTCCCAGGAATAATATTTAAAGAAGGATTACATTCTTCCATACTTCACTTGCTTGCTTTCTTCTGGCAAAGTAAACAAAGCACTTGTACATTTAACTCACTACATCAGAAATGATGACTGATGAGGTTTCTTAAGCATTTCTTTGTGCACACGTATGCACTCATATATACGCAATGTAAAATGACCACGAAGCTATTTGGAATTTCGTTACAGATTGGGTGAACTCCAAGATTCCTAGCTTTCAGTGGGAAAAAGTCACAAGAGATAGGAGGTTTTCGTTAAGCTCATTAATTAGCTGCCAATTCTGCAGAATCCCAGGTGGCATTCCAGACTCATCCATATACATGGCTTTATAGGATATAAGAACACCTTGGCAATACCGACTTTGTAATTTAATTATGCAGTAGATACTTTCTACTGTGTCTTGTAAACATATTCTGTTTTTTTTTTCTTCTTCTGTATACCAACGAATGCTCTGTGTACCTCATTTTCCTTCTCCTGCTTAAAACTGTGATCTTAGAAGGCTGCAGTAGAAAACCTCCTTCCCCCCTCTCTCTTCGCTCCCCCCTTCAGGCAATCAGCATGTCCAAAAAGAAACAAATATTTTTTTTCCTACTGAAATGCTTCATAGATTGCATTTTACTGGATGGACAAAACAAAAACAAACAAACAAACAAAAAACAACTGAACAAATTACAGCGAATTTCCTGTATTGAAATCCTATGAACCATGTAAGGGAATCATTGTGAGTGATGTAGTGCTGTGCTCTTTAACATGCTCCATTTTAAGTCCAGACTTTGTCTCATCGGACATGGATGCAAGCTGCAAAGTTTGGATTCGGCTTTTTAATGAGCATTTTGAAAGTTCAGAAGTGTGCAGAAGTGTGTGTAACTCAGATAGCTTTTTCCCCAGATTGCAACATAGGATGGTTCCTGCTGTGAGGTTTGGATAAGATCTGGGGCTTTGGGTTCAGTTCTATTTTTGTTTCTAATGTAGTCAATCCGTAGCATTTGCAGCCTGCCATAAACCCCCTCTGCTCAATGTGTATATTGTTAAAACGACTTGGCTCCAATCTAGCGTCACCTAATGGAAGCCAGCAGAACTGTGGGCTGGAAAGAGCCCTTAGCTGCAATGTATCACCACAGTAAACACCTGGATTTGTTGGAAATGACAAAATAGATGGAACATTTTCTTAGGGACCACGTTTGAGAATTGCCTGGATGCTAGGTACCCTGGCTCAGGCAAGAACATCTCTGACATGCAGATGGAGGGGACTTTAGAGGCACTGCTCCGTGGTTGAACGAATTGAGGTTTCTGGCTGTGCTGCTTGTGAAGCAACTGTGCTTTTATAGCTGAAAGTAACCCTCGCTCTGGAATTATCAACAAAATGTGGCTGGCTTTCCCAGCTGCTCAGTGAGCTCCATCCGTTGGCACTGCATGCCTGTGACCGGACCTGGCAGGGGATGTGCGTTGCAGCTGCTGCCGGCGCAGCTGAGGAGACCTTTCCTCACTGCTCACATGCAGCAGGTCAAGCCCAACAGTGCTCAGTGATCCAGCTCAGTGCTCCCAGCACCTGTTGGTCTTCCTTCTGTCCCCCGCCATTCCTTCCCACCTTGACCCACTCCTGCATGTGAGGAGGTGAGGGTAGGGGGAAATAAATGAGGTAATGAAAGTTTCAAAGGAAATTCAGATTTTTGATCCCGTGTGCCGTGCCTTCCCTGCAGAACCATCCCTTCCCTCTGGCAGACACACCAAGGTATGAACTTCCTCTGCATGTGATGCTGGTTTTGGAAGCTGGGATATCTTCTACAATAATGGTGTAAATTCATGTACACCTCAAATACATCTCAAGTAGGCCATGACGAGCTTATCTTGATTCTTATCGAGAATCTTATTATTATCTTGCAGCAACAGAACAAGGAACAATAGATAGACGCTGGAAAACAGGAAATTCCATACCAACACAAAGAACTTGTCAGAGTGATGGAGGACTGCAACAAGTTGCCCAGATAGAGAAGTCTCCTTTTCTAAAGATATTCAAGACAGGTCTGGACATCTACCTATGTAACCTGCTTCAGGGAGCCTGCTTTAGCAGGGTGTTGGACTCAATGATCTCCAGAGGTCCCTTCCAACCCCTACAGTTCCTGTTATTCCTGGGGAGAAGCCATGCTGCACACCATACCCACCATTTGCAGGTACTGATAATTGTGCTGGACCAGCGAAGCATTGCACCGATCAGGTTTGAGGTGCTAGCTACAGGAGACTGGGTTAGGGGAGAGAGGTTGTGTTGAGGAAAGTCAGAAACAAAACCTCTTTTTTTTTTCTTTCCTCTCCCACACCCCCCTCTTCCATGCCATAAAATCAACTATTTTTTGCCTGTGTAAACAATTCAGTTTTTGAGCTGAACCCCAGGAATGTGGACCTGTGATGAAAACATATAATTCAATTTGAAGCTGAATGTTTGGTGATAAAAGTATTCCCAGGAATAATATTTAAAGAAGGATTACATTCTTCTATACCTTAGTTGCTTTCTTCCTCTGGTATGATAAATTAAGGCACTGTGTACATTTCACCCCGAACACCTCAGCTGATATTGATGAAGTTCACTTAAGCTTCTTGCACGTGCTTCTAAAATAGCTACCATATTATTTGCCTTTGCATAAAATAAATGCAAAGCATTATGATTTGTGGTCCTCTCTGTCATGCAGGATACAGAAGACTGTGGACTTTGACAGGGTGGTAGGTCTGAAGTAATTCAAGAGACAGCTGTTGACAACTGTGAAGTCTATTTCGTCTGAATAGCAATGCTTAGAAATATCTTTGATTTCCTTTGTGGAAATAAGAAAAGAATCTCACCCATGCCATAAATACTTTTAAACCACTAAGATTCATGTGAACAACAGTTGGAGACAATTACGTCTGAACTGTACGTGGCTAAGGAGACCACTGAGTGTATCAGTAGCCCACGCATTGTGCAGATCATTTAGTAGGAGGAATGGAAAGGACCCCACATTTGCCCCTCCACAACTCAGCTGTCCTCTGGGACCTTCTTCACACGTCTGTTCCCTCTGTGCCAGTGTGAGGCCAGAACCTTGCTGTCCTACCAGCTCCTCTGTGAACGCAGATGCCCATAGCAGTGGCAGCCCCTGCTACCTAGGGCAGCCCAGAGCTCCTCCAGCCTCTGCAGAGAGGGACTGGCACCCACCGCTGTGCACCAGGCAGTGTCCTGAGGGCAGGGTAGCATCTTCACATCTTCTGAGACATGCCAAGCGTATCTGGGCCGACACTGAAAAGCTGGGCAATCATAGTCAGCAAAATCCCTTAGCTGAACAACCGTCCACATGATTATAAATTTATAGAGGGTTTATGGAAAAGTCATTTTGACCTGTGTGTCTTTTCTGCCTCCTTATTGTTATTACTGAGAAAAATAACTCAAAGAACTCGATACGTTCACTTCTAGTGAGCACATTTTTACAGTACCAGAATGCTAAACTGGGACTCTTCTAATATCTGGAGCTTCCTGGCTTGGAATCTTTTTGCCATAAAATATATTCTTCCCAAAGCTTAAGTGAACCTCTGAGATTTTGAAGCTGTAATCCTAGCAGACATAATTTAAAGAGGGAAAAATGTGCTTTGTCAGTGTCATTTCAGCTCTGAATGGTGCAATTTCTATTTCTCTGAGATACATTGCCTTTCTGGTCTCAGAGTGCGGCTGGTAATAACAAAGAATTCCAGTGGACTGTTTCTGTTAAAAAGGAAAATTAAGTTTGATACATGACTATTTAAAAGGCTTTCCAAAATATCATGACAGAATGACCTTCAAAGAAAATGTCAGTCTCAGTAAGCACTCAGCCCAGCTGCAATATCAAACTTTTCTTGGGATCCTGAGGTACTGCAAAAGCTTTCAGGAGTGGGAGGTATTTGCTTTCCAGCTCAGCTTGAATTATTTCAATGTTAGACTTTATTGGATCTAAATGTAGCTATTTTACGGCTCCTTAATGTTTATGATGTATTTATTATCATTACTATTTTTTTTTTCTTCTGCAGCACTACTGAGGAGGGACTATCTGAAAGTTATAAAGATATTTGTTACTGTACGTTTAATTTACAGCCTCTCTATGCTCTCATTTGAAGAGCTCTGTGGTGTGAATGATATTAGATAAGTCTCACAGTATTCATATGCATTCATAGTTCCATACAACATGCACTATAAATAGAAGTAGATTGTGGCCAGCAGCAGTCAGGTCAAAAACACAAGTTCATGACAAAGCCTGGGAATAAGTCTGCAAATTGGATCACTGTTGCCAACAATAAGATAAATTATGTCACTAAACAGATTAAAAACATCACTTCATTGAATTGTTACTGCAAATTAGAGCAGTAATGTTAAAAGTCAACCCATTTCCTGAGGAGGAGGGTAGGATGGTGGCAGTACAGAGATGAAGTTTGATTTTGTTCCAGGAGCAGGTCCAGACCCAATCTAAGCAGCAAGGCAGTGACCAGGTGAGTATGCTCAGAGTAGTCCTCACATTGTGCCCAGCAGCCCTGGAAGTCCTTCAGCTGCTCAGAACATCTTAGCATGAGCTTGGCTTCCATGCTTGCTGCCTTGGAGAGATCCACAGTACGTGGATCCCTGGCTGGAGTCATGATACGCTGAGGATACACACCCCTTGACAGCTTCCATGAATGTGCTTTCATGTGCCCATCGTTTGCCATTTCTCTTTCTGTGTTACATCTCTGAGTTCCTCTGAGGTACTGTTGCCCTCTAATTTCAGTTCAAATATTTTTGTTGCTGAATCAGATGTCAACGACAGCTCTTCTCCTTTTGTCCTACTAATTCTCCATCTCCTTTTAACATATTGAGACCACAGGTTGACAAGAAAATTCCAATGAGACGGAATCTTAGGAAATCATCTAGTTCAGCTTCGGCTCAGAATCTTCACAAGTCTTTTGTGTTGGCTTAACAATGATGAACCACGGCTCAGTCTTGAGGTGCTGAAGTATGAGAGTTCGGAAGAGTACTGAAGGAGCAAGAGATTTAACATCATGCTTGTACACCAAGACAGTTTGCTTAGATTCACAGAAATTGTCTATGCCATCTTGTAAAATTTCTGTATCAGCATAATATTAGCGGTTACCTCTCTGCATGAACTGGATCTAAAACTTGTAGAAGACTTGATTTCCTCCATGGGAGCAATGTGGACATTTTGCTTGATATAAACTTTTTAAAAAATGGGTTTCAGTGACCCATTCGTAGTGAGGGAAATAGGCAGATACCCTGAATTCTATGCAAAGGCTATGCAAGAAAACCTTGACATCTTTAAGACAAGACTTGAATTGTTGTGATGGGCACAGAATGAATGAGATGTGGATGTCAGAGACTAGCTAATTGAACTGTTGGACTCTCTCTCTTCAAGCCTTCTCATACTTGTTTCTATGTACAATTTATCAATTTGTTGCCCTTCTGTACAAAAACGCGCATTATGTTCTCAATGTTACCCTACAAGACAAGTTGAAAGCTCTGCTCAGTCATCTCAACAGTGCAGAAGAGAGGGGAGGATATCTATAAAGTCCAAGATATGATGGCAAATTATTTCTCTATGTTGCCATGTTTCATCTGACGATACTGCTTTCAGTATGTCAGCTGCCTTGAATGGTTCTGGATACCAACATGTGCCAGACAGAGGGACTCCTGTTCCTGTTTGTTTCCCATCCTGGATATTTCTGTGGCAGTGCTCTCCTTCAATAAAGAGCTGCTTTTCCCTTCAGTGCACAGACAAGTCATTCTCTGTGGTATCTGTAGGTGACGCCGTCACTTGTCTAGTGCTTGGATGATGTTTTAATATCTAAGGGAGAATTTGCCTTCTTGTTTGAACCAAACTGGAATGTAATAATATGTAAAACACATTATGGTTTTAATGCTATTGTGATTAATCTCTGTGAAATTAATAACTGTATCTGGACTATCCTCTTTCTACCCCTTTTCCCACCTTCTCACCTCTCCCAAATTACGCAAACATATAGTACCTAGATTAAGCTGTGTTGTAAGTTTGGAATCCTCTGGTTTTCTGGTTTTCAGCCTGTCAGTAGTTTGTAGTCCATGGCACTGTAAATGGAGCTGTTCTTAGAAATATAATGACTTGATAAAAGCATATAGTTTCAAAACCACTCAACAAAATATTCATCAGAAGGGATCTCATGCTATTGCTCCCCACATGTAGTCAATATATCACTTTAACTACAGTTCATTTACCCTCTGTTTATCATCTCTTCTTAAGCCATGTGGAATACTCATCTTCTCTAATCCTTGTCTATAGTATTTCCAAAGTACTTTACAAGCTTGGAGTAACTGACTTTAATGCCTTGCAGCAGCTGAGCTGGTAGCATATACGATACCTTAAATGTAACAATCAAAGGAGCATGCAAGATTTTGGTATTTCCGCTGGCTTGCAGATGTGCAATATCCAGGTCCAAAAACTGTATGTCAAGTTTAGACTGAAAGTGTTTAAAACAAACTAATGTCTCACTGGTCTGTGTCAACACCCCTATAATGTGAGAGGGGTATTCTGTGATAGAGCAGCAGTATTAAATATCAGTTACTCGAACCCTACAGTAATTTCTTTTTTGTATGTGTGTCCACGAATAACCTTGCTCAAGATTTATGTAACGGAGTGTATTGTTTTATTAATCCAGAGCATGTGGTATTCTCCAGGTGCTAAGCTTTGATCTCCTTGCCCTTGTATGTATTAAGTTTTCTGGTTCTCATTGACACTGATGCTCTTGATTTAAGGTAATCTTCTTATAGTTGGGGGCAGGAAAAAATGTAAGTGAACTCTGCAGTGAACCTGGAAACTTTTTCTTTTGTTTCGTCTCAGTTTTGATTCAATCTCCACTAAATTCAGCTCAGCAGAATCCAGCCACTGCTTTTAGAAGTAAAAGTATATCTTTCTGCAACATTTTATGGCATGGAATGTCGTTTATAGCACATTATATTACAGTTTGAAATGCTAGCATTCACTAACTAGAGGAGCTGTGGGTTTATATTGAAACAACTGAGCGGTGTTAAAATAAAACAAACACAAAAAGGCAGTATTCCACATCTCTCAGTTGATAATGGAGAGAAAGTGCAAAAGTGTGAGTACAGGAGCAGCGGAAGGCATGTGGCAGGGGAAGGAGTACAGGATAGTGAAAAAATTGCAAGCACCAGGCTTTCTCTTACGGACCAGAACACACAGAGGCTGCAGACGAGCAGACAGCTGAGGAAGCTTCTCAATTTGCTTTTGAGGTAACATCTGATGAGCCACTATTTCTCCCCATCCTTGTTGCAGCTGGCAGGCATTGTCTTTACAACTCTTGCATCTGCTCCAGTATTTTTCTCATCTATCTTGAGAGCTTATTTTGCAGGCATGTGCTGACTTGATGCATCTTGGTGGGACTGGGAACTGCTGGGCTGGGATTTTGGCAGGACCAGTGCTGGTCAGAGCAGCTTTGGAGCCAGCTTTGCATGCCTGCCCAGTCCAGTGTGCATTTGGTGTGCCACCAGGGAGGTCTGCAGCTCCCTGCAGGGCCCTCCTTCAGGACTGGCAGGTTGGTAAAGTAGCAACATTGTGCTCTGAAATCAGGGGCTGTGAGGTGGATGGGTGCAATTAGAACATGTAAATTGCTTGAGCTATTGCTGGGAATGAGACATTGCTTCTGTAAAGAACTGCAGAAGAGAAGAGCTCAGGGACCACCTAGTCCATCTCCAAGCCTCAGCCTAGGATTAGCAACACCAGAATCTTTTCTGGGCAGAGAGACGTTATACAAACTCCTTTGTGGGAGGTATTTCAGTATCCCCAAGCAGCATCATCCAGTGTTTTACTGCCATTGAAAAGATTCTTCCAACATTTAATGTGAACTTTGTTAATGAAAGCTCATTTACTTGTTTTCTTCTCTTCAGTGGATAGAGGGAAGAGTTTATTTCTCTTCTGTTTTCAGGCACCTTCAACAGATTTGAAGAATATGACTCTCCTTGGCCTTTCCTTCTACTGAAACAATGCAGTCTTGTTGAAACATCAGTCTTTCATGAAGATCATGATTTTTAAGCCATTCTTATGACCACCTGAAGTAGGGCCAAGCCTTTCCTGAGCTGGAGTCTTGCCAGAGCCAAACTGAACTGAACAATTAATTTACATGCCCATCAGATTACATGCTTGCTCAGGCACCCTGGTAGGACATTTGACTTTCGCCCCCACCAGCTAGCTCTTCTTGACTTCTGAAGAAACTGTGGGGTGTCCAGTTAGCTCAAACACACTATACATTCCTTTGTTAAATTGACAAAGGTCTCTGTAGCATGGTTGGCAATTGCATGGAGGTGCCTCCTGTGTCAGGCCAAGTCTTGAGCCTTGGTCCTCCACCAGCACTCGTGGGGTAAAACTTGCTTCCTTTGATCAGTGGGAACTGAAGGCTTTGAGCATTTCCCAGTGTCCATGGGGAGTCAGTTTCTTTGTCCTGTCTGGTCTGGACACTTGTGTTTGTGCAGTGTGTGTTGGCTAATGGAGGAAGAAAGGTTTTAGCTATACTCTGCCATGTAGCTCCTGCCAGAGGGAGCTGAGAGGAAAGAATTTAATCTGAGGAGTCTGAAGGCAGCAGAGATAATTTATGGATAGAGCATACAAGAGGATACATAGCTTCGAAAATGTTGTTAGTTTGTGTAATATGCAGGGAGGACAGTGTAATGGAGTGTGTATACATGGAAATAGCACAAATATTTTGCCAGCATCCTTAGGGTATTGGGAAAAGATTTCCGTTCTACTAGTTGAATTGTCATGAGGGATTTTCAAGGGTCAAGTTCCATATTGCAAGGAGGATATGAAACTTTCAGGCCACTTATTGCATGGACATGTAAAGCAAAGATTGTGCATGCTTGAAGGTTGTAAAAACAATTGGCTCTTTTATGTTTGAAAAGAGACTTTGTGTCATGGGCTGTATTCCATCGCTGAATCTTAATCTTTTGAAAGGCATGATTGAGAAGACAGTGCTGTGCATGCTGAAGGAGTATGGCAGGCTCATTAGAGTGGCTACAATGAACCCTCACAACAAGTGGCGTGGTGGAAGCTGCAGATCATGTGGTTCGTGCAGACTGCAAAACATGAAGCTCAGCAACGAATATGATATATCTTGTTAAGGGGGCCCTATATACTGGAAAAATAAAAAATAAAAAAAATCTTGGTCTGCCTACCCTTGTGGTATGACCACATGAGTTTTGAATAGAAAATATTTTGTCGCCATGGCATAATCTTGCCACGCTTTTCCATTCTTTTCTAATCTTTGAGTCCTTCATCATGGTTGTGAGGAAGGAGAACAGCACACAATCTCCTGCTCCGAGTGCAGGTTGAGAGCAGCACTCTGGAGACCTATGGGAACCAAGGCAGGCTTTTAAGACACTGGAAAATTTTATTGGTCCAGATATTTGTTCAACAGAAGCAGGACATGAACACACATGGAAATGAGAAAAGGGAATAAAAAGATGGCTCATTGAGGAGCTTTGTGGTTCTTGTGGTATATTCCCAACATGTAGAAAAATACAATGCTGCAGCCCACATCTTTCATGGTTTTTAACAGACCCAGGTTTCCATAACTGCTATCAAGATGCTTTCGTTTGTCAGTATTTTATCACTAACTTGTGGAAGCCTCAAAACAGATTTTATTTTTAGAACATTTTGTAGTTCATTTTAAAGCATTAAATGCAGACTTGCTTTTCTCTCTATCTAGGTTATTGTTACATTACTTACCTATTACAGCTTAGTAACATAATACAGTGCATGACCTAAGCTTCCCTGTGCACATAAACCAGCAAATTATTATTTTATTTTACAGTCATCATCCCAACTACATACTAAAATCATCTGGGAAAGTGTTTCCTAGTGGACTGATATGAAAGAAAGACAAAATATATTGCATTGCTTTTTATACTTAATAGGAAGACATGTATAAGAAAAACAGTAGCAATCAGGAATCTGTACAGTTCAGTACATGATTGAAAAATATGAACTAATGACATCCAGATGAGAAACCACATACAATACCTCAATATTTTCCTTTAATTTTCTGTTCTACTGCAACAATGAAGGAAACTTTAGCTTCCCTTTCATTCTTTACGAGGCAGATCCTAATATTTCTTTAAAACTGCACATGACACAAAGCAAACCCACAAATAATAATACTTTGTGTAGCAGGTGGCCTGTCTGTTGTTCTGCTCAATGGCTGCCAGTGCATTTTTCAGTTAAGAAAGAAGCTGCTTCGTTGACCAATTTTAGGCACACACAATGAGATTCTTCAGTCCGATAAAAAAGTTTTAATGGGATGAGGAGAGAAATGTCTAAATACAAACATTTAACTCATCTGCCCTGTCCCTTCAGTTGCAGGATAACGTACTATTAGTTTTCTCGGATTTCCCTCGTTACTCATGCTGAAACTGCACTGACAACTCTTTTATTTCTGCCACAGCATAGCCTTTTCCAGTGTTTATACTTTCCTTGTCCTCATCTGTGAATGAGTACCCTGCATCACAGACTCAGGGAATCCAGGTACATGATTCTTGGTGAAACATTTCACTGCTTCTTCTTTCCAAACCGTAGCAGAAGCGGAGATACTTTATAAGGAATAATCCAAAATGTTGAGCATGTTATCAGAGTTCATTAAAAATCTTGTGGGGAAAGGAAAAATAGCAAATCTTTCCTTGAGATTGCTAGAGAGATGCCTACAACTTGCCTTGGCATAGCGTATTTCTTTACCTCCTGGAGTTAGATTACATTAATAGAAAGTCTAATGCTGCAAAATCCTTTATTAGATCTTTAGATGCTACCCCAAAAGCTGGCACTGTAAGTAAAAAGGAAGATTAAACAATTAATCATTTGGAATAAGGTCCTGTTGAAGTGTGGTTCTACTCTGAAAAAAAAGAATAATGGTAAAACTAGCACATTTTAACCCAACAACTTATATTTAGTTGTATGAACTCCTTTTACTGACAAAAAAAAAACAAAAAAAAACCAAACCAAACCAAAACAAAAAACAAACAAACAAACAAACAAAAACCAAAACTTTTACTGTTTTTAAACACCTGGCCAGCACTGTGCTGTCCAAGTGAATTGAACTGTATTTAGTCTTGGTCTTGGTCAGCAGACTTACATACTTTCTATGTATGTGCACAATTATTGGGAGCAATGAAAGTTCACTAGTTTTATTGCAGGGACTTTTTATTCCAAGATGTTACTACTTTGGTAGCTGATGACCTTGGGTCTACAGCATACTCACAAGTTGCTGAGGGAGCCTCAGGTAAAACGACCTGGGATGAAGGTGTGGATTAGTTACAACTCAGCCAGAAAATTAAGAATACTTGGATCAAAAATCAGTGATAAGAAATGGAATCACAGAATTTTAGGAATTGGAAGGAACCTCTGGAGATTCTGTAGTCCAATCTTCCTACTGAAGCAGGTTCCCTAGAGAAAAGAGTCCAAGTAGGTTTTGAGTATCTATAGAGAAGACTACACAACCTCTCTGGGCAGTTTATTCCAGTACTGCCTCCCTCTCAGAGTAAAAGAAGTTCTTTCTCAGGTTTATATGGAACTTCCTGTGTTCCAGTTTGTGCCTCTTGCCCACTGTTCTGTAGCTGGGCACCACCAAAAAAAGTGTAGCCTCATCCACTTGATTCTTACCAATTTGATATTTGTAAGTATTAATAAGATCGTCTCTCACACTTTTCCAGGCTGAGCAGTCCCAGGTTTCTCAGCCTTTTCTCATAAAAGAGATGTCTAATCTCTTTGTAGTCCTCAGCTGGACTCTCCCTGTCTTTCACGACTAGGGAGATGTGGCCTCATCAGGACAGAATACAGAGGCAGGATCATCTCACTCCACTTGATGGTTGTGCTCTTTTGATTGCACTCCAGGATCCCATTGGCCTTCCTGCCCATAAGGGCACAGCACTGCCTCATGGCCAAACTGTTGTCCACCTGTTCTCCAAACTTTTCTATTCTGAGCTAAGATGAAAATTTGTTTTGAAATTTCCCTTGGGAAGTAAATAAAAGGAAGTATCAAGGATCAAAGAAAGCAGTAGATCCCAGAGTCTCCTGAGGAGTCTTAAAGCATAGGAGTGTAAATGGGGTAATGACAAACTCTGGAGCATGTAATATTTGCTGCTGCTTCTTGTCTTGATATCTGCTTTGGAGTCTACCTCTTCCATGATCTGCTACTTGGTGCTTGTGTTCTAAGTCCCAGTTGTCTCTGTTGAGGTAAGGTCACAGGAGGCTCTTGCCCTGGCTCAAAAGGTTTGGGAACCACAAGCCTGCTGGCTGAAGGATCACAGCATGATGTGGACATCCCAATCTGTGGGTCAGAGGAGCCCTGGCTTCACTGCTTGTCAGCTGCCTGAGTATAATTTCCCATATATCTCCCCTTACACAGAACAGAGATGAGTTCTGTAGGAAGTTGTCGTTCAAGACCACTACTTCCCAGCTCATTCTGCTGATTAAAGGAATTGCTGTTCAGTCCTTCCTGTCTTTTCTGAGAAGGGGAATGAAAGCATCAGTTGCTTTCATGGTTCTCTGTGTGGAGCTGCCTTCTGAAAGGTAGCAGTCTTGACACTGGAACAGGTTGCCTAGAGAGGTTGTGGATGCCCCATCCCTGGAAACATTCAAGGCCAGGCTGGATGTGGCTCTGGGCAGCCTGGTCTAGTGGTTGGCCACCCTGCCCACAGCAGGGGGGTTGAAACTCAATGATCTCTGGGGTCCTTTAGAAGCCTTTCGACTCAGGCCATTCAATGATTCTATGATTCTATGCTTCAGTGACACTAACTGGACAAAAAATTGATTAATTTCATGTAATTTTCTATGAATGAATAAGCAGTAATAACTGATGACATCATGATCTCCTTCAACAGTGCCCAGAATTGCTTTCTTTTCAAGACCATCAAGTACTTCAGTTCTAATTTATTTTGCTGCATTTGTAGGAATTAAACAAATAAAGGTCATTGCTTCCCTGGCACTGAGACCCTCGCTCTGGTCTCTGTCATGTCTGGGCTTTGCAATTCCTCACCTTCCTTCTTGGGTAACGAAAACATAGCAACATTCCTGCCCTGCTGTAAACGAGCTCTACCATAAAGTAACCAAATAGATGTTGGCCAGTGGCATCTAATTTTTTCTGTGAATTCCATATAGGCTCTGCAGCACAATAAGTCCTTTCGCAAGAGGTTAGAGGGGTGGGAAAACAAGAAACTTCTACAGGTTTGTCTTCTTTATTAAAATAAATGGATCACCATATGAATAGACAGTTCACAATTCTTTAGGGAAAAATCAATGCAGAGAAGGTTTTTCACTACAGTTTATTGGACAGAAAGCCTTATATGCTTAAATACCATGAGGACATGGGAAGCCAGGTACACCTCCAAATATTTCAAATAAAAACAGAATTTTCTAAACACTGGCAGTGATTTTCTTTGTAAATAGGTTTAACCTTGGACCTTCTGTCATCTTGTATTTTTACACAGGAAATTAATTTTCTACATCCTCTGTGTGCATAGAGAAGACAGAAAGTTGAAAAACTCCAAGGGATTTCCAAAAAAGCCTCTATATAAATTTTAAAATTAAACAGATGTTATATGATTACCATTAAATCTGAGCCATGGGTTCCTAGGTTATAAACTATACGTGATGTTCTGAAGCAAGAGATGAAATGGATTTTTTTCAATTACTCAAGGTTTTCCAGATCAAAAAGATCAGGATTTAGATGAATCCATATAGGCCTTTTGTTCCAACAAGAGTTTATAAACATTCAAAATAAGTAAATGCTCTCACAACAGCTAGTAAATGACCTCAAGTAGAGATGCTCTGTAACTGTGAGCTCTGCTGGGAGTGCAATTACATGTTGCTGAGAGGCTGTGCATTGAGATCACTATCCTCAGTGGGCATTGGAGTGGATCCCAGGTGAGATATGGATAAGCCCTCTATTTACCTGGTCACTTGCTGCAATGCTTGTTTCATATCTGTAATTCCAGAAGAAATATTGTGTATTCCAGTTCAAAATTGCTACATTAATTTTTTTTGTGCTAGAGAAATAGTTCTTTGTGACAGGAGGGAACTGTTGTTGCCCACTACTGTTGTAAGGCTGGCTTCCTGCCTTATTCCCTGGTCATCCCAGTCCTTATCACCTGCTACTACAAACCCTCTCTGCAGAGTGACCCTGAGTATGGCATAAGGTCTTGAGGGGAAACAAAGATCTCATCTCTTCTTTTCCAACCCAAACTCTGCTCAGCAGCCCTCAAACCCTCCATGCCACAGTGGTCCTTTCCCACATGCTGTTGTGGCTGCAAGACTTTTAGTTACTTCTTTGTCTTCCCTTTGGCTAATTTGCAGGTTTTAAAGAACTCAAATATTCAATTAGTCTTACTGTGGTTATGCTTGATTTCTTCAGCTCCTGCCCAGTTTCTAGGTGTTGAAGAGGATTCCTAAAAATTAAGACAGGACAATTACCCATTATGATCTGCTAAACCTTATTTATGAATACCATTCTCATTTGTGTAATCACTTTTCTCAAAAGTTTTTGTCTTCATACAGATAGAATACAGATTCGCCTCATTTACTATCACAGTAACTCACACCATTTTATACTATACAGAAAACAAATGAAGATTTTTCACTGCACCCTAGGGTAGGCTATTAATGCAAGTGTAAGACCAGATGGCTAACAATAGATGAGACAAAACCAGTTCATCCCAGGCAGGCAGCCTGCAAGTTACATATTTTTCTCCTTCAGACATAGCTTTACCTCATGCACTGCTCTGGCTGTGGAATTATCTTAGCAATTAATATTAGATATTGGACAAAATCCTCTTTTTTCTGAAACAGTAGGGAGTCAGTCATGAAATCCGGAGAGTTATCTGTCAATGAATACCAGGTTGCATAGACAGGTGTTCTTGCAGAAAAGTATGTTTTGGAGCCAGAGGTAGAAGAATATAATAGAATCATAGAATCATAGAATGGGCTGGAAGGATCCCAAGGATCATGCCACAGGCAGGGTTGACAACCAGTAGATCAATTCTAGATCAGGCTGCCCAGGGTCCCATCCAACCCGGCCTTAAATACCTTTAGGGATGGGGCATTCACAACATCTCTGGGCAACCTGTTCCAGCACCTCACCACTCTTTCAGTAAAAAACTTCACCCTGACATCTAATCTGAGCTTCCCCTTCGTTTGGTTTAAAACCATTCTCTCTTGTCCTATCACTATCTATCCTTGTAAAAAGTTTACTTCCCTCATGTTTATAAAATCCCTTTCAAAATTGGAAGGCCATAATGAGATCTCCCTGTAGCCTTCTCTTTTCCAGGCTAAACAAGCCAGTTCCCTCAGCCTGTTCTCATCGGAGAGGTTCTCCAGCCCTTTGATCATCTTTGTGGCCCATCTTCAAAAGCTCTGCATCTTTCCTGTGTTGGGGACCCCAGATTTGGTCAAAGTACTCCAGATGGGTAGTCATGAGAGCAGGGTAGAGGGGGGAGAAGGGCCCTGCTGGCCACCCCTCTTCTGATGGAACGCAAGATACCTTTGACTTTCTGGCAAGTGCACCTGGCTCATGTTAAATTTTTCATCAACCAGGACCCCTAAGTCCTTCTCAGCAGGGCTGCTCTCAAGGAGTATATAAACTTCTCCCAGTTTGTATACATACTTGGAACTACCTTTACCCAAGTGCAAAACCTTGCACTTTGTTGAACCTCATTAGATTCACAAGGGCCCTCCTTTCAAGTTTATCAAGGACAAGTAACATCTGGAAAATAATTTGGAGTTGTAAGCAGATACATTCCCCTATAGGAGATGAACCCCACTGTGCCATGGGAAGAGGAGGCAAAAGAAAACACACATAAGTTTTTCATTGCAGTTGGAAAATTTAACAATGTATGGATTATTAGTGAACTGCCAGAGTACTGAGCAAACAACAGGTATCAGACTATTATCCGATTCTCTACATGAGGCACGTATTCCTGTTTACCACAGAGAAATCCCAAAGTATTATTCCCATCCTCCTTTAGAAAGCAGAGGCTCTGTGGATATAAAATTTATCCTTCTCATCCTGTTGGCACGTGATTGCATCTCCAAACCATATTGCATTTTGTCACTTCAGTGGTGTAGACTTTTCGTACACCAGTGAAGGATGACTTTTCATTGCCACCTTTTATCTTTCCAAATATGTCCCTGTTCAGCCTTATTTTCCTCCTGATTTCCTCCATCTGGTTTTCATCTGACCTTGAACAGCTGTCCAAGGTGTGTATATATATATTTTTGCTTGTTTCATCTTTCCCGAGATGCCTTTCTGCTGAATATCAGCTTAACATGATTTTTATTTGGATCACTTTCATATTTAATCTTATTTTTGGCCTTCATGATAGAGATCCTCTGTCCACTTCCTGTTGTTCAGGAGCTTCAAGTGTGCACTGAGCAATTCAGTCACTTGTAAAAGGAATGGTTGGGTTTTTTTTTTTTTTTTTTTTTTTTTTTTTTAAGTTACTCTATAGAGGATACAGTATTAATTAATTAATTACATTAATTACAACTTTCTCTCCTAGATGCTGTTCACCTTAGGATCTTACCTAACCTAGTGCAGGAATACCTGAAATAGTAGGAAGAGTAATTCTTTCACATATTTCCTTTGCTTTGGAAACATCAGATGATGCATTGTGAGATTGAAGAAAATACCAGGAATTTTTAAGGGCTAGAAAACTGACAAATTGCCAAAAGCTCAGATGAAAAAATATGGGATTCTGCAGAAAACGATAAGGCTGCTCTCTGAATACACTAAATTTGTTGAAGTGCTTCCCGTTTTGAAGGAAGTAGAGAAGCACTAATGGAGATCCAGTACAAGCATCCAAGCCAGGCTCATGATTCTTACAAATCATAGCATGGATCCTGTTCATACTCTCTAACTCCATGCTGTACCTTCCTTGACTTGTCTACTTGATCCCTACCATGTCATCACACAAAAATAAAATGTATTATTTATGTTACCTTTTTTTTTTCTTTCTAGAAAAATAACATCTTCAGAGATGTTATAAAAATAACATCTTCATTAGTGTAATTACGGGAAAAAGGTACTCCATGGTGTTGATTTAAAATACACTAGATACAGCGCATACTTGCTTTTTATCCCCAAGCCTATTGATTCAGGGCTTCCCTCACCCTTAGAGAAGTGGCTGTCATGATAAATACCAGCACTTGGTGCACAAAACATTGTTGACTGTCATTTGCTAGACTAAGTACTGCATTGGACACGGTACAGGTGTACACTGAGACCATCTTTTGCTAGGTCCATCACAGACAGAATCAATTGCTCAAGAATCCATAGAGGTAGTAAGACATGAGGAATATATTGCTGTAACATAATTGTATTTTATTTAAAGAATAATAAAATACATGGATAAGCAGGAGACAGAACAGAAGCAGAAGCCCGCGTGGTTAATGGAAAAACTGAAACAACATATACAATAAAGAAAAAATACTAGAGAAAGGATTCTCTGTACTTAGTCTTCTAGAGGTACCCTTTTTTGTGGTTTTGAGCTCATAGACATAGCTTGATGTGCACTGTACATGCTTTTATCTGATTAGTCTTCCAAAATGATAAATTAGATGCATTCTGGACACATCTGAGGTTTGGGATTTTTTTTTTTTTTTTTTTTTTTTAAACTCCCTCCCCTCCCCCTTCCTCTCCCAAGATTCAGGAAAATTTATCTTCATTTAGGAGGATATAAGTTTAACTTTTTCTCTATTTTTTAAAAAAATCACCTGATATCAATTAGAATTCCTTTACTGCTGGGCTGATTTATAGTACTGTAATACAGCACTGAAAATATGAAAGCAGAGAAGCAATATTTCAAAATGCAGCATAAAATCAACAATAAAAATGTATATTTATAACCTGAAAAGTATGATTTCATCTTGGAGAATTACCAACCTAATAGCAGTAATAAGCATGATTTTAGTTGTACCATATTGTACTTATTAAACACTTCAGGGGACTTGTGAATAAATCAAATCACAAGATCATTTCTGGATATTTGAACATATTTTTAGATATTATAAAAATGTGGAAAACTGTAACAACTGCTTATCGTTTATTCATGTTTTCGAAAAAAAGTTTTAATCATAAACTTTTTGTTACATCTTTCAAGATCTTTCAAGGGCTGATGCCTGCAAGCCGAGTAAGTTACTCCATTTAATTAATGTAGATTTAATATGTTTTGGAGTTAAAACTAAAGCAGAAAAAGCACATGCAATAAAGTGAATTATATTCACTATCCCAGGAAACCTTGTTTGGTATAGAGAGGATGCTTCAGAGAAAGCAGAGAAATGTTTCAGTAACAATGATGGGCCATAATCAAAACCCTGGAGCCAAGCTTGTGACCCATGATGTGGAAAGTTTGGATTCAAATTCATACTTTGTGGAATTATCATGGGCAGAACTCCAGGCTTGGTGGATGAGATTTTTCTCATGGAAGTGAATGAGAGAAGCCTGCTATTATTTGTTACTCTTATTATGACCCATATTACAGTGAAGTCTAAAGGACTCACATAAAGGTGACACTATATAGTATTAGGTACTGTATGAATAGTGAAAGATTCTCAAGAATGACACAGGATAGGCAGCTAAGATGAACAGCTCGAAAAGAAGCATGGATGGGAAAACAGGAAGTAATCCTTGACTAACAGAAATTGACGTCTGCAGACATGAGCTTAGACATGATCTCAAACAGCATTTCCCAGTACTCCATTGTGTTTGCAAGGCAACAAATGAATGGTCAGTTTCTTTAGGAACTAGACTCCTTGTGCAATCCGGTGCTGCTTGAGCTTCTTGGAAGCTAATGTTATACCAGTTTACAATTAACAATTCACTAACAATTCATTAACAATTAACCATCGAAGTACTTGTCCCCACATGTTTTTCTTTGCTATTTGTAACGTGAAAAGGACTGTATGAAATTCACAGATGCAGAAGACATAATTCTGATGTCCACCAAAAAGAAAATCTTATTCCATGTTGACATGCTTGAGGGATGGGGATCTTATTATGTAACAGTCATTTTGAAAGCTATGATATTTACTTCCTATTTTTCTCATTCCTCGTCACTGCTTAAAAGCAAATAAAGTATCCCTTTGATTTTATTTTTTGAAGATTGAATGATAGGATTGTAGAAAACCACTGCCTTCCACTAGCCTGTGCATCTTTCCAACTCCAAAATAGCTAGTGCTATTATTTTTCAGAGTTTATGGTGAAACAAATTCCTTCATGGTGTGAACACCATGAAATGACAACTTTCAGCCCATAGTGAATTGTTCTGGCTGAGTTAAAACCCCTTGAAAATAAAGATTGTAACAGAAATACTGGTGGAAGCCTTTATGATAATAGCCTGAACAAAGCTTTGCTGTAATGTTTTCTGGAAACAGAGCCATAATGATTTGTTCAGGAATCCATTCTGATCTCATCATAAAGGGAAAAGTGTTCCTGTCAAGTTTAATCCCAGATCTCCTATAACCCAGTGCATATTTCCAACAGGCACTATCAATAGACAAGCAGGATTTAGAAAATAATTTTTGTTCTACAGTACTCAGAGTGAGGAATAAAAAAAGGGTCTTAATGACATTCTTCAGAAGTCGAAGAATAAGTAAAATAGAATCAAGTTGCTGCACTGTGAATTGCAGAAGGAAATAAAGCCATTATTGTTACTACTGTTAGTGCTAACAATATGCTTTGGGATGTTCTTCCTGAGTAAAAGAGCTGAGTGGTGTGATGGACCCTCAGTGATTGTTCACTAAAGATGCAAATAGATTCACTTATGTTGCTTTTCTGAATCTGTCAGATTACCTTCCTCAGTAGTCAGGGAAACAACAGGCTAAAAGCAACTAAATTAAGGCTTAACTGCTTTGCACAAAAAATGTGTGGTACCGAAATACGGCAGATAGCTTTGGACCTCAGAGGATTCAACGGAATGAAAGAGATGAACTGCAAACTGTGAACGTAACAACTGACTTGGGGTTAACATATATCTTTTCATAGACTGAAATACATGGTGCAAACGTGTCCTGACACACATCAAGTGAAGACCACGTGAACCAAACAGTATATCATCGACCCTCTCATAGGAGTGTGATTTTGAAAAGAAAACTATTTTTGTAATCCACATCTGAAAGTATGGGTGTTGGAGATTGTTTTGCCAATGAGACAGCCTGCAAAGGTTGTGCCTTCTTTACAAGTTCCATGCGAGAATGAAAAGGTATTCAAAGCCTCATCACATTCCGTGACAAAAAACAACATCCAAAGACCACAGGCTATGAATGGCAGACAGAAACATATTGTAACCTTATGCGTGGATTCAGATAATAATTCAAAAGTACATGTCACATTTAAGATTGTCACCCTTCTTAATGCTCTTACTCCCTTCTTTCCTCCTGCCTGCCCTTCTGATATCTCTTTTTCTCATTGTCTATGAGTAGCAAATATATTTTGATGATTGCCATTGATGTACTTACAGAGGAACTCTATGCTGTGATGGTGGAACAAAATCTTTTGATCTGGGAGTAGCCAGGAGTGCTACCATGCATGTGTGTTGTGAGTGGGAGACATGGCTGTTTTGTGACTGCTGTTTCTGTGTCACCAGAGGGACACATTTGTGTTTGCTAATGTCTCTGCAGTTTAATGTCTCTGCAGCCTTCCCCTGCTGGCAGGAGTAATGTGTGAAAAGAATGAGGGCAGAATTGCCACCTCTTGATTGTCTCTTGGCCATTGACCTTTATGACTCATGATAAGGCAGGCTTACATAAAGTGTTGTGTGTATTATCTTGCCATAAAAATGTTCTGACGTATATACATTTTACAATGGACTTGAGCAAAAACAAATGTTGAAACATGTTAGCCAATAAAAATGGGAATGCTGATTTTTGGAAGAACACATAGTACAATATTCTGATACAGTCCACAACATATCATGTGAAGAGGTAGGCTCTTCTGGAAATTCTTAGCTAAGCAGTTAGCTGGAGCAAACCAAAATGGCTAGAAGCTTAAATCACGTATTTCCACTCCACGATTTCTAAGGATCATCTCAATTACCTTTTTAATATGAAAATATTTTTCAGTTTTATGGACAAGACAGCATTTCACTGGACATTATTTGGCTTCTCTTGTATTTTCCTCCAAGAAAATAAATGGAAGTGAAGTCCTGAGATCCACCCCCAAGGGAAGGCACAGTGCGTTTATCCCAGAAGCCTCTATTGCATTCTTCTACATTCTTCTGGCCAAAAAGCATGAAAGAAACTGTAAAAAGGTGCATCTGTGCTGAGGAATGTTTGCCTGCTTCAGTTTCTGTTTTTGTTTAGTATTAATCTGGAGACAAACATCTATTTCATGAAAGGTCTTTAAGGGTGGTGAACCTGTTCTGTGCATGTTCGTGCTTGCCTTCTTGGACAGCCTGAGTGAAAAACATCAAACCTGAAGCCTAGCTATGTTCAAATAGCCTGAGCTATGTTCAAATAGAGAATTCTTCATCTGCTCACTTAAAAATTTCAGATTCAAATGCATAGCCCTTCATATACTTACTGATACATAAATACACTTACATAAATCTGATGAAGGTGTTTCAGCTCTAAAAAATGTCAGTTTTACTTTTTGTACCTTTACTGGTGATGAAGTAGCAAAGAGGAGGAAAAAGAGAGAAATCAACATCTGGGTAACACATCTCACAATACGGATCATGCTCAAACTGGAGACCAGAAGTAGACCAAAGATACTTCTTGCCTGTGTGAAATATTTTTCTCTTCTTCCTCCCACCTAAGTCATTACTGATGTTCACACAAATAGGGGAATCTCTTAAGTGTCTCTAGGTCTGCCTTCAAACAGTACCTGAGTGTGTGTAGAGATACTGATAAAGGAGGAATAAGACTAGCCAGGAAATGAAATGGAAGCGAAGCCACCAGCAGATCAGATTGAGAATTTTAGAGGAATGAAGAGAGGTCATGAGCAAACTAGTATATTGAGGTACAGAAAAAAGAAATTGTGAAGTTCTGAGGTAGATCAGAAAATACAAAAAGGAATTGAGCATTGAATGTTAGAGTTTATACCTCTGACAGAGATCTGATTAATAATAAGATGCAATTGTATGTTAGTGTGGGATTTACCATGTGGAGGTCAATAAATAATGGGCACTCTGAAGGAGATGGCAAACAAACTCGTTTTAAGACTACACCTTTTGCTCTTTTTTTGTCTCTCTGAGTTTGTGTACTACATCTCAAAAATTATAAAAATCTGCTTTCTCCTCCATTCTCCTGCTCATTGTATTAGCGTATGAAAACCTATGTAGAATATATCCCTATACTTTTTGTATGCTTTTTTTGTATGCTTTTTTTTTTTTTTTTTAATTAGGAAAAATAAAAGTGCTTCTATAATTGGGAAATTCAGCCACGGATTGATGAAGTAACTTGGCTGAGATTACATGGAAATTTGGAGAACGAGACAGATACAACAGGACAGAAGTTACCTGACTTATTTGGTTCTCCTCTGGGGAGCTGAAGTTGGCATTACATCTACCTGTCCAGAACGCAGCACTGAATGCAAACCTTCCAGTGTGAAGTCTGGTATTCCCGCCTCTATGGCTTTTATTGAAAATCATGTAAAGATGGATGTATTTCTTCAAGCCCTCATCCTTGGAGATATATGATTACTCCAGACTCTCAGCTTTCTTGTAAAAAAATCAGTTTCTTGTTCTTGTGGGCACTGAGAGAAGTATGGAAATCCCAACTGTGTCAGTTTAACAAAACATACACAAAACCCATTACTTTTGGTAAGCTGGTCTCATAGCTTTTGAGGCCCTGACACATGCCTTCTTGGTGCTTAGGGTTGGCAGCACTATGAACTTTGAGACCATCCATTCCCTGACCCCCCTCTACAACACACCTGAGAATATATGCATTTTTTGGTTTTAGGGAGCTTAACGAAGGAAAGGAAATAGTGCATATTCTCAGATGACTCTCTGTAATTCCTTTTTGGAAATATTCCCCTTACACCATTTCCACGAAGGCTTTTTCTTGGACAGGACATCTGCAGCATGTTTATGCCTCCTGTTGTTTTCACTAGTTGCTACTCCTTCCTTTTAGATGTTTTCTGCTACTGACTGAAACATAATGGTGTTTATACCCTAGACAGCACAAAGTGTCTGCTCTGTTTATGCTAGCAGACTCCTGTTAATCTTTAATTCCCTGCATTCTTTTTCAAAACAACCTGAGACATCTATTTTTACATTCTCCCCTGTTGTTCAGTGATAGCTAAAACAGTATACAAATTTTGCCCAACTAATAAGCAATTCGAGCCTCCCGGATCAGAGAGATGCACCAAGAGCACCATCCCCACTTGACAGTGCCGTTTCCAAGGGGCAAACAGGCATTTGTCTCACATCCGAGTGGGGCGAGCAGGCCCAGGCCTCATCTGGGGGCAGCTGCAGATCTAGCAGAATTGTGGACACGTTCCTCTCCAGCTGGCAGCACCTCAAGATGAGGAAGGACACAAAGCCCCTGAGTGCCCCTCACCCCCCGCCGACCCTGGCCGCATTAGGAGCTGACAGCTGTGAAAGACATAGGAAGCAATTAAAGCACGGCTACCTTAGCCACAGAGGCTGACGGGCCCTACTCTCTGAAAGGCACGGGTCTGCAAAAGAGATAAGAAAGGGAACCTTGAGCACTGTAACACGCAGCTCTGTGGCTTTGTGCAAGTCTATCCTTCTGCGTCCACTTGGGGTTATTTATTTACTTAAAGTTCATTGGAAAACTTGAGGCTTCAGGCTACTTACCCAATTAACCTTAGCACCTGTTTAGCTGGAGAAGCTTTGGAGCTGTGTGAACGGGCCATGGCAAGGCTTCTTTTTTTCTCTCTCTTCTTTTTTTTTTTTAAGTAAAGAGAGCAGACAAAACATACTCCTAACACAAATGTTATTCAAGCCCACTCTCGGATGTGCGGTGCTCGGATTTGTTCCTGATAATGCACAGGATGGAAGCTCTAGTAGAGTCCACCACTGCTACACCAGGAACAATCATGTTATCTACATCGATAGATCGTAGTGAATGGCTGTTGTTTTAACTTTTGCCTGCTTCTGTTTTATTGCCTGATGGATTTTGGCTCTCAGTTTTCCTCTTCAGAGGCCTACAATCCGCACCAAATGTTTCACATTACTCAGTGTGAAAAACCTCCTATTCTTTCAGATTTTTTACAAGTTCATACATCCGTGGAAACCCGATATTTCATATTTCATTCTGCTTTGTGAATGTCATTGTGAAGGATGCTGGTTCACATGCAACAGGCCTCTTCTGTCTTTGATCAGCTTGACCGCAACTAATTGTAAATGGAGAACAAATGAAAGAAATATTTATAAATTTCATGGGAATTCAGGCAGGACCTAAGCCTTTTCTAATGCCTCCATTCACAGTAAATGTTTATTGAATACTTGTAGTCTACTGTGTACTTCAGTCTTTATATAGTGTTAGATTTTGGCTTGTTCTGAGTAGATCCAGTAAAATGACCTCTCCTTCTTCTTTCTTTCTGCCTTCCTTTCTTGTTTTGCTTCTGTAAGAAGGGTAAGAATGGGGAAAAAAATGACTGTCAAATTTAAAACAAATTTTGAGGCACAAAATGGAGTTGGGAAAAATCAAATGAAAATGTTAAAGATTTGTCCAAAATAAAGTCATAAATGCCCTGAGCCAAGGGAAACAGCTGCTGGGTCATGCAGGCTAAATCTAAAAAGGCAGCACAGCAAGAAGTTTAACATTATGAAATTAATCAAAAATTGCCTGGATAAAAAGAAACTGGCATTCCTGTTTTTACATCTCAGTCTCCTGTTCTTACAAAGTTGTGCTTTTGCGTTTTTTCTTTGCTTTAACACAGGTCATTTTTACAACAGGAAGCCTACACACTCAAAATCATTCAGGGAGTTCCCCACCCATCCCATAGATATTTACTCGCACTCAGGACACAGCTGAGGAGAAGAAACCTGCTTTGGCGGGGGAGTGGGAAATGAACAGTTTGCAGAGCATCGTGTGCTATTTGTCACAGATGCCACGCATGCTGTTTTCCCTACTTGCATGCGCTGCTTGCAGGCACGCACCAGGGCTGCAGACACATAACAGGACAGGTGCTGCACTGGTGGAAACCCGCACTGTCCCACTGCTATGGGTGTGCTGGATGAAACGTGAGATGCACACAGCAGAAAAGAGTGCAAAACAACACATTTCACTCTCTCACACAGGACTACGTCTTCCGCTTATCTTGCAACATTTTTTTTTACTGCTTTATTTAAATAGAAACTAAGGAAGGAGAGGAAAGTCTTGAGAAGACTAGGCAAGGAAGTGGATGTGAAGGGTAAAGTTTGCTGTGGGTGCGGCAGGCAGGACAGCTAACTTATGTTGGCATTGTAGGAGAGTGAAAAAATAATTTTTCCCTTTTAAATATAAGAAAAAGGCTGGGGAAAAAAAAAAAAAGCAAACATGCGAGGCTCTGAATTTGTTACTTTGCTATATTTTGCTCCTGGAGCTCATTTCTTCTGCCTCAGTATTTTGGTTTTTTGTTTTTTAAATTTTTATTATTTTTTTTATCATGTGCAAACCCTTTGGCAACAGGAAGATGACTCCTTTGTCTGTGGAGAGCATGTAGCTCTTGTGGAGAGACAGAGAAAAGGCTTCGAGGTTGTACAGCAGAAAAATCTCGAATGTAAAATCATCAAATGAGAAAAAATTCTTCAAGATTGTTCTTTTTCAGTACCCCTACATTTGAGGGGAATGGGGTGAGAACCTGGGTGGAGATGAAATGCAGATAATATGATATGGAATTTTCCTTAAGTATAAGGCCTTCAAAATTTTTTCTTCTTTGAAAAGACAATAACATCTTAAAAGCAGCTTTAGACTGTGATATGTAATCCAGAATGTTAGGTTTGCCTAATTCCTCATTCCCTAGAAATGAATACAGATTTCTGGCAGCCAAACACCACATGAATTGTTAAAAATAAAACACCTGATAATCGGTATTAAATTAAATCACAGAGCAGAGATGGATGACGATTGTGATGAGGGCTTTAAGTATTATTTACCTTCCTACAAAGAGCTTGTCTGGGCTTTCAAACAGGGTATATAAAACACTTACTTAGCATGTAACTTGAGCTATGAAAAATTGTATTACAGTTAAGTGTTCTTAAAGCCTCAGGCTTTTTATCACAATTAAGAGAGCGTGGAAGGAGGAGGAGAAGGAAAATGGAAATAACTTAAGGGAGCATTCATGAATGGCATTGCTGTGCAGAGGTGTGCAAAAGCCTCACCAAGACAGCATTGGCAGAATCAAATTGGCAAAGCTCATCAGGCGTTCTTCTGGGACACTGCCTCAGGCCACTGGTCTGCTGCACATACACCCATGCTCTGCTCGCTCAGAGAACAAGGTAATGCAGATTTAACAGCTTTGTTGCTCTTCTGAAGGGAGATGACACGTGTACCTGCAAGAGACTGGAAAAGATATCTTTCAGAAGTCAGGCACTTTTATCTTTTTCACGTTTTTGTAATGAACTTTCCTGAGCCACTTTATTAACTGGTTCAGGAAAAGAAAGATGTAAATAAGTCAGTCATTGCAGGTTGTACTTGATAGGGTTTTCCCAGCTTGGTTTTCTGGGTATCAGCTGTGGAATAAAATCTCTCAGTTCTTGTGCAACAACAGGGAAAAACATGGAATCAAAGAAACTCAATTCAGTAAATCAGGGGATCTACTTGAAAGGTAGCCATTATCCCCCAAATACTCATTCTGGTCTTATCTCATTTTGCATGTGTAAAATATTAGAAATATTAAAAATCAGAAATAGATTAGGAGTGGGCATGTGATCAGTTTGTATGCTATAGAGTATCTTAGAGAGATGGTAGCCCTGACTGCTACCAACCTGCTTAAGCCAACCTCTTTTGTTTGTCTGCCTGCATCCTTCAGTGCTGTATACCTTTTCCTAAGCACAATTTGCCTATTCAAAAGTCCTTGGATTTTAAAGGCTTTAAAATAGTGTATGCAAGAAAAAAAGGCAGCATTTCTAACACTTCTACAAAGCAAGCCTCAGACAGGTTTGAAGTTGTCAAATAAGGATCACAAAACAGGAGGGATCCAAAATAAGCTGATCCTCCGGTGGACATATTTGTAGTGGAGAATTTTTGTTTAGCAGAGGTCCATACAGAGGGAGGTAGAACTGCCAGAGCACTTGAGAGACAACTCACTTCTCTCTTTCCATGTGTGTTTTTAATATAGTTGACATTTTTCTAACCCATTGCAAAACTGAATAGTGGTAATATAGTATAATAATTGTACTTTCTCAAGGGGATGTAATGACTTGATTATGAATGAAAAGTATTTAAGAGTTGTTATTTAGCAGTGAATAAAAACAGTAATCTTATTCTCCTCCCAGCCCTGAAGTTATGTTCTGCATATTCCTTATACCTCTCCAGATTTGAAGCTCATTTTTCCAACAAAACCTTATCTGTCTTGGTGCAGTGAAAATCTTTCTTCATATTAAGCAGTGCAGGGTGAACCAGACCTAAGTCAGCAACACATCATCTGTAAGTGACGGAAATAGCTGTATTAAGCCAAGATCTATCAACTGACAACTGACAGACTGGCATGAACAAGATCAGCACCCGGATTTCTTACCAGACAGGCAGTTTACTGACTTCTCTGTCTGCTTCACCACAAGTTTCTACAACAAACACAATAGCTGGCGTGTACTTGATGTTGAGCAAGTGCCGTTTTCAGTTGATATTCTCATTTAATTTCCATATGTTGGCAGAAACAGATGGAACTGGATTTTCTTGCAATTATTATGAGTCTAGGATAACAACTCTTAAATCTGCCTAAGAGTAGAAAGGTACAATACAAATATGCAAACTTGGGGCAGCAGCCTGGATACTGAAGTACAGAAGTATGACTTCACATTCAGAGTAACTAAAATTGGTTTGTGGTTTATTGAATAGCTGTATCATATGAAGGGATCTGAGGAAGCTTAAAATAATTTGTACAGAATGTGAAATTAGGTGGGGATAAGGCCGCAGTGCCCTATTGTCTCACTGCTAATACTTTTAAATGAAAACTATTAGTTAAGTAAAGTCTGTAGGGTTTTAAGGCTACAAAAAATATGTTATTTTGCTTTCCAAGAAAGCTTTTTATTGAAATTGCAACATCTGCTTCCATCTCTGGTTCTAACCCCAACATGATTTTTTTTGAGATCACAACACTGAAAACATCCACAAAGTAGATTATTTTTTTCTTAAGATTCTCTGGCTTAGAGTTTCAAAAGAGAGTTATGTAGACTTAAGGCTAAAAGCTTTATTTATTGGAATGGGAATTTAAACAGAAAATAATGGGGTTTATATCCAATTGATCCTCCAAAATGTTACTAAACTGAAGCTTAAGGGACTAAAATCCTGGGTAGGGAAACTGGGATGATTATCAGTTTTAGGTAAAAAAGTGTTAGCACAGAAACTGGAAAATCATATTATTTTGAGACTACATGAAAGTAGATAGGGAACACATGTTGGTTCTTTAAGGTCCTTATCCAGCAAATTCTTTTGTACCTGTTTAAAAACCACACACACACACACACACAAAGAAAAAATCGAGAAGATGGAGAGATGTGCTTCTAGCTGAAGCAGTGTAAGAAGCTTCTGCCTTTCCTCTTACTGTTGTCAGTTGCCCACCTTTATCACCAAACTGTCTACACATTCCACCTGCACAGCCAGGCAGTAGACCAGTTTCTAGACTGTGTCTCTGCTAAATCGACCAGCTTTACTTAAGTCATCCTTGATGTTCACAGAAGAGTTTCTGAAGAACTGGTCATGACAAACAGAGATGGACGTTGGAAAGAGCAGAACTTAGATTCATACCAGTTGCATTTCCGTGGATAAATGTTAGTTTTCACAACAAAAATCTTATTAGCTCTAACATAAGTAACATTTGGGAAGATTATGTAGCAACTTATTTTAAAGGTAATAAAAAGTAATAAAAACTAAGATGTAAATAACAAACCAAATACACAAGACTTTTCAACCATACTTCTTGACTTTTTTTTCCCCCAGTTGTTATGGCAATTTCTGAAAATGGATTCTTTGTTTAAACTGAGAATGATTTTGACCTAATATAGTTTTTTTCCATTACATAAATTGATATAAAAAATTGATATAAAATTGTAACACAGGTTTTGCCATCCTCTGTGATATAAAGAAGTGAAAAACAAAGACATTTCTCCCCATAGAAGAATTTTATGTATGGTTAAGTAAAATGTAATGGTGATTTATTAAAAAGAGAGAAGGGAAAAGGCAGCAGGGACTTGACACAAACATTTGCAGCTACATTTGAAAAATGATAGACCAAACGACAAAATTCAGAACTGGAATTAAGACAGAGAGTCTTCAGATGAGGTTTTGCTTCAGTATGTTATAGCAGTGATGGCCAGAAACATAATTTGGGTCTGGATGGCTATGTATAGGATCCTAAACTTCTGATACATTTGAAGGAATTCTTATCTAGATTCTTGGCTATAAACTTGTCCCTAGATGTAACAGTTCTGCAGTTCTTTGAGGTATTTTGCCCCATAATATGGTTAGAAGTTTGATAGAACCTATCTGCAAAAAAAAACTGGAACCTCTTAAAAGAAGCAGTAAAAAAAAACTGGGAACCACCATATTTCACCAGCTGTTCAAGTTTGGCATTTTTTTTTACTGGATACACTCTTCCTGGGACTCCCATTGGGTTTCATTATTTGGTCGCTGCCAGGTAATTGTACATTTTGCTCCCAGTCTCTCTCTATTTTTATCCAGTATTTTAAAATTTATTAATTGTTTTTGTTGCTTAGTAACTACAGTTACACTATCGGCCGTATAATATGTGGCTCTTGAAAGAATGTGAGTCAATGTACAGATCCTGCCAGTCAGAACCTTTGAGCTGTAATGAAATTTAGTCACATTAAACAGGTTATGAGGGTAATATGAAGAGACACATAATACTGTAATCAAAGACAGTCTCAATGCTTTTCAGGTGAAGAAACTAACTCAACTTTGTTTGTGTAAATGAAGATCATTAACCTCGACAAAGCCAAAGTTTCTTATTTCCAACCTTGTCTAATGTTAAAATTCCTGATCACCCATAATATTATTGTATCCCCTTTTAGAATTTTGCAGTGCTTCAGCTTTGTATGAACACAGTTTGCAGTCTCCACTAGTGGGAAATCTACTCCAGGAGAATCAGCTCCTGCTCCTTTTGAAGCCCTGTCATGCAAATACCCCCACACTGATAGTAGACTACTTCACATAGCCATAGATTCAGAGAAAGAATTGAGTGTTAGTTGTGCTAAGGCATTCTTGAATGAAAATCAGGGAAGAAATTGCACTTAACAAGAAGTGTAAACATTATGAATATCTTCGTTTAGACTCCTTGGCTGGGGGACCATAATTGCATTTAGCCACATTTTAGTTTCATTTAACCTGTTCTTTCTGCTTTCAGACAGAGTATTTTCTAACTTTAGTAAACTTCTTGCAATGTGAGATCTCTGTGTGTGGATGCATTTGTAGTGGTACTGTAGTTTGTGCATTCCATTTATACTTCTGCTTAAATTCTCTTAAAGAGAATTTAACCCAATAGCATTTGGGTACACTTTTAAAATTAAGAAAGCCTGAATGGTTCAATTTTTTATCATCTTAAGGTTAATGTTGAAAAGATTAAATTTAATGGAAACTGTTGACTTTTACAATAATTACTGTTTTTTTAATTGTTTAAATAAGTGTTGTATAAGATATAATAAAATGCTAGTAGATAATAAAACAATGGCTTGTCAAATACACATGTACTTTCACATTTGCACACAGAGAAACAGAATAAAAATAATTAAATGTAGGAGTTTAAAATAGTTTCAAGGAAGTGAAAACTAAGTTTTATTTTAAAATTATTGGTGACTATACAGTATTCAAGAAAATTTGTAGTTGAGTGTACACAGTCTGTTGTAAAGGTTTGTTTTCATCCATGTATTCATCCACATTTGCACCAAATTCTCTAATGATATGCTTGCAAACACACAACCGTGTTCATGATACAGAAATCACTTGTTGTACTGAATGCATGTAGAGAAATGAAAAGGAAGCAATGTTTTATCTCACTATTTAGGAAAATACAGACAAGGCCACTTTAGGAGACAAGAATAGCTTAAAGTTCCTGACTGATTTCTGTCTCAAAGTCATCTGAGTTTTACCAGCCTTGCTGATTGTATCATTTGATAGGTATTTTGATGACAGACAATTCAGAGAAGGCAACTAAGTTGAAGACAGTAAATATGGGAAAGAGAGTCTGCTGTTGAAGCAGCCTGCTGTAAAATCTGGCAGTAGAATAACTTTAAAATAATTTAAAATAATTTATTACTGCACAGTTTATACAGCTAAGCATTAGTGTGTTCATGATGTATAGAAAACATTATATGCATCATTTTTCTTGCAAATTATAGTAACACCATTTCCTTTGCATCAAGGAATAAACTATAGCTTGTGGTTTTTTTTTTTTTTTTTTTCCCCCAGTTCACAAGCTCTGGCTGTCATTTAGCAGTCTACCCTGATTTTTGTATTTAGCAGTCACTGTGAAAATGAGAGAGGGGCAGAAGAGGAGAGAAAGAGGAGTTTCTGGCCTCTCATGGACACTCTCTTGATTTCTTGATTCTGAAGTCTCGAAACCCTGGCTGCCTAGTTGGTCTAATAAAAGACAGTACCTTCCTGGAAATCTTGCCCTGCAGCCCTGTAGCACTGCAGCTACAGCAGTGCTCCTTTTTGAGTTGTAACACAGGCACCTGGCCTGAATTCCCCATCAGAATTATTCCTTCCTATTGCCATCACCCTTATTTATCCTCAATACTTCCTGCCATTGCTTTTTGATCCTCAAGAAGAAAAAACACTCACCCTGTCAGCTAATAAGTGAAGATCCTTAGTGTGTGCGAGCCAGCAGCATCAAATTCCCCAGCAGCATGCACAGACTGCAAGGCAGACAGAACCTGCCCTTCCAGCATAGCATCAGGCACGTGTTGAGCTTCAACCCCTGTATGACAAGACTTAAAGGGGTTTATTTGCTGTCATAGAGGGTGACACTGGCACTGGCTGTATTCACAGAGCTGCAGTGAGTTGCAGTGTAGAGCTGTGTGGAACTAGGTCTTTGGATTCAGGTTCTGGTACCCAGCTGTCCTCATCACTTGTGTGATGGTTTGGCTAGAGCTATGTAAAATCTGTGGGAGCATAGCATTTTCCTGTGCAAGAGTTGGAGAAAATGGTATTATCTAAAGCCCTGGCCACCAGCACTGGCTTTCATAGAGCTTTGACTACATTAGCAAATTTTTACTCAGGTCTTCTGTGTAGGTACACAGGCATTACACTACAGAAAAAGAAGCTTGCTGTATGCGTCCCTTTCACAGCACTTTGACTAAGATTTAGAAATATTTGTGCTGCAGAATAGGAACTTAAACTGCAAAATCACACTTCACTAGCTTAAGAAATAGCTCTTGAGTCATGCAACATTTGTTGAGGTTTGCAAACAGATTTAGGTGTTCACAGGTGTAGCCCAAAGAAAACACTGTTTTTTTGCTCTTTTTCCAACAGAGGTTGTATCAGAGATATTCAAAAGTTCATTTTGAAAGAAGATCTGCTGGTGCACTTGCAATGGAAACAAATTTGATAGTTACTATGTGGTCAGCAGCAATAGCCATATGTAATTACAGTCACTCCTTACCTGGACAGTAGGACCCCAAAGCAGAATGACTTTTTTGTTTGCCTGGACAGATGTGGCCCATTAGAACCTCTTAAGATATGCAATCGCTTTAAGGCATGTAACTTTTTAAAACAAACATCATGTGCAAGTGTGATGTGGCCACATTAAAATCTTTGTTTTCCAAGTCGAGTGTCCTAGCAGTCCTTAACACACCACTCAGTTGTGGTTAGCCTTTGACATGGGACACATCAAGGCCCAACAGTTTACTTCTGGACCCGTAGGGAGGAGCTTACCCATTCTGTACTTCCCATCTTCTCTGGAATTAGTTGATTCTTTCTCCTGCTGAGAGAGGAAAATCATTCTTCTGAAATAAGACAACTTTTATTTTGGATAAGGTGTTTATATGAAATAAATGCTCCAGAGGAGCCCAACTGAACTGAAGTAGTTACTGTATGACAGCTATTCCGCTATAGATTTGGTAGAATTCTTCCACTTGGGAAGCCTGTAGAAATATGTTTCTAATTTAAGAAAACTGTCCTAATATTTTAAAATTATAAGCTTTCGCATAAAAGCACTGTCTTGTTACTGAATAAGCTGAATATATTTTATGAACTTGTTTTGTATTACAGTGATGAAGCATGAAAGAAGTAAATCTGTATTCTACGTGCTCATACCTATCTTCCATTTCTGCCTGTGACATATTCTGTAGTCTTACAAATTCTGGATTAAGCTTTCATCAGGCATTGTCTGAGCCATGAGATGCCATAAATGATGATTTTAGAAAACAGAATCTAGTAAATGCATTCTGGGACCTCCTGCAGTTGCTAGATACGCTATTCTTTATCCTGCTGCATTGATAAATGCCAAGTAAATAAATCCCCCTCTTTCACATTGGAGTAATAATGGAATCATTTATAATAGCCTTATACATTAGCTTTAGACAGGAACAAGGAAGAAGATTGTCTGTAGAATGACTTGACCTGGCAGCATTATCTTTCAGTCAAGCAGGTTAACTAGAAGACCCCAAGCATTTAGTTAAACTGCCAGAGAAAAAGTTATGTTTAATCCATGTTGCACTTTTCACATTGAATCAACTGACTGGACATGCCTCCTAAATGCTTCCTAGCACTGTAGCTCATGACATACCATACTTAACAAGGCTCTAATAGCATTTCTGCTGTAACAGAACTGAAACACATGGCTTGTAACATAACATTGACACTTACAGCACTCGTGAGCTTGGTCATGGTGCAGTGGGTAACCAACATGTGGTAACCACTCGTCATGAGCAAATGAGCAGAAAAGCCCTATCTTGACGTGGCTTGTTATGTCTTGAAACTGCAAATACAATTGTTAGGCAAAATTAAATCCATTATCATTATGTATACTTTTCAGCATAGGTTTATATCTTATGTTTCTCCCATTTTTTCTACCAAAGTCATTTGGAGCACTGCAATGATATCAATGTATTAGCCTCCAAAAAAAAAAGACTATAGATAGTAATGGAATAAACAACAAACAAACAAACAAACAAAACCCACCAAAATAACCTCAGGATAGGTTGTGTATGACTCTCACAGTAGGTACTTAAGTGGATGCAGGTTTACAATGATGTTTCAAAACACCTTGATCACAGTGAACAGATCACACATATTTGGCCAAACTTAGTGACTTAATACTCAGTCACTCTAGTTTTAGTAATGCTCACTAACTCAGTTGCCTCTCCTATACAGTGTTCTTAGTATTATGGTGTGCATGGTATTTTATTCACAGAAAGATTAACTAAGCTAGCACATGATCCTTTCCTAGGTAACATCACTAGGAATAGAACCCCGCACTCCCTCAAAAACACCAAAATCCTGTCATGACCGTGAGAACACTGGGAAAAAGTGCAGCTACCTGCTTTCCACTACCTGTAAAATTTCCCCAGTGAGAGCAAGCATTCCTATCTAAAAGGCTAACGTGTAGAGGTTTTTAGCACTCATGAAATCGTCCTTTTCATACCCACTTTAATAAGTAGCTGTGATTTACATATGAAATGTATCTGTATTAAATTTCCACATAAATTTTTTCTAGCAGCATACAGAACTTTTTAGTTCCACACTGTGAGCTTCTCTCCCAATCCTCCACCTGGCTGTGGTCCTTTTTATGTGGGAACATTAAACTAATTTTACTTGGAATGTACAATAGTTTCTCAAGATGATGCACCTGATACTAAAAAGCAGTTCACAAGACTTCTTAGGAAGACTGATTGTTCTCCAGAGGCTCCTTCTGCTTTGTATTACAGCTTATAGTCTTGCTTTTAGCCCCAGCTCATCTTTGACAGCCTTCTGCTTCACATTTGGCGTCCTTGTGACATCTACAAAATGACTTGGGGGTCAAGAAGTCAACTGGCTTCCTCATATGCTTCTGCCATTACTAGTGGCTGCACTCAGAACATAAGGGAAAGGAACTGAAGGGGTATGTGTGCCTGTGTGTGTGCGTTTATGTAAGGGAGAGACATTTGATGATGACACAGAGAAAGAACAGTGTAAATTTTTATTTTACCCCATGTTTCTAGATGATTTCAACTCAGACATAACCTTCCTTTGTTAAACTGCATTTTTGCCTTTCTGCAGGTTGCTTGTTAGCCCATTCAATGCTTGTAACTTGATGATTTTCCCCTCATTGGAAATGTGTTTTTTTCTTGGCACTGGCAGATTGGAGCCTCGTTCAGATACCTCACATTATTGTGCAGCAGTACAAGGCCAGTTCCTGGGGTGCAGCTACAGATGAAGTGTATTAAGGTATTTCATTTGTTAGTCAGTGTGTGCCTTTCTGTACAGAAGCTTCAAATGGGATATCTGAAATGTGAACCTGAAGGAAGCTTGGCATGAAACATTTAGCTTAATGAAAAGGATTTAAAGAAATATGAAAGTATTAGATTTGCTATTAAAATATAGGTAAAACACTATTTTGCAGTGTTCTGCACGTAAGCTGTAACTCCAACTGGGTCCCCAAAATTTTGGAACCAAACAGAATCTAAATCTCCAGCTTATGTTCTGCTGAGTATATCTCAGATTAATGTAAATCCATGTTATCCTGCTTGCTGTAGCTGGGATAACTTGGGCTATGAATGCAGTCATAGAAACGGGGTTTGAAAGAGATTTAAAAAAAAGCTGATGTACAGGGCAATCAGAAAGCCGTGTTATCAGATACAATCTGGTTAGAAACTTATGCACTGCTGACATACTGAAAACAACATATACTCTATAGCAGAGTAGAGACAATGAGTGTTGAGGTTCTTTTGGATGCAGCAGTTCAAACATGTAAAGCTACAAGTCGTACAAGTTACTGCAGGTTCCTGACAAATTGACACCACAAAGATTTGTTCTAATGCTGCATATTACTTTGTCTTCTGTTCATAGATGTCACATTGCTCAGACCATGCACTCAAAGGGTAATTTTGCTGTGGGTGTAAGGTAACACAGGAATTGCACTGTAATTTAGTATGAATTGATGTTCTGTTGCAAACCATCACATTGATGCAAAGTGTTTCCTTAGCTCATGTGAAAGAAATGAAGGCAGTAAACAAATGTGTTTATTGAACCATTTATTTCAGGGGATTTCTTCTTTTTTTTTTCTTTTTTTCTTTTTTTTTTCTTTTCTTTTTTCCCCTTCAGGCAGTTTTGAGCTCCATGCACTCATAAACTGGAAATTCAGCAAGACTTACATTACCACTTACTGTCTCTGTTAATCCAGTACCAGATCTTTAACTGGAACAGGTTACATTGTACTGCATGCAGTAAAGAGCAATATAAAGGCATGGCTCCAACATCCAAGAACTTTTGAACCTCTGCTGGTTTTATCACTGAGAGAGATTGGAAGGTTCATCTATGGCTATGAAGCTTTACAAGAAAATCTTTACACAACACATGCCAATGATTCAGAACCAACTTCAATATCAAAGTGGCAATCCTCTGAGAAAGGAGAGAGTGGGTGGGAGCATGGATTTGCAAAAGAAGAAACATGCCTGATCTGTCTTCTAGAACAATCTTTCTGGATTTTCAATAGGGCTTTTAATGCCACCTCTCACAGCATCCTTCTGGACAAATTGTTCTACTGTGAGATGAACAGGTTCACACTGTGCTCAGTGATGAACTGGCTGAACTGAAGATCTCAAATGTGGCTACACCTGACTGGCAGATGTGCTCTGAGTTGTTCCCAAGAACTTAATTCTAGGGCCTGTACTTTTCGAGATTTCAGTCAGTGATATGGGTGCAGGAGTGAAGAGCACCCTCAACAAGTTTGCTGGTGATTCTGAACTGGAAGATGCTGTTGTTCTCCTGGTGAAATGAGAAATGTTGTAGAGGGATCTAGAGTGGGGCTCTTTTTCAGTTGTGACGTGAAGTTCAGCAAAGGAAAATTCAGAGTGCTGCAGTTAGGATGGACTAACACAGGACTTGGGAGATAGGTGGCTGGAGAGCAGCTCAGCAGGAAGGAACCTAGGGGTGCTGGTGCCAGTGGCCTCAGAATGAGCCAGCAGCGTGCCCTGGCAGCCACAAGGCAAACCACATTGTGGGATGCATTAAAACAGAACAGCCAGTCAAAATTTACTCTCCACTGTGTTTAGCATTGGAACAGTTTCACATTGAATATTGTGTATAGTTCTTTTTTCCACCATATAAATAGGTTAGGGTCCTTGAAAGCACCCGGAGGAGAACAACACAGCTGCCAACAAGATAGGAAGGCACGTGTCCTGTGACAAGAGGCTGAGGACACTCTGTTTAACTCAGTCTGGAGGAGGCCGAGAGGACCTCAGTGCCCCCTGCTGCTCCCTGAGGATGGGAAGCAGTGGTGGTACTGGGCTCTGCTCCTGGGAACTGATGGCAAAACAGGAACAGCACAGAGCTGCCAGTGGAGAGTCAGGCTGGGAAATGGGAAACATTTCTGTGATGTGAGGGTGGTCTGCCTCTGGGGTAGGCTTCATAGAGAGCTGTCTGATGCCCAGTGCCTGTCAGTGTTCAGGAGGTATATGGACAATGCCCTCAATAACACAATTTAACTTTTGGTGAGCCCCAGAGAGATTGGGCAGTTGAGCTGAATAATTTTCGAGGGTTTCTTCCAGTGGAACTATTCTATTCTATTCTAGGATAAAATGATCTGTTCTATGGACAAATGTTGTTTGCCTTGTTTACTTAAGTAAGATTTTCAAAACTGTATTCTACAATATTTTTCTATCCAAACTGAAACATTGCAGCTGGAATGGGTGCACAAAGAGATGGATAAAAAAGTGTTTGGATACTTGGACTGCAAGAGTTGTGTTCAGTGTGTTGTTCTTTACCTAGCAGTGGTAACAAGTACAATACAGGGTCTAACCTGTGACAAGTCCTGTTCAAAACCAGGACAGCTATCAAGGACAGCAGGTCTACAGTGCTCCTGTAATTATTTTTGGCGCTGAACAGAAACACCATGAATGGCTTCAGCTATGTGTTAGCTTTCCTAGTAGAATAATAATCTGTGCATTGATGCTTTTTTTTCTAAATAATGGAGATTCTCTTGTTTGTGGACTTTGTGACATATTCAAATTAAATTTGAGGCCATCTGGAGAATAATGTATGATACGGCTCAGGAGACCTTACCTGCCTGATACTGTTATCAGTGAACTATCTAAGGATGGAGACTTTGAGGTAGGTGTTTCCACAGAGTGAGAGTCCTGTTAGGATAAAAACCTGTAGAGGGAAATTATATCTCCAGGTGTGGATGAGAACAGGGCGTGTTTAGGTCCAAAGTATATCAGTCCAAATCTGGTAGAGTTGCTTTCAAGTGATATAAGATGCTATTGTACAGCATTAATTATATGAGAATACTATTCTGGGACATAAAGAGAAGTAAGTATATGTAAAATAAAAATATAAGGAAGATGAGTATTGAGAGAATGAATGGCAGCTGTGTATTTCACAGAAAAAGTCAAGACGAAGGTCTCAGATGGGCTTTGACTGTGGTATACAGGCATACATTCCTTTCATATGTTTTTAACTTACTGTATATGCTTTTTATTTTCCTTTTTTTTTTTTTTTTTTTTCCCCTTGTACTGAAATCCAGACACTATTGAAAAGGATGCTGCTTGAAATCCAGTGTAGCTAGATGCACTGGTTTCACTATTTTGGATCAGAGCAGGACAGGAGAGGAAAGTTGTATTCAGGTGTAACAGAGATCTCCAGACCCTCGAAAAAGACAGAGCGAAACAAAACAGGGAATCTAGCACAGCCTACATAAGTGGTAAAAAGTAAATCTTTTTAAAATGCAGTTTTTAATAATACTATGATATTTGTAGAAATCTGAATGAATAATACTGATAGTTGTTTTATTGACATGAAACATCAGTCTACTTTTCACTAGGTAGGGGATTTACTGACATTTGCCTCTAAACTCATAACTACACACAATTCTGTGATTCTGTGATTCTGTGATAACTAGAAGTTTAATGAGATGAGACAGACATCACAAATAAAAGAGAAGCTATTCTTGGTGAGTCACTTGCACAACTGGTGGGAATTCTGTTTTTCAAAATGAATTTGTTTGTTACCTGCTTATGACAGATCTGTGCACCATATATAGACAATTTCAGAAGGAAAACAGCAAGACACAGCACTTCCAAAATGCCCTAACTTGTGCTTGAGTTGGTGAAAATTAAAAATATAGCAGAATACTGGAGCTCAGTATAAACAGCTCAGGGTCCTGGAAATCAGTATCACCTTGTAAGAAAAAACACGCATTGCAAAAGTTGAATTTGGGTAGTTGCAATCGAAATGGCTGTGGGAAACATTTCATATAAAATCCACACTGCTTGAGAATACAAACTTTACAAATACATTTTACGCATCCAACCAAACGAGTTTTTAGTAGGTAGGTTCTGTGTAATATAAGTTGAATGTCTACAGGCAGATGTCTACACTAATGAAAACACTCTGGATACATATGTGTTGTAGATATAATAAATAAGAATGATAAAGTTTTGTTATTACATGCCAAATCCCTGTTCTTGCATAAGTTTGCAACAAAGTATGTGTAAATAATGAAACCATAAGAACATTTGATTTTCACAATAACTTTATTTCAATGAAACAGCTTACAAGTGCTCTCTACAAAAGGAGGTATTTAGTGTATATTGGCACTGAGCAGATGTTTAATACTGATCTCTTCAAACATTCATGAAAACAGATTTCGTACTTGTTCAGTCCTTTCATCATTACTTAATACATGGTGCCTTGTAATCTTTACAGGAAAGGAACTTAGTTACATTTTTTAAAATTTTATGTCATACCAGATGGGTAGGACTGGGACTTAGATTTGTTCTTCACTGTAGTTTTCTTCTTTTTTGAGTCATGGTCACAAGCAGTTGTGATGGCTAAATATGGGTAACCCTGCTGTCCAGCCTTGGTAGTGCATCAGCGCAAAGTAGTTGTCTTCAGAACAAAGAAGAAGAGAGCCAAGATTTTGTTTCTTCCAAGAGACTGAGAACATGGAAAGGAAAAAGGAATCATCCTACATTACACAGTTTTCTTGTCTTTTACTTTTCTATTTAATGGAAGAAGCTGGAGAATGACCTCAGGGTCTTTCACTGCATTAGGGAACATCCTAGACTGGGATCATACACCAAGCCACAAGGCTCTTATTTCCGTTCTGAGAGAGCACAAAGCAACCAGTCTTCACTGGATATTCATGCCAGGAATTGTCTCATTGCCCTGGTATGCAAGTATCACCTAGTTTTATACCTTCATCAGAATAACATCACCAAGCTGTTTCTTTCTGCAGGATGACAGTTTTTTTCCAAGATTTCAAATAATGAAAAAGCAATTGTGAGCCATGTTTTCATGTCAAAGCATTTATAATGAGTATATTCATGCAATATTTAAAATCCTGTGCTCAGTTGAACCTTTATCTCCACTGAACAAATTTTGGCGATGACAAATATTCCCTGAAAAATGGGTGAAATCTAAAAGGGGAATTGAAGGGTCAGAGGGAACTACAGGTGCCACAAAACCTACCCAAAATGTTCTTATCACAGAAACAACCTGCAAGGATTTTACTCTTGCAGCTATGCTCTAACTCTGTAATGCTGCCAAAGTCCCTCTTATATTATGGAAAAGGTGACAGAGGTGGGTGACAGAAAGTAATAAGTTGTAAGTTTCCTTTAAAAAATGTCCCCTGCATTTTTATGAGCAGTTTTGCCATCTCATCCGTTGCCTTACCTGGAAAGGTTGAAGATGAGATTGCAGCCTGTCATCTCTTCTCAGAGCCAGCTAGTAAATAATGAAGTTGGATTTTGGCTTGCTAACGGAATTGACCCAAGGGGAAAGTTTTTGTTACATGTTAAAAAGAAAGCAAATATTTCTTTGGTGAGGCAGGTTAGGATCTCCTAACTCTTCAAAATTGCTTCCTCCCTGAACTGTCACATTTGTAACTCACTGTATCCCCTTCCATTCTTAATCTAAACATAACAACCCTTCTTTCAGCCACAAATAATAATCCAAAAACCACATCAGCCTCCCCCCCCTTTACCCTTCACTCTGAGATGGGGATAGAAAGAAGTAAGCTAATAAAACAGTAAGTTCTCTTCCTTCCTTCCTCTACCCCTCCCATGTCAATAGATTTTGACAACAAACATAAACATAACATAATTCAAACATGAATTGAGCTATTGGAGAACTCCCATACTAATGTAGGTGTTCCCTATGAAATGTGTTCACATCCCAAATCTTATTCAGAACCTAGTCATCTTGCTGGAATTACAGCAAGACCTTAACCCACTCCCTGGGCTACAATTTGATTGCCATTACTGGGGGCTATAATTTCACAAGGGTGTCTCAAAATTTAAGCACAATAACCCAGACCTGTTAACCTCAGTTCAATGTTGAACCTTATCCACAACCTAAGTATAATCCAGAGCAGCATTTCAGCGTAGCTTCTGTGAACTATCACTGATTGCAGGCATTTCTGATCAGTCTTTCTGCTCTTTCTCCTCTTCTGTAACACAGACACAAGTGCGCTCTTCCTCCCTCTCTCACTCTCTTCCTCTCATGAAAAAAAAAACCCCACAAATTAATGGCAGTTGAGGAAGGAACTCAATTCTGTCACAGTTCTGAACAAGGAATAGAGAAGGGGATTTTATGATTTCTGTGGAAAGAGAACATGCTACAGGGAAGCACATATTGCAAGAAAAAACAGAGAGGAAAAGTCAATCATCTGTTTTCTTCTGCCTTTTGGAGTACTTTGAACCACTACTTTTGGACTGTCTTTAAACTGATATTTTTCTGAATGCCTGTATAATCATTTCACAGTTCATGTACACACCTAAATAAAGTCTAACGAAATAAGGTCTAAAGAAGTGAGGTATTTTTCCTTTATGGAATTCCCAGGGGATTCTAATCATCAGACCAGTTCTGAACTTTATGGTAAATCATTTGTCATTTAAGACCTAGATCCTAAGAGATACTTTGTGCTTCAGTCCTGCTGATGCTAATAGAGCACACTTCATAGTTTGGGAATCCCACCCCAAAATGTAACATACAACTTATGAAAGTGAATGAAAATAGAAAGTTCTCATTCTGTCTGTCTGTCCTGTGATTCAGAAAAATATCTGAATCAAATGAGGTGCTTTTTAATGTAAAGTCTTAAAATCATTTTTCTGGAGAAATCTTAATGCAAAACAAAACCAAACTAGCAACATCCAAACTGTTGCTTTTTAAAATCATAGTATACTCATATAAATAAGGACCGATTTATTGTTTGAGGAGTTGCAGTGACAATATGAGGAAGGAAAATGTATTAAAAATACAGTAAGACAATGTGCCAGAATGAAAAATTGCAAAACTGAATGTTATTTAAGACTGATACAGTAGGTATGGCAGTACCTCTTGTAAATCAAGTGCAGCACTGCCTTGGCAGTTGGTGTTTGCGTAAGTAACTTGCCTCAAGGAAGACCAAAGTTGTTTCCTTTACTGAATGTTTCCATCAAGAACAGAAAAAACTGAAATTACTTCAGATTCTCTTACAATTATCAGAGGTAAATCATGTGGGAGAGCAGGGTATAATCTGTGCACACCTTTTCTGTATAAGCCATCCTCATTCTGGATAGTGTAGCAGCCTGCCTGACTAAGCATGTGGATCATGTCAGCCTGGAGACCTGATCTCCTTGCTGTGTTGTGAGATTTCTGTGCTCTACTTTTTGAAGATTAATGTAGCTGACTCCTCTTCTAAATCACAAATGCCTCTGCTTTAATCAAGTAAAAATTAGTGTTCCAGCATCTCTGTTTCCGTATGAGTAAGCTTCCCCTCTCCAATAAGCCCTAGCTCTTTATGAAGTGCTGTGTTTGGCTTCTCACTGCCGCTGTAAAGGTACCTTGAGTTGAAGTTTAATTTAGTACACAATATGTCTCACAAAAGGAAGCTGGCTCGCACTTAACATGTTGATACATTACAAGAATTCATAAACACAGCACCAGCTGTACCTTGCAAATGGAGTTTTCTATGTGTCCCTATAAGGTTATTAAGTGCATGGAGCAGATTTTTTCCTTTTTTTTTTTTTTTTTGTTACAGTAAAAATTTAAATAATTAACTATTAGAAAGCAAGCTTAACTATTAGAAATAAACTATGTGAGCCTAATCTCACCATGTGATAAAATCTGGAGCCTTTGCTACTGCGCTTCGTGTGAGTGACTACAATACCGGGTAATGTCCATTGTGGTGCAGTTTCACTAGGAACTGATGGAGAGCTCCAGATCCTGTTGGTAACAACTCTCAGCTGTACAAACTCAATAGTGTCATAGAAATCCAGAAATTCTGCTTTTTTTTTCCCTCAGAGTCAGAGTAAGGATGATGAAGAGTGTAAGATATTACTCGTCCTGTGGGGAAAAAAATCTTTATCTCATGCTAAATTTCAGTGTATCCTAACTATAGTTGGGATACAACTATAGTGAAGCCAGTGCTAAATATCCCCTCAGTTGTTTGTGCTTTCAAAATGGTTTGGGTTCCTGGGACTCAAACCAAACAACACTGTGGGAAGTGGATACACCATCCTCAGCTCTTTGACTGCTGTTTGGTTTGGGTTGCTTTCTTCACATCCAACCTCAGCCTTTCTCTCTGCGGGGGTCCCCAGTGAGGCTGGGCTGGCATTGTGATCCTGTAAACTGTAAACCTCCAAACCCACAGGGAGAGCTAGCTCAGGTACACACACCTATTCCCAAAGCAAATGCTCCAAAGTCAGGCCAGCAACCACCTTCAGGCTTACATCTTTTTAAAGAAGAGCAGTGTGACTTTGTCACTGTGCTATTGGTGAACTTTAAAGCCTCTCTGAGTCTTCCTACCAGACTGAGTCTCCCTCAACAGCTTTAGGCAGGTATTCCTACAGTTTGTCTGGGATATGAGATGCTCAAACAGTTGCCAAGCACACTCCATCCTTGGGGTGCAGGTGTGCAAGGGCTAATATTCATTTTCCTGGAAGCTCTGCAGCCCAGAATGAAGATGCTCAAGGGGAAGATGTTTCGCAGGTGAAAGAACAGGTGTATTCCTGCACTGGTATTTGGAAGGCCAGCAATCAGTGCCACTTACAGTGCACATTGCCTCATTCCCTGTGGATCTCATACTGATGGACATATTGACATCTTTTCTCTTCTCTTGCTTTGTTTTGCTAGTGCCTTTGTGCATATTCCTCCTCTTTTTATTTAAAAGTTATAAATTTGGGGAAAAAAATAAGCTTGATCCCAATGCAATAAGTGCACACAGAAGCCTTGAGAGTCATAAAACTCAAGGCACATTAAAAAAAGTAAAAAACATGCAAGAGAGGTTAAAAAATCATGCTATTTGCAGACTCGGTGAGTTCTTGTGTTGAAGCCAGTGGCAGAGTCATCAGAGCACAGGTGCACACCACATGACCAGGTGATAGAAAAACAACCACAGAATCCGATTTTGAAGAGCCTGATGATGGTTTGTCTCTGTAATACATCCATCCCAAGGTGCACTAATACATCTGTTTCATATTTAGAGTCTTTCTATTTTTTTTATTTTTACTAGTAGCTTTAAAGAAAGTCAAGAAGATGAATATCTACATTTAGAAGACCATATGTTAACAAGGGGCTGTGAGTTGACATGACAAGGTTGGTGAAGCATGCTCACCATATGCAAAAGTGCTGAGCAGCATAAGAGGTTTATAAACAGACAGGGACTCTTGAGCCATTGAAAAAAAAGAAAATCTCTCTTATGGACATTCATGAGGATTTTGGTGGGCAGATTTGTGAGGTACCATTAACAGTTTTGGAAGTACCCGAATTAGGTAAATTCACTGCAGCACTAGTAAAAAACAATGACACATTTTCAACTGTAGAGGTGAGTCCTGAGTAAAGGGACACAAGCCTATTGCTTTGTTACTGTTCCCACTTGACAGAAGTCATAATGGAAGGAAGAGGAATCAGAAGTGCAGTCATTTCCTTAAGAAAGACTTGTCCTATCCAAAATAAAAAGTGAGAAGGGCTGAACAGTTGGGCAGCTTCAGTTGTCAAAGAAGTCAGAGATAGGAACGTCTGATTTCTCACAGAAACTGAGTTTCTCTTGGGAACTTTGGTTTAAAATCAGCTCTACAGTCTTATACATGTTAGAGCATCTGAGACGTAAAAAAAAAAAACTATTTTCATAAACTTTCCAGAACCTGTGTGTTCCAAAAAAGCAAATTCTGTACTTGTCTGAACAACAAAAATACGTGTAACACCTTTCACTTGGCGATTATTGATTGCTTCTCCATCAATTTGATATGCATCCTGTTTCATGTAAGTCTCTCTTGACTCATTGCAGGGTCACCCTAGATGCAAAACACTGACTTTGCTTAGCATTATGCTGCAGATTTGGCTGCGCGCAGACTATTGCAGAAGAGTGCCAATAGTGTGATCTACAGTATAGTGGAAGAAATTTCCACAACTGTAACCTGTTAAATATAAGATTCCAGACTAAGATATTAGTCTGTATCAAATTTTGTTTCTATTTAATTTTTTACTCTATTTTTTGCAAGTGATATGGAAAGGTTTTAAAGACAAGGCCAGTACTACACTCCATGTGCTACTGTTTGACCATACAAATACTTATAACTTTTGAATACTGGTCAGATGACATATTCCTACAAATAATATCTCTGGTCTTTTGAAAGGTGTGCAGAAATTTCTTAGCAACTGTTCATGACTCTCCCAGTGGGACTCAGAAATTCTCAACTATTTGTCTTTTACCTTTCATTAAGGAAAACTGGATGACTGAAATAAAAGGTGCTTCCAGTTACAACGAGAATAATTATTTAATTATTTGTCAACAGCCTGTTACAGAGGAAAAAATTAGATATATTATAATAATCATGCAATTACATATTTGATGGCTCTAGAAATAAACAAGGAACTAGCAAAGAACTGACTGCTTGAAGGAGACTAAAAAAAAAGTAATCACAATTTGAATCCTTTATGATGAACACTATTATTACAAAAATATATATAAACTTTTCAGAAAACAAATAACTATATGAATGGCAAAACTTACTGATCTCTTATATTCTTTCCAGAATGAAATAGAAATATCAAATAGAGAGGAAAATGTATGAAATCCATGTTAATTTCTTGCTTGCAAATGAAAAATCATAATTTTCACCTGGTTATTGTGAAAGATGCATCGATCTCATAATCCTGACTAAAATGCTTTGTAATTAACATCAATCTCTGGACACCCATACTGAAAAAAATTATCCAGAGGATTTTTACTGAACACTTCCCACTTTGTATTTGAGTGTCTTACTACGATTATGCAGTTGTAGACCACACAGCAGTGCTTCTTTATATAGTGGGGAAAATATTAGAACAGATTGGAAATCTTCAGAAAAAAAAATTAAAATTTATGTGATTAAAAAGATACTATGAGCTGAGATTTTTTCACTTGAAAATATCAGCTTTTGATAAAACTTCTGTAATTGAGAGTTACTCTGGCTCAAGAAAGAATCTCTAATGAAGACTTATCAAGAAGAATGATACATCCTACTGATGGATTTTATGAAAATGATCCATCTCCTAGTCTTATAAGCATTACCATTTTCCCACTCCCAATTAATTGTGATATTGCTTAATTTAGGATAAATTTAAATGTGTAAATATGGAGAGGCCACATTTAGCACCAGATTCAGACCTCTACAGTGATGTACAACTACACAATTCAAATCAAATCTAGAAAATCCAAGATTTCATTCTCAATGCCCTTGTCTACCTTGATCCACAACATTTGTTCTAGTATATAGAAGTAAAATGAGATGTTGTGCAAGCTGATGAAACATGGCTATAATGATCTGTAGAAAGAAACAAAAAAATCTCAAACTGTATTTGTGAATCTCCCACCTGATCTGCTTCTTTTTTCACAAATATGTAAACATCCCTTGGGTCAAAGGAGACATGGCCTTAGTTTTTCTTAAATTTAGCATTCACATTTAGATGTTCTGCACCTTTTCTCGAAGTTCACAGGAACCAAAAATATCATATCTACTCTCACATATATTTAACTTAGTTCTGTGCATCACTTTTGAAGTACTTCATCTGATTACTACAGGATATGGGGCAAAAATGATGTTAGGTAACTAATTTTTGAAAACTGTTTTATGCTTTTGATCTGAATGCGTGTCTATTTCTAGGAAGTGGATTTAATTTTTAATTTTTGTATTTTTTGGAAAATAACTGAATTGAAATTACTTTTCAGTGGGGAAAAGTATTTTCTATACCATATGTGAGAAACGCTATAATGCCAAACATGACTTTTTATTCAGTCTTGGAACACAATTCATGGAAGAAATTACCTTAGTTTTGTTGATATACTGGGGCTTTTATGTCATGACGGTGAATCTAAAAATGCCACCTTAACTCTAGCTAACTTTGATGCACAATTTTTTATCAAATGTCTATTTCAATGTGGCACCATAAGTCTGCCGAGTTGAGTCGTAAGTGCACCCAGTTTATTTCAAAGGCTTTGAGAACCTTAGGAAACTTTTAGACAAAAATGGGCTGAGTTTTGATTTTGTAATGAAACTCAAAACCAGGCGAGTTTCTCTTGGTTTTGTTTTTCATTGCACGAAACTCTGATTTGTAGGTAAGTGCAGCGAAGAGTGTATACATTCATGTTCAGCAGTAAATGTGCAGAGAAAGAAATGGTAGAACAGACACCAGATCTTTCTCTGCAGTCGGTAATGCCTGGAAAGCTGCCCCACTAAATTGCAATGCAGATTAGCAGACTTTGGTCCAAAAAAGACCCGTTGGCGAAGTTTGATACTGAAAAGTAATCTTCTTCAGGAAATGAGTACCAAAGAATTGTTATGCCATGTAATAAGAAAGAAACAATAAAGATCCCTGTTGAGAAAGTAGTTCTAACTTGATGGACAACAGTCATTATAAACTGAACTTTCAAATAAAAATACCTTCAACCTTTTTAAAGAGTTTCTGGATTTTAAATATGGACATTCACATTTCAGACTGGAGAGCTTCCAAATGACCCCCTGACTTCAAAGGTTAAGCACTATGAGAGAAAAATTGCAGACACTCAGTTAGAGAAGGAAAATATGATTTTATAGCTGAAACAGACTATAGAGTATCTCTTCTAACATTTCAAATCTGTATTAAAGAGGGAACTATTGGGAATAGTTCAAACCAGCTGATGCTGAATGAAGAATGAATTTACTCTTTATATTGCTCCATCGATTCTACTGCCTGAGAAACTGCTTTTAAAGACAGTGAATAAGATCTTGTCTGTACTGATGGACTGAAGTCATCTAAGCTAGTGATAAAGTTTGAAATAATTAAATGTTTATGAGAGGAGGTCTGCTGCTGAAGTAATCAGAATTATTCAGTCAGCTATGACAAATGCGTGCAAACTAATTGAAACAGGAAGCTGAGAATCCCAAGAAAAGCAATCATAAAGCCACTACCCTTCCACCTTGGTCTACTAAGTGCTATTAGGATGTTTAGCTTTCCTAAGGCCCTGGCTTCTCTACTGCTGTTTAAAGTGTACTTGGTTTAAGTAGGGAAATGCACTATCTCTAGGTTAGTGATAGAATGGTTGCAAGACAGGTGAAAGGAAGTTAGATGAATTTGTACTGCACTGCATAGGAGATGAAAATGATGATCTCCTATGCTACATCAAAATTCAATAAAACAGAGGGGAAAAAAAAAAGAGTTTTATTATATTGTCTTTTCTTCTTTCACAAATACATAATAACATACTCCTTTCCAAATTCTGCTGGAGTGTTTGTCTACAGTGAATGCTTGGAAAGGTTAGTCCTTTTTTCTGATGACACTTCCTGTGTGCGACTTCATGCACGCTTTTGAGTGGAAGGGTATTTTGCCAAAAGTTCTGCTGATAGAAATTGATATGGAAACATCAGCAATCCTTGACAAAAGGCACCTAAAGTAATAAAAATATATGTGACTTTATTTCACCATTTTACACATTGTATTAAAATACTCAGTGCTAGTATTATGCCAAAAGTTTCACTGGGCTTAAAATTTGTGATGGAAATCCTTCCTGGCACCACAGCTTCAGGAAAGGAAATCAACTGACTTGGTTATGAAATTCATAATGGAATTGTAGGAGGATCAAATATCTCATCATCTGTGATTGGGCAGTTTTGGTCCAGTGGAAGTTATTATTGTCAGTGTGATTTTAAAATCGAAACCGAAGTAACAAAAGAGGAATGTTTTACACTAAGGAGTGCATGATATAAACACACAGAGGGCAGCTTTCCCCTTCAAACAGAGCATTGATTCTGTGAGCATGCCTGCATGTACATATATGCAAAGAGTTCTGGGGAAAAGGTAGTACAATCATTTCCTAAATTTGGAGGGCACCAGCTGAGGACAGAGTTTAAGATTTCAATTGCAGAAAGCAGGAGGTGTCTGGTCTGGATGTAGAACTGTTAGTTCCCTTGATGGCCAAATCCCTATCTTGTCTCTCTTTTCATCCCCTTCACTACGAAGACTTGAGGTGGTCTTCATGGGTGCCAAGGGAAAGAAGCCCAGCATTTCCACCTTTTTGGGTAGGTACACATGGATCACACAATTTCTTGGGAATATCTGAGTAATTAACTTCATTTACTCTATTGCTCACCTGAGAGGAACTAGCCTTAAAGGCAGCTGAGGCCTGCTGGGGCAGGTTGAAAAACCATGTGGTGGGGAAAAGACTTGTTTTATGTTCTGTCTGCTTTCTGAACAGCTGAAATGCATTCTTCTGCTGTTATTTCAATCCGCACCATGAGTAGTTTTCAGCTTTGTGTAGCTTTTCTTAAAAACAAAATAAAACAAAGCCCCACAAAAACAGAGTAGTGACTTCAAGCTGTATTTCTTACTGACGTTGCAGTTCTTCAGTTAGCATGTGTAGTTATTCTATATACATTTTCCCATTCAGCAAAAGGTCCTTCTGCAGAAATACTCTCTTCCATCAAACTCTTCTGTGCAAATATTGTAAATAATAAATTTACATCTTGTTCCTCTCTGGGGAAAGAATGAAATGGTGCAGAAATATGGGTAGACAACTCCTTATTTTAAAGTTCAGATGAAGGGCTTTAATTTGGAGCTGTGTTTACATTTATATTGCATTATCTTTTTCCAATTCTTTCATAAAACTCCTTGAAAGGTAATGATATTTTAGGATAATTTCAGATTTATTTGATATGGACTTTAATCAACAGTCAGTTCCTGAGTATATCCTGCAGTCTGTTGAGTTGCACTGAACTGTCAGTGAAGAACCACAATCTTATTTGTTCAAATTAAAAAAAAAAAGCAATACAAAACAAATCTCACTGCTCCTGCTACCTATATGAAAAAACACAAGCAGTGTAATAGAAAAATGGTACGCTTCAGGAGGGAATGAACATATTCTTTCTCATGACATAAAGCTGTGCATTGTCTTGGTGAAGGTACCCAATTTTATGTCTCGCAGTATCACTCAAAGTTTTGTCTTGCTTTTCCAGTATATTTTTCGTTAAGGTGGAATTCAGACATATGAACTGAAGGATCAGAGTGAAATCAATGATCTAATGGCCATTAATGCCCCAAAGAGAAGTGACTGGATACCATTACACTAAATAGGTAGGAAAGCCCATATCACCTCATAGTACAAACACACATTTTCCGCTGTACTTTCCAAATCTCTTTTGTCATGTGGGAAACGACTTTTGTCATGTGGGAAAAGTGGTCATCCTTGCCACAGCATAGTTAGGATGTTTATAAAACGAATGTAGTTTATTAATAAGTAATCATCGTGTAACTAGACCTGAAATCTAGCCATATATATTACTGATTACTTAAATTTTGCAAACTTTTTTTCAAGCAAAGGCACCACATTTTTTTCATTATGGCATGGAAGGAGTGAAAAGGATCCATATCACAAACAAGTTAAAAACATAATGGAGTGTTAATAGAAATGGACGCAAATATTGTAACTCTTACTGTGCCTCTTCATATCTATACTATACTAAAAGTGACTCAGTCACTGAAAGGAACCAAAACACACCTGGCACATGAGATTATATGCTCTAGAATGAACATTTGAAGAGAAATACCTAGCACTAGGGTTTACTGAATTTGGAGGAGCTGAACTCAGTACAAAGAAGGATACAGAATGTCTATCCCAGAGAACAGAACTTCCTTTTTGAATTTCCATGCCAAAAGAAATGAAAAATAACTGTGTTGTTCTTGTGGACAACAGAATTCCGTAAGGTCTAAAAGAGAAGTACACTGAAGTAGGGAGATATTAATTACATAAAATTGTCAGATTCAGTCTTTCCATTGCCCCATCCATCTGAAATGAACAAAGGATATAAAACAGTTTATTAAGTGTAACTTGAAATTAAGTTTCCAGAAGAGGCTTTCATTTGGACATTCAGACATTATCTACACTTCTTACATATCGTTCTTCTCTGCTGAACGCTTGGTTTCTGAGATTAGTGACACAAAGTACAAGGGAAGTAAACAAAGAGTTTTTGGAAAGTGACACTTGATCGAAGCTATGAATTTAACTTACTGAAGAAACTGACACTGAAAAAGTACACTCCTTGGAAAGGTGTCCATTATTTGCTAATGCTCAGAAGCATGATATAAACTATTCAGAACTGAATGGGGTGAAAGAACAGAGGTTTCAGAAGTAGTCCCATTGCAGTGCAAGTGGCTATGCTGGGTAGTTTATTCGCTGTTGTGCTTAGCATTCTCAGCACTGACTCGAGCACAAGTAAAGCATGCAGTGTGAAGCCATGTTAGTGACAAAGTTAATTCAATACCACGTCTCTGAATACAGACAGCAAAACATTGGTCAGTGGCCTACTTCTCACACATTTGCAAAAGGTGTGAGTGAAGTTTGCTGACAGAACTGAAGCAAGAGCTTTCTGTTAGCCAGCACTGGTACCGACCTCTCAGCAGACCAGCTTGTATCTGTGCCCAGACCTTGTAAATAGCAAATGGGTCTGGTCTGGTTGGTGTATTTTCAACACCATCAAAACAATGCTTTGTGGACTTGATCTAAGGTAAAATTATCCCTGGGCTAGGTATAGTTGCCATGTCTTTGACAGGCAGGAGGCAAGCGGGACACCTGCTACATCACATTTATGAACAAAAAAAGAAAAAAAATACAAGAAAGAGAAAGTTTTCTCTGTTCTGTTAGCTGAATCCTACTTTCCACCTGATCTGTTGGGGGTGGCAAGACAGTATGTCAGAGAAAACGTACAGATGGCATAAGAAAGATGTGTTTAAATGATGTCCAGCTGCACTGTGTTGTCTGGTTGTCAAGGGAATTGGGAAGAAATGAGAGAATATGGGGAAATTCTGGCCTGTTCTTAGTTTCCAGAACTGCTACAAATATCCAAACTTTCAAGCACGGCTAAAAAATTAATGTTTCTGGCGGTGTGAAGAACTGGCTCAATATGTTCCAAAGCTCATTGCTGGACAGCTGCAGTGCAATTAGCTGCGAGATCATCCAAAGTTTGAGCTGGGTCTTACGGATTTTGCTGTTTCTTCTCCATCTGCCAAGTAATTCTTCAGTAAGCTGGCATAACGTGTATCATCTTTCCTTGCAAGAACGCACCGCATGTTCCATGTTGTACAAATTATTCCTTCATCTATTCTGTTAAAATAGGAAACTTGGACCTTTATAAGTACTTCATTTGACTGAGCTGCTTTCTTTTTTCTTTTTCTTTTTCTTTTTCTTTTTTTTTTTTTTTTTCTTTTTCTTTTTCTTTTTCTTTTTTTTTTTCTTTTTCTTTTTCTTTTTCTTTTTCTTTTTCTTTTTCTTTTTCTTTTTCTTTTTCTTTTTCTTTTTCTTTTCCTTTTCCTTTTCCTTTTCCTTTTCCTTTTCGAAAGTAGTGTGGTATTACACTTGTTACACAAAGTTGCTGGATGTGATATCAATACCTAAACTAAAAGGAGATATATTTATATGACTTAGTCAAGTCATTGAGTATAAGATACAACAATGACCCAACAAGCCTTTCTATTTCCCAAATTCTCTGACACTGTTAGCAGTGAGAGTTTTGCCATTTATATGAATGAAGGATTTCTTCTCCAACACTTCTAAGTTTTTATTTAACTATTACATTTGAAAGCAGTGGACTACATCTCATATCTGATGTCACCCAGGAGATTATCCATTTGTAAAAAGGCTGAAGACGAAGGCATCTTAGAAGTTTGCAGGAGGTAGTGCAATGATGTTACCTCTGCTTTTCACCCGGTGACTCTTTTGATAAAGCACATCCCTTAATACATGTAAAATTCAGTGATGTTTTGCAATGTTTAAAGATTCAAACATTTAAAGATGAAAAAAAGCAATCCTTATGTCCCACTCACTTAGCAGCACATTTCTGCTATTACTCTTAACCGCTTGCTTCATACAAAATCAGCAAAGATATAGTTAAGGATGCAAATACTGTCATTTTATTTTGCTGAAAGTGGCATTCTGAGACTGGAGGTAACATATTTTGTACAATGGAAAGGAATTATAATGAGAACTGAATTGTCCATGGCACACCCCAAAATGTTTGCTGTTATTTCAGCCTTATAAATGTTTCCAAGTCTATGAAAACATTTTTTTGTTGTCCTGATATGTGCAGTGGAGAGATCACAGATTTCCTGTGAATGGGTATGCTATGGGCTGGAGTTAGGCTCTAATGCTCCAGATGGAGAACTGCAGCCTATGCAGGCATCCTCCACAAGGCTGTGGTGGCAGGAAGGATGGAACAGTGTAAAGCAAGTATATGTGCTGTGTTTCGGTCTTAGGGTGGGGGAGACCTGAATCAGTTACCGTCTAGTGATAGATGGGTTCTTTCTGGATATTGCCTCTCTTCCTGGCTTTTAATGAATCTCTACAACTTGGCCACCTTTGGGCAGTACTCTCCATGAGCATCCCAAACACAGAGTTGGTGCCCATATTGGGTCATCATCCTGCAGCCGATGCACAATTGTGCTTTTCTCCTTTTTAATACACTGCACATTCACAGGGCGTTCATCCTCTTATCAGAATGCTAGAGGGCTTCTGGCATTTATCAAAGTTGTTTCTGGGACTAAGCACTGATTTTACTTCAGAACATCTATATCTTGTACTTGTAACTGTAGAAAAGGCCAAATCTCCTTTCTGTGTAAAATAACTGCAATCCTGTATGAATATTTCATTAATATGTGAGTTTCAGCCCACATTCCTCCTTTGCTGTTCAGTGACAGGTTATATGGAATAAACGGTGAGGAAGGCTTTTACTCCTAGCCCTTCTTCAGGTAACAGTGATGAGTAAAATAAAACAATGCCATAAAATTCAAAATATTTTCAGTGCAGACACATATTCTCCATATTGTACACAGCTTTTTGGGTATAATTTTGTCATAAAATAATAACTGACAATTAGATAAGATACCGGGCTTAAAACATCTTTATCAGCATTCCCCATTATATCCTGTATGAGCCCATCTCCACTTGATCCGTACACATATTAAGAACACAAAAAGACTTTTGCAGGAGATTTCTATTCTCTCAGTGGCATAAATTCTATTCTGCACTGCAGTCATGTTGGCAAAAATGTTTCCAAACCCTCTGCTTGTTTCCAAAACAGTGACCCAGGAAACACTTTAAGTTTTCCCGCAGAAGTGCAGGTTGAACTTTTTTCATTTCTATTGGAGACTTTAAAGACAGAAGGAATGTCACAGCTGTTCTGCTGCTGCAGACCATGCCTTGGCCACACCTCTCATGTTCTCGCGCAGATCTGACCTTTATCTCTGCAACTGTACGTGCAGGGGAAAGGAAATGCACGTGTACCTGTATTCTTGTGTGTTTTTTCAGCCGTCATCTGAAAACATTTCTGAAGGTCACTGAGATCTAACTTGAGGAAAGTGGGACATTTGTACCTTAGTAAGCAGCTGCCAACATCATTAAGATATTATCTCTACCATTTTTAGAACTGGTTTTCTGTTTAATGTTTATAAACAAGTTACAAGAGACAACTGAAGTTGTACATTTGAAGCGTAGTACAACACTGAGTCAGTATTTAGAGACATCACAGCAGTAAGACTGGGAGAACAAATCATGTCCTACAAACCAGTTTAAGAGGCATCCTTTGTGGTTCAGTCGAGTTACAGTTTAGCAGTGACTCTGTATAGTAAACACAGCAGACCTTCTGCTATACAGCAAGATTGGTATCTGGCATACTGGTGGAAACCTGTGCCTTCTGTGTCAGGAAACCAGTTGCTTTTGCAGGGAGTGTCATGCTCATCACTTTTGCTAGGGAAGTTCCCCTTTGCACTGGCTCATTGCTGCCAGTAAAATCACTGCAAAAAAAAAAAAAAAAAGCAATTTCTACTCCTTTTCAAGTGCTATCATGCCTATGTGAATCATGCAAATGGAAGAAAAGGATACTCCTCTGAAATACCTGCATGGGATGGCGCTTCTGAAATCACACCGAAACAGTTATAATGATAGCATTACAGTGACTGGACTTTTCTGTTGTTTCCCACAGTCAACAGAAGAGTTACCCATGCCCAAGTTCTCCTGTTGGGACTGGTGTTATTTTTACTGCAATTTGCTAAAATAATCTACCTTTTATACCTTATATAAAAGTATAATTACATAAATGTAATATTTAAAAAGATATATGTATATATATACTAAAAATGACATACAACCTGGCACCTCAGTCTCATCAGTGCTCTCCTCCTTTGTCTGAAAATACAGACAGTTAGGATGTGAAAGAGTGCTTATCCAGAGATTATAGTAGTAGCATCAGCTACTTTCTGTAAGAAAAGTTGTACAAGTTTACTTGGGCAGACCTGCTCCTAAGCATCAGCAGCCAACCTTGTCAGCACTTAACACACTTTTATTGAAACTCTTGAGCAATCAACCCAAGTATGCAGACGGTAACATAAGGATCTGGACAGAAGTGCTTTCATAGCCTTGCCTGTTCCATTTAATTCCTGCAATTATGTGTACTTGTGATGATCTTGATGGCAGTTTTTTCCAAACACACTTCACAGATGCCTCCCATAAGGTGCAGATGGGATGGTGCATGCTCAACAGGGACTTGAGATGTCCAGAGACACATGGTGGAAGCATCTGTATCTTGTCTTTGGAGCTAGCATCTGGAAAATTTCAAAAAAGCTTGCTTCTTGAATAATTGTCACAATCTAAACTAGTGCCACCAACAGTTTTAAAATCCCAAACACAGAACAGGAAGCTGAATGTAAGATTTTATGAACAATTTTCTCAGTACAGGATTCTTGCTGAGATGAACACTCAACCCAAGTTTTAATGACACCCCACAATGAAATCTCTTCTGCATGGAGTCCTCCTGGACAATCAGAAACAGTTATCTCCTTGCATTGCCTCTGTGGTTATGTATCTGTGTTTTCAAGGATCCAGGCAGAATCCAGCGTCCTCCTCAACCTCCCCCTCTTACCGTGTTACCCAGAGTGCATACTTCAGGAGAAGGCCACTATGATCAGGCAGCCCTCTTCCTTCTACTCTGCCATATCCTTTCTTAACAAGTCAGACTTTATGGTACTCACACCATATTCTGTGAATAAATAAATTAACTGTACAATCTGCCACACAGAGCTCCATTTCTCCTTGGCAGGTCTTGCAGCTCAGTGCAACCACTGCTTGCTTGGTGCTTATCATGCCTCTGGCTGGTCTTTCTGCAAGCTTCCGTTTCCAGGCTCTCATTAGCAATCCTTTCCAGGGAGATTGGGTGGCACACATAGCAAGGGCATTTAGCTTAAGCCTTCTGCCAAGCACACTGCTTGCTGAGAGAAAACACCTGTTTTCACTTTCATAGATCAAGACTGTCCTGGCTCTGTAGACTGGTACATACTTTGCATTTTGTATGCAATTACATTAGCCATGCAAAATGCCAGCAAGGTTGATCTCCATGCTAAACAGGACAAGTAATGCACTATCAACTATTCAAAAATGTTAACGTTGTTCTCCTCCTCCCACCCCCAAAAACATTTCTGATTATGTATGTTACTAAGAAGGTTACTAACCCTCCTCTCTTTCGGCTTCTGCATTTGAACTCCTAAGACTGAAGATGCAGTGCTTGTAAGTCAGGCTGTAGGTGAGCTTACAGACATCTGTATAAATTGTTCTGAAATGTGAACAATGGGTACTTTCTGTTTTTTGAAAGAAATAAAATATACTGACTTCCAGCACCTGGTAAATGAAATTAGTTTCATATGCGTATGATACCTATGTTAATATTCCATTCAGAATCTTCCTGCAAAATCCATTCTTTCAGCCCACGGTCTTCACTAAATCACCGCTGTCCTATCTGCTTCCACTGCATCCACTTGATCTGCAGGGTTTAACATAAAATTCTTGTTTTCATCTCTTATATATCAGTTCTCTGCCCTGCTGCTAACACCCACTGTCCACTTTTTAGATTTTCAGACATTCTTGCTCTCCTTTTCATGCTGTCTCTCATAACTGGGAGTTACGTCCTGCCAATAATAAGAAATGAAGAATGTATCATTCTTTTTCATATTTCTACACTTTTATCCACAAAATCTTGCCCATGTGCTGGCCTATAATGCCAGTGATTGGTATAACTTCTGCCATAATGTTATACACCTGCTGTAGTTTACGTTATACTTAGCAATAAACTCTGATCTAGAACTTGGCAGAGTGATGTCCTGATCTTCTGGACTAATTGGTTCTTCAGGTTGCACTTCTAGAACCATAGAATCATAGTAAAGACCTTAAAACCCATCCATTTACAATCCATGGCCATTGGCAGGGTTGCCATCATCAGGCAGCATATGATGCTACCCAGGGCCCCATCCATCCTGGCCTTGAACACCTCCAGGGATGAAACATAGTTTCTTTGGGCAGACTGTTCCAGTGCCTCATCACTTTCATAGTAGAGATTTTCTTCCTATTACCAAATCTATTTTTTTCCTAGACATAGTCCAAATCTACTGTCTTTAAGCTTAAAGCCCCTATCCTATCAGCACACCCCATGATAAAGAGTCTCCCCACATCTTTACCTTTCAGTATTGGAGGGCCACAAGGAGGTCTCCATAAAACCTTCTCTTCTCCAGGTGGAACAAACCCAAAACCCAACAGCTATTCTTTGTAGGAGGGGTGCTCCAGCCCTCTCAGCATTGTCATCGCCTGCTGCACCCTCTCCAACAGCTCTATATGCTTCTTATACTGGTGTCCAGAGCTGAATGCAGTATTCCAGATGGGGTCTCATGAGAGTGAAAAATCACCTCCTATGATCTTCTGATTACACTTACTCTTAGGCAGCCCAGTATATGACTGGATCTCTGGTCTGCAAGCACATATTAGTAACTCATTTTCAGTTTTTCATCCACTAATACACCCAAGTCCTTCTCCACAGGGTAATAATATCATAATAACATTATAATAACATTGTAATACATCATTATAATAATCATAAACATACAAACATGATTAGCAGATATTGATATCACAGAAAGAAGCCAAATTATGCAAGATTACAACTCCACTTTTGAAAAGAATGACCTTCAGATCTGTACAACTGCATAAATAAGCTTGACATCCATTTATAATAGTCATAAAAACATGCCCTTTCTTTCAGTTATGGTGGTAGCTTCTGACTGTGATTTCTTAAACAGCTGCTTCTTTCTTAAATCGTTTGGCCAAAGACTACCAATTATCCTCCTGTCTGATTTTATTTTTTCCTAACTTCTTCCTGCATCTGTGAAGAGTACCTGATATTGGAAGCCAGTGGAAAAAATTATATCTGGCTAGCTCAAAAATATCCAAGATGGCACTAAGTAAATATTGTGTGATGCAGAAAGATGAAGAACCTGTAAATTGGATTCTGTCATGCACTGTATATGCCAGGAGTTTTTGCTCATTCAGTCTGTGGTCCAGTTTTCTGCTTCCCATGTGTCCTCATAGCAAAAAGGGGTTCAATATCACTACAGATGGGTTAACCAGCTCTGATTTCTGACTTCTTTTTATTGTCATGTTTTCTTCATTATTCCACTCTTGTTCACAGTTTCCTCATTCAGTCTTGCCACAGCAAAGTGTTTGTCTCATTTTACGACATTTTCTTTGCTGAGAAGCAAACCTTTACAAACAAGCAAATTGGTATTCCTTAGTGGATGAAAAATGAAAAGAGATGTCCTTTACATACAGCAGCAAAAGGCAAATAGCCAGACTGTCTAGTTCTCAGAAGAGTCCCAGGATAGCTGCTTTCAGAAAAGCAACGCCAGTCACCCGTCCTCTTCTTCAGCTGCAACTTTCTTTTTACCAAGAAATTAAGCACTTCTTCAGTCCTCAGATTCTCTGTTGAACCTGTATTGTCTTTTCTTGGATTCCTTAACTTTTACATTCAGAAGAAATTCAAGTCTCTTCCCTTCCCTTCACTTCCCGTCTGTTAGCTCTTTGTTAAAAATTCTCTCTTGTGATTTTGTTTTAACAAGAATATCAGAAGAGCCTTAGTTACCTTTTATTATAGTTGTTTGCTGGAAAATCTGGCGAAAGAAGAATCCTTGATGTCATTTAATTTGAAACCTTCAAAATCATTTAGTGAACTAAACTATTAAGCTCTTATTCATCTCTTTTCATTAAATTCCATTTAATTTGAGGTTATCAAGCCTGGCTTTCCTGGACAGGCTTACACCATCTTACACCACATATATTTTGAACTAGGAATAGACAAAACTGGGCATTTAAGTTACAGATAGACCCAAACTTCACCCTGAATCTCAAAGGGAAAAGAAATTCCTTTTCAATTTATGAAATTATATTGTCTATAATGTGTGATTTGCATAGCACAATCTTTTTGGCATTTCTTTATTTTTACTAAGAGCAATATTAGAGTACATGGCTGAGTGAACTTCTGTTCAGCTCAGTGTAAGATGAGGAAAAACATGACTGATGTATTTTTTTTTTTCAACTGTTATCTTTAGGTAGGAAGCAATAAGTGAAATCTATTCACAGGTTGTTAGATGATGAAATTTAGGGGTCATTATTTTGATGGAGTGATCTTGCAGCACCTTCTGCATTCAAGTGTACCAAACAGACTCAAATGTTTTCACAAAATCCCAGAAATTGTGGCTCAAATTTGAAAAAGAAGCTGAATCAGAATAAAGAAATAGTAAGTTTGAATAGCTGGTGAGGATATATCTTTCTCCACATTTTCTCTGTCAGTGCTTTGTCTCAGTACGAAAATTCAGCTCTCTAATGCTTTTTTTTTTTCATCATTCTCTACTAATATAAATGTTTTGCATTCCTCCCTCCCTCCCTCCCTCCCTCCCTCCCTCCCTCCCTCCATCTCTCTCTCCTTCCCTCCTTTCCTTCTCTCATTTAAATAGGTCATTGTCTACAAACCTGGCTGGGACTATTCTTGCCCAAGAATGCAGGTGGTGCCATCTGTCCCTGTGAGCTATGTGCCAGATGATTCTGGCTTTGCTTTGTATGTGGATATTTTTTCTGCATAAAATTGCTGTATGCAGACCATGTGAAAATGATTCTGTCCCAAAGGCTGTGAAAGGCAAAAGGCTTGCAAAATAACAAAGCATTCAGGAGTTTCTTTTATTTCAGCTGCATATAAAATGCAAATTTCTATTTGATATTTCCTTTGAGGCATCTCAGAGTTACAAACAATCTTTAAGGTAAAATGTGGGCTTTTTCAGAAATATGCTTTTTCTGAAGCACAGATATTGTCTGTTTTGTACCTTTACCTAGACATCCTGAGAGAAAGCAAAGCTTCTCTTCTGTGGCCATGGGGCAGGTGGAACACAACATAATGGAACTCATCTTCAGTACTTGCAGTGCCAACTCTAAAGGCCAACCTCCCACCTGCCCCAGAGCACGGTCATCCCTGAGGAAGACAGAAATGCTGAGCTCACGAAGTTTAGTATTCTGTACTAAATCAGCTCAGTTCAACTGCTGAACACAATGATCCTGTCCCACAGAATTCCAATTTTGCCACAGTCTTGGAAAGGTAGGGCCCTGGTGGCCTCCAGAGCTCATTCTGAAACATCTATCCCATTAACTGCATTCCCCAAATCAGTATTTGTGTCAGCTCAAAAACTGTGGCAATGGATTCGCATTCTGCTCTCAGACAAGAAAATAACAGAAACCTCACAGAAACTTTTGTCTTAAAATCATCTCATTAAGCTTTATTTAAGATTTATTTATTATATTTATATATTTATCTTATATTTAAGATTTATTTATCAGCAAAGTTCTCTACTTGTCAGAAATATCATTTTTTAGGAGAAGCTTTCTACTCAGGGCACCAGACTGGTAAAATAATTTTCCATTAAAGGTGCTCACTGATATGCAGTGCAAGACTGATCTCATTCATGCCCTGTGTCTGCACTGAAATTCATCAAATTTAGACATTGGGCAACACAACAGAGATTCACTGGGATTAAACTCTCAGTTACACACATGCAGCCCCTGTGGGTTCAGTGGAGATGCAAAAGCATACAGGATGGCAAAATTTGGCTTGTTGCTGCATATCAAGATGCAGGTGGCACCATATGCAAAAGAGCTCTGGTTATTCAGCAGATGTTCCCAGCTGTCTCAGAGAGAAAAGCTCACACAGTTAATGCACATTTGGGCAGGGATCTGTTTGAGAAAAGTTACATTTGTTTGCTTTTTCAGTTTGCTGAGGTTACTCTTCACTTTGAAGTTTGCTGTAGTTCCTGAAGAGGGGAAAAAAAAAAATAAATTAAAAAAACATCCTTCATCATTTGTGTAATTGTTAATTCTGTAAAAAAAATAAAGAGGCAGAAATTGACCCCGGCTTTATACAGCACCTTCAACTGATGGCTTGGCTAAATGCTACTTACTGCCTGTTTTTCCACTCAACACCATTGCTTTTGTTGGGAGAGCACTCTAATCTATTTATCTATGCAGGTTTAGAAGTTTGCACTCACTGTGTATTTTGGAACATCAGAAGTATATATCACCGTTTCATAGGAAACCTAAATAACTTTGTTGTGATAAAGGACATGGGAGAGAGAAGTGCTTAAATGTAAACAACCATAATTTTATCCTTAGGAAAAAAAGCCTTGTTTCCTGACAGGAATGGTTGTTGCTCCAAAGAGCAGGAATGCTTTTCTGATCTCCATCAGTGTGCACAGTTGCTGTCCTTTTTTCTCTCCTTTCCACTGTCTTTTCCTACTGGGGATATGTTCTGGCAGTTACACACAATAGAGTGACCGCTGTGTCGGCAGAATATTCCTTTTGAAGCACAGCTTTTTGAACAGCTTGGCATTGCAGATTTAATTCTTCAGTACATCTCGCTCATTCTGACCAGCCTACAAATTCTTCCCGGTCATACAGATTATATTACAGCATTTGCAGACGGGGCTGGGAAGTACAGCCAGCCCTCTATGAACACAGTTCCCAGAAAGCCAAATGTGAGCTCCTCAAACTGAGCCGCAGGAGAAACCGGGCTGTCACGCAGTTGCCCACTAACGCCACAGCTGAGAGGAAATGTAGGTTTATCTCTCGCAAACAGTGAAGGCTCACTGCCACCTGTGGGCAGCGTCTAGTATCAGCAGATGCTGGGAAAACAGACTGGGAAGGTCGGTGGCTGAGACGGCTCTGCTGGTTAAAGACCTTCGGCCGCTATAGGATCTGCAGTGCCACTCGTCTACCCGTCTTGGGTTGAAGTGCCCGTCCTCCAGACAGCTGTAAACCGAACGGCAAAGGAGCTGCGGCGATCCTCTGGTGGACGGTCTCCCAGGGAAGAGTTATGCTGAGCCTGGGCAGAGCTCCTCTCCACAGTTTCTTCTGACTGATGAAGTCTCCATTCTCACTCACCTAGCACCCTTTAAGGGATTGCTACATGCGTCCCTTAACTGTTGTATTTTTCCTTTTTTTTTTCTTTCCCTTTTTTCCCCCTCCCCCCTCCCCCCCCGTAATTATACATGTAATTGTTTCCATGAGGTGGGGGCTAACTCCTTGTGTTCTTCTGCATTCATGAACTCACCAGCAAGTTTCTCCACCCATAGAGTGGATTACCTGAGTGCAACACAACCACACTCACGCCAAGCCAAAGTCTGCATGTGACACAAACGTGTGTAACTTTTTCCACTGTGCCTCCACCAAATGAGGATTTGTAGAGAAGGAGACTCTTCGTATGTCTTTGTCTTTACACTCAAAATATTACAGAATCACAGAATCACAGAATTGCCCAGGTTGGAATGGATCTCAAGGATCATGGATCTCCAACCACCCACCCCACCACAGACAGGGCCACCAACCACCAACCTCCATTGTTTAGGGTCTCATTTTTCCTTCTTTGGATTCTATTCCATACCACCCTCTGCTATGGCTGGTGGGGCCAGGAGCTGCACTGCTGGAGAGACCAGTGGGTAATGCTGCACTCAACTGTGCTGCATGAGAGTGTATTGCATAGAACCAAGCACAGCAGAGCTGTCAGACTTCTTGGCTCTAAGCAAGTTGCCAAACACCACCATAGGTATGTGATCTTATCTTCTTAATAGTGTGTAAAAAACTTAGTGCAATTTGGATACAGTATAAATATTGTTGACAGTGTTCTTTAACCAAATTATTCACAGTAGCTTAGTTCCAGCTGCACAGCTCCTGCTGTGTCGTTTCCTAATAACACCACTATAATAAATATTTACAGTGCAGTACCTATTTTCCCCAAAGGTACAAAGATATGTTTATGAACACTTCTTTATAAAAATTACCATTTTTTTGGTGATGTCTAAATGTATCATAATTTATTATGGTTTTGGCAATATCTGAGATAGTTGTACATAAAAAGATTGAGGACGTCTATTAATTTTGGATTCTTAATAAAGTATTATCACATAAACATAGCATCTTGCCATTTATTTAGTTATGGACTAATGCAGAACTATGAATATTTGTTTTAGACTTACCCTTGTGAAGACTGATATTTTCATCTGTGTTCATAAAAATGAGCCACAGTAAAACTTGCTCCAGCTTTTCCAAAGACAAATACAGGATGAGTTACAAAACGAACATAAATAACACATTTCTCTAATCCATAGAAAAATAAACACAAGTGGTTGTTTGCTGCGTGCATATGTGTTTAAGAGGATTTAGACACGTTTGTGGAAGATGACTTACCAAGAAGCATCTTACATGAAGATACCACCTCTGCCTCTGAAGGCTGCAGGTATCTGGAAGATGAAAGATTATGTTGGATATTACCACTGTAGGACTGTTTGCTTGTTTGTTTATTATGCTTTCAAAGTCCTCTAACTTTTGATCTTTGATGAGAGAGAAAACATGGTTAAATGATAGAACTTTTGCCTACTCTACCATGACTATTCTTTTCTTAAGCATATATCACAGAATCTTTGGATCGTCAGGATTAGAAAAGACCACGAGGGTCATCTAGTCCAAACATCAGCCCACTCCCACCATGCTCACTGACCATGTTCCTCAGTGTGACATCCAAATATTTCTTGAACATCTCCAGAGGCAGTGACTCTACCACCTTGCTGGGTAGCACCTGACCACTCTATCTGTGAATAAATTTTTCCTGATGTCCATCTAAACTTTCTCTGGTGAAACTTGAGGCCATTAACTCTCATCATATCACTTTTACCTGAGAGAAGAGGCTGATTCTCACCTTGTTACAACCTCCTTTCAGGTAGTTATAGAGAGCAATAACATCTTCCCTAAGAGTCCTCCAGACTAAACAATCCCAGTTCCTCAGCTGTTTCTCACAGAACTTGTGCTTCAGACCCCTCACAGCCTCACTACCTTTCTCTGGACACATTAGGTGAGTGAGGAACCCAGAAGTAAACACAGTACTTGAGGTACAGCCTCATCAGAGCTGAGTACAGGGGGATGATCGCCTCTCTGCTCCTGCTGGCAATGCTATTTCTGATACAAGCCAGGATGCCATTAGCCTTCCGGGCCACCTGGGCATACTGCTGGTTCATTTTCAGCTTGCTGACAATGAACATTCCCAGACCCATCTCTACCACAGTCGTCCAGCCACTCTGCACTGCATGGGGTTGTTGTGACCAAAGTGTAGATCCTGGCACTTGGTCTTGCTGAATCTCATACAGTTTGGCCTCAGCCCATGAGTGAATGCAGTGTGATCTCTGAGAAATTCATTCTCTTTATAAAAAAAATCAAACCTGTTATGGGACAGTGGATTCTTCTCATTTTTTTCTAGGCTGAACAGAAGCAGCAGCACTGGCAGACATAAAGCTTCAGAGCAGAGAACACGTAGTAGAGTGAATCCTCTAAAATGGAGCAGACCGAGGTGCTCTGTTCTTACAGAGTTCTTATGCTGTTCCAGCCTTACCCTGTCTGATCTTACCACTACTCCCTTGTCATTGTGGCTGTTACATGTGTTTTTCAGCAACTAACCACTAGCAAAGCAAGCTGAGCACCTTCTGCTTGCCTCAACATAGACTGAGTTTGCTGTCTGAGATCGAGCTGCAGACCTTTCCTTGCAGATGAAAAGGTCTTTTTCCTCATTAGAAAGTGATAGTTAATGAACTGTTTTAAGAAGTGGATTCTGTGTTCAAAGTTTGCTCCATGGTCATTCCCAGCACAAGGGCAAGTATTTCTTTGCTACACAGGCTCTTATGCTCCTTTGAATACTGAAGTGTGTGAAGGAAATATGTCACATCACCTAGGCAAAACAAAATACATAGCAAGAGAGGCAAAAGAAAGATGTCCCCACAGTGGACTTCTGAAGAGGTATTTCCTAGGGCCTGCCATCAGTTCCCAAACAAACACAGAAGTAGTGCAGCTACAGTTCATGCCACTTTAGATTTCATGCCAGTTTCCATTTTTCCTCCTCCCTTCCTGAATGTTTAGCAAGCACTTATCTGCATTTATGTGTTTGCCTTTCCTCTAATACTATTCTATATGGGCCCAGAGAAGCTAACAAATGCAAATAAGAGGTTGCAAGAGACACTTCCTTCTCATGCACCTGCCAACAGCCACAGCAATATCTCATTAGGGGATATTAGGACCCCACATATCTTCTGATTTCAGTTTATTCTAGTTTTCAGGACTTTTAGAAACTTATTACCACGTAACTCTGCTTATATCGCTGGTAGGTTTCCTCTTGCCTTCTTCATTTCAGACTAACTGCACTCTGAAATGGATCTCCAGAGAGGTCATTCAGGACCTAAGACCAGTTTACTAACTGGATACTGAAGATCATGGATGAAAGGGAGACATGGGGACATGCTTTTTCCAACTGCAATGCCTCACCTGATTTAGGTCTGAATGTTCCAGTATAAAGAAGATTATGAGATAAGAAGACTAGAGCTATAGGGAAACAGCAAGTCTTTTATCTACCACTTAAGTTTTTAAAACTACTGAAAGGAGCACCTTACTTAATGTATTGAGAAACAGATGCAAAGAAAGAGTTTCTCAGAAACTAAGGCAGATGATCTCAAGCTCCCTTGTTCTACTTCCTAGCAGGTTTGTTTGTAAGGTGAGATAGAAGATGGTAAATTGTAGTGGTGATGGAAGTGGACACTTCAGCCATTGGGAAAAAACAGCTCATTATAATTGGTTTGCACAGGAAAAGACATCTTCACTATGCCTCTGAAGGTACGTCCTATGGAACATGAATATAAGCTACATGTATTGTATACATTGACTGCATGGTACTGTGTGTACCAGTTTAAAATTGATGCATTTGTCTCCCAGACATTGTCAAAAGCAGGTTTTCCAGTCTTGTTTTGACTCAGTGAAGTGTACTTTTATTGCTTACGTCATCAGAAAGAGAAGACAACTGAGAATCCTCATCATTATAAACACCTCTGTTGTAATGCTACTTATTATTCCCAAGTTGTCACAGGAAAAAGTTTTGCCTATGGCAATTACCTACCTCTGAAATAGGAAGCATCCTCAGATGTTCATAGAATCACAGAATTGTTTGAGTTGGAAAGGACTCTTAAAGTTCATCTGGTCCAACTCCTCTGCAATAAACAGGAATGCCTACAACTAGATCAGGCTGCTCAAAGCCCAGTCCAGCCTGACCTTGAAAGTCTCCCAGATGGGGCATCCATCACATCTCTGGGCAAGCTGGGCCAGTGCCTCACCACCCTTATTTTAAAAAAAATCTTCCTTGTGTCCAGTTTATATCTCCCTCCCTTCATTCGAAACCATTTCCTCTCTCCCTGTCATTACAGACTGCTACAGAGTCTGTCACCTTGTTTTCTGCAGCTCCCCTTTAAATAGTGAAAGATCACTCTCAGGTCTTCCTGGAGCCTTCTCAAGGCTGAACAGCCCCAGCTCTCTCACCTGTCCTTGTAGGAGAGGTGTTCCATTCCTTGGAGCATTTCTGTGGCCCTCCTCTGGATGCACTCCAACAGATTCGTGTCTTTCCTGTACTGAGGACTCCACATCTGGATGCAATATTTCAGGTGAGGTCTCACCTGTGCTGAGCAGACGGGCAGGATCACCACCCTCGATCTGCTGGCCACGCATATTTTGGTGCAGCCCAGGATGTGGCTGTCTTTGTAGCCTGCAAGGGCACACTGCTGTCTCATGTCCAGTTTGCCATCCGTCTTTTTTGGCAGGTCTGTGCTCCATTCTCATATCCTTCAGTTTATACTGATAACAGGGGTTGCTGAGACCCAGGTGCAAGATCCTGTGTTTGGTTTTATTAGACTACAGGAGTTCATCTGGGCCCACTGCTTGAGCTTGCCTAGGTCTCTGATTGGCATTCTCAGGTATGTTGACAGCATCACACAGTTTGGTGTCATCTGCAAACTTGCTGAGTGTGAACTCAATCCCTCTGTCAAGATCACTGATGAAGATAGTAAATAGTATTGGTTCAAGCAGTGGTCCTTGAGGAACTCCAGTTGTCACTGATCTCCATTCAGACACTGGCCTACTGACTGCCACTCTCCGGGAATGATCTTGTAATCAGTTTTTCATCCATTGAACAGTCCAATCATCAAACCCATATCTTTCCAATTTGGGGAGGAGGATGTTATAGGGGACCATGTTAAAGGCCATACTGAATCCAGATAGATTATATCAGTGGATCTTACCTTGTCCACTGATGCAGTTACACCATCATAGAAGGCCATGATGTTGGTCAGGCAGGATGATGCAGCTCCTGCCTGTGCCAGGCAAGGACACTCCTCCTATAATCAGCTTAGGCTCTAGTGTTCTTCAGGTTTCTTTTTTCTACTGGAGAAAAAGTAATAAACATAAAAAAAAAAAAGAAAAAAACTGCCATATAAATACATGTACATTTCCTTACACTGTCTGTGGTTATTCACTTCTGTGTTTTTGACTTTTCTTACTCCTTCTGCTTTAGTCTTTCTTTTTTGTCTCCTTTTCTGACAACCATCGATTGAGTTTTGCCTTAAAAAATAATAAAATTTTGGATGCCTTGGCAGTAATTAAGCCTCATATGATCACACAGTAGTATTTTTAATTGACTTGACCAATCATCTAACTCTACAGCCAGTGAAATTCAGGAAGCCTGTCTGAACAACTACTTCAGCTACCAAGCATCCAAAGTGGGGGAAAAAAAAGCAGAAGAATCTTTTGTATATTCTCTAACCTGTTTTTGAATTTTCTTTCCAAAATATATTAACCAGTAGCCTACTTTTTCCATCTTCTCTATTTTTTCTCATTTTCTTCCACTCATTTTCCCATGTTCCTCCTTTGGCTTGGATGTGCACCTCTCCTCAGGGGAGGAGAGATTTAGGAATGATTTTCTCTCTTTCAGTATCATGCTGAAAACCTTTCATGTGCAAGCTTTTCCCTCACATTGTTCTTGATGTGCAAGCATCTGTTTTTGTATCTCATCCCATAGTATTTCAAATTCTGCCATTGCGGTAGTGTTGTGGTTTAACCCAGCTCGGTGCAACACAGCCCTTCCCTCACTCCTTCCTCCAAAAGGGGGAGAGAATCAGGGGAAAGTTAAAGTAGAATCTGTAGGTTCTACTACTATTATTTAACGAAATGGGAAAATAAGAGAGACATGACACTAATGATGATAGTACACATATGCACATACGTACAAAACAAGTGATGCACAATACAATTGCTCACCGCTTGCTGACTGTTGCCCAGTCAGCAGTTAGTCCCTGAGCAATGTCTGCCCACCCTCAGCTCCCTTAGCCCACTCCCCTCAGTTTTATAGTTTTCCTATATGGGACATCCCTTCGATCAGTTTAGATTCTGTCCCCTCCCAGTTTGTGACCTCCCTGTCCCTTGCTGGGAGGACAGTACAAGAACCTGAAAACTGAAATATCCTTGGCTCTGTGCAACACTGTTCAGCAACAGCTGAGACACTAGTGTGTTATCAGCACTGTTTTTTCTATTAAAAATAAAATAGCATTATAAAAGACACTGTGAAGAGAAAACAAGCTTTTCCTAGCTGAAACCAAGGCAGGTACGCTTTTCCCTACTCTGCACCCATTTGGCTCTTAGAGTCAACCCTGGTGCTCTCCTACTCTCAGCCCCACGGACTTTTTGTCCACATCAGACTAGTCACATCACTCCTTATGGATCATGTCACTCCTTGTTCTGCTTTACCTATATTACCCTCTTCAGTAAACGGATGACTATTCTGATATTCCCTTTTGCTACATATTGATATCTATCTAACTTCCACCTGAGTTTTAATAGGAAAGCAGCAACATATGCAACAGTTTCTGGTGCCAAGAAGTGCAGAAAAAATACATTGCTTCGTAGCACTTTGAGCCTTCCAGTCCAGGCTCTCACTTGCTGTGGAAGTGTCTCTACTTCAGGGTACATTTTATTTCTTAAAAGGAAAACGTATTTTATAGCATGCTAAATGTTTCCACCTGGGTTCACATGCCCTGCTTGTGTGATTCAATAATCTATAATTTTGTTTATTTTCCCTTTTCTCCTTCCCCCCCCTTTTTATTTTCTTTCACTTTTGCATAAGTATGTGTGTGGTAAAGGCAAGATGTTGCTGGAACCTGTGTGTGGTGGGGTTTTTGCAGTGTTTACCCTGGCCAGGAGATTGCTGAAATGAATCTGGCCAAGATTTGTCAGACATGAAGAGTAGTCTTATTATTTTTTCAGGACATGGCAGAATTGCGGGGTGCCTAACCTGAGAGTTCATTTTCACAGATTTAAAATCACTATTTCTTTTGACAACAGAAATCTTGTCTGGACAAGCATTGAAGAGCACCCCTGCTACTGCTCTCCAGAGGTATACAGCCAAAACTAGCAGAGGGCAGAAGTGAGCAGAATGCCTTTCTTGTCTTCCAGGTCCCCTTTACTCCCTCAGAGTAGTTCAGAGTCCAGAACTGTTAGTACAGAATCACAGAATGTCTTAGGTTGGAAGGGACCTTCAAGATCATCTATTTCCAACTTTCCTCATCATCAGACATGATAAAGTTGTTCCTTCTGTAAGGGGTCAGGTGGTGGGGTCAGATATCTGCACTTTTGGGAATAATTTAATACCTCAGAGTGAGAGAAATACAGACAACTTGAATGACAGAAGTGCATAGCTTGATACTGAGATGTGGCCTCAACATTATGAAAGCAAGATATTAGAATTTCTAGCCTGTCCCAGGAACAGATAAGTGGGTGTCCATCATGACAAGAATGAGTTACTAGAAGAAACATGCTAAGCTTAAAAATTTCATCTTGTTTTCATTTAACAATGCTGTAAGCATGGATATTTGCTGTCACTGCTCACATGTACTCCCTTTGCCTTGGATGGACCTATCCAGGTTGGTTGCACTACAGCACATATGCAGGGTGCAGCACTGTCGCAGCCTATGTGAGAGAACCTGAGGTGCTTGCTGGGCTGGGTAGAGCTCAGTTCTTCCCTTAAAGACTGGGGCTTGTCTTGGCAGCTATCTATGACCTGGAAGTGAGTGGGCAGGGGCTGCAGACTGAGCTGTTTGTAATCACTTTGTCCTAGCCAGGCATGGATCAACTACCCTTCCACGATCCAGAAGCTCCAGCATACATTATTCTATTTTATGGTTCTCCTCTTGAGCAAGGAAAGTACTCTGCTGTTCTTTTGTGATGTTGAGTTGCTTTTCCTATTTCCAGCCTTTTTCTGGGGATTTTGGTGTGAATTTCAGCTTCCCAGACTTTAAGTACCTTGTTGAGGACTGAGCCCTGAAAGACTTTTGATATATTTTGCTGCAGAAAGACGAGTACAGAAGGAACTTGCATGGACTGAATCCCAGTCTGTTGCTGGAAGGGAAGCTTAACAGTCAGCTTACGCAGTCAATTTCCCTTCGGCACAGGTATTGCCAATGTTATCCTGAGAGTTCCTGTGGTTCTGTGCAAAATCTACTGCCCATCCATCAGCAGAATACAGGCCTTTTAATTTAGCCATGGTGATATATATGTAACTGAGCCCAACAAAAAAAAAACACAAGGAAAAAATGCAGTTCCCCACTCCTAACCTCTTCCCCAGCCCCCCGACCTCCCTCCTTCATTCTGAAGCTGGAAAGTGAAAACAGAACTTTAGCTCTGTTTTCTCTCTCCTGGTAATCCTCTGTCAAGAGGCTGTCTGTCACTCTTTCCACCTCAATGAAAACATCATCAGCTTTTTCATTTTAAGTGTTGACTTGAGAGACAAACCAGCCCTCATTTGTACCTTAATGTTCGTCTAGAAAGTGTTTTAAGATTTCAGGTTACACTCAGCAAGCCAATGCCCAGTGGGTCTAAGGGCTTAGATGGAGCTGGCCTCTCAGCTAGGAATTTATTGATTTGATACAGTTTCTTTTGTTACTTCTGATACACAAGGCACTGGATGGGGAAGGGGGGAAGACCTCAATTAATGAAAGCATGAAATAAAATGCATATGTAAAGGGAGGTAAATTACAGGCAGGGAGCAGAAAAGACATATGTTGGAGCTGAGTTTGCAAAGAAAATGCAGTCTCATGTTGTTAGAAAACAATGATTAAAAAAAAAAAAAAAGAAGCCATGAGCACATTTTCCACGATTATTATCATAGAATCATAGAATGGCTTAGGTTAGAACGCACCGCAGAGATCATCTAGTTCCTATCCTCTGTCATGGACAGGATTGCTGACCCAAGCAGGGCTGTGCTCATCACTCCATCTTGGAATGTCTGTGCCTTGCAGCAGCTAATGCTCCTGCAGGATGGTCCTCAGATCCCTTGTTCTTCACTATTTGGCACTGGGGTTTATTGCATAAGAAAACATGACAGTTTATGGATTTAAATTGGAGATAAAATTGATGGAGCTAGTTATGCTGGGTTATGCTAGTTATGCAGGCAATACAAAGGCCATTATTTGACAGCTATTGTCACTGAGAGGAGTTGGACATGCTGTGAACAGGAGAACAGAGTGCCATAATAGGGAATGCTGGGGGACAGCTGCTGGCTGGTGTGGCTTGTTGAACAGAGGCCACACTCCTGTAATCCTTCACTTCTATCTCAAACCCCCGTGGTTTTACTACTGAAACACAAGCAGTGGGAATTACTTTCATTCCATGTTCAAGAGGCTTGATGTCTAATAAAGGAGCTCCGAAACGCTGTGTACACTGGCATGTAGGAGAAGGTATCAGAGAGTTCTGTTCATGAGCTCACAGGACCAGCCAAGGTGGCAGACAATTTGATTTAAAGCACTGACTGAGGGTATTCCAGTGGGATGATTATGGTGGTAATGATGATTGATAGAAACAGCTCACTCCAATGTGAACTGAACCAGACAGAAGAGGGAACTTAGGTGATTAGTCAGAGGAAAGTCGGACCACATGGACATTGTTGTGTCACAGATTAACTACCCGTAGTTACTCTGGATTTGCACCAGAGTTAGGCAAGAATAGGATCATTTTCATGGTTTAATACAATAGCTACTAAGTGACATTAAACACCTAGCAGTACTTCTGAAAAATGTAGAGATATATATATATTTTTTTTAAAAGCAGAGGATTGGAACAATAATCTGAGTGCGAGATAAGTTATGATGTTGCAGTAGCAATTCTCATGAGTATACTTATAAGCCATAAAAAAGTTGGAAGTTTTCAAGCAACTGTTTTTGAACTGCAGCAGCACTGCAAATGAGGACTGGCAGTAAATGTAATAATTGGATACAAAGGCTGCTTTTGCTACTACTAATTATTTATTAGTTTCATTAATGTTAGATCCCTGGGTGAATTGAATAACTTGAGGTTTAGGTTTTTGTATTTTTATACCTACTTTATTCTTGTTCTGAATCAATTTCTGAGGAGAAATACATAACAAACTTACTTTATTACCTATGTGGAAAAAGACTGCAAAGAACCTAATCCGTAGGCACTAGGAGGTTTAATTTTCTCTCAGAGTAAGAGAATAAGCATTTCAAATGTGTAGTTTCCATTATATGAATGGTATCAACAAAATGAGTCTTTTTAAAAACGAGAGTAATGCTTTTCTCTTTCTGCATCTTGTTTGTAACAGTGAAATGATGGGCTTGAGTCACTGCTGCTCTTTCCCAATGAATGACACTCCATGAAAGCCATATTCACATTTTTTACTGAGTGTACTCTGCAAATGAGTTCTATGTGTGATTGATACTTTAATCCATGGTTAATCTACTTTTCTAGACGCTTTAAGAGTCCAACAACTCAGTAGATAGTTTATAAGCATCTAGGACCCATTAATCTCTGTAACATAGCTGTAACATCTGTTAATCATTTGTTACCCCTTTATACACCATTTTTAAATGCAACTTTTACATAGAGTTTGATTGAAATATTTTGTGTTTGTACAACACGTTCCTTTCAAGAAATGCAAAGCACTTTGCAAGCATCACTTAGTGGAGTCTTATTACTCCCACATACATAGGTGAGCTGTATTTTACCGACAGATAGGTTAATAAATAGAGTTACATCCATACTGAAAGAAGAAAGTGGCACTTGTGACTTACATCAAATCCGCAGACTCCTGCATCCCACAAGTTTCCTGTACAAATTTACTGCCTGTAACTAACACCACAGCATGTCCATGTAGTGCTTCTCATTCCTCATGCCCAGGCATAAAGCTTAGGCCCTTGCAATCCCATTCCTAAACTACATATGAATAGATATGAGCCTTCCAAGGAAAGGTCAATAGGCCTTCAGGAAGATCTGCTTGAAATCCAGGACTGTGTAAGTTAGAGTCTCCATGTACTTTGTCCACCCAAAAGTTGGAGGAACATGTCCTTGTCCATGGCCATTCTTTAAATATGGGTGAGCTCTGAAGCTTGGGCTAGAGTCTTGCCTCAGAAGGAACTTGTACTTTCCAGCATGGATGCTTACATCTATGTGTGTGGTGTGTGTCCTTGGTCCTTACAGTGGGCTTGGAATTGCATTTATCATTCATTTCTGCAGTACCCCAAGACTCACTGATTTTCATTACAGCACAGAAGAAGGTGTGATAAGACCAACCACAAACATTGGGCTTATTTGCTTGATCTTGACTATCAGACAATTCTGTCTCCTTGAAGTGACATCATCTTGTACAAATAGGACTATTCTATAAGCTCCTACACTCGTGTTTTATCAGAGACAAAGCCATATCTGGGCTATTTTCTAGGCTAAGGACCTCTGTCTGGCAAACCATCCATCATTTCATCTTCTCTTCATCTAGGACATCTTACAATTCTGCACTTCTTATTGATCTGACAGTCTTTTTTAACCACAAAAAAACCTGAAGATGTTTTCTGTTTACTCTTGAGAAAGGCTGTTCAGCAAGCTGCTAGTAGGAGATGTGTTAAAGTTCAAAACACGTGTGCAAGAGCTAAGCTATGCAGAGGGAGAGAAGTTCAAATATGGATGACTGTACTGATTGCCAGTCTCTACTCAGCTCATTTCCATTTCCTTGGATGTATTCACATATCTGCCTTCTTACTTGTGACAGGATATTTTACTAACTGTCTTACATCTAGGCTTTCTTTTCTTCAGAAACCAGGACTTTTTTCATATCTTTTTCTGCCTAAAAAAATAATACTTGTTGCTTTTTTTGGATCTCCTTTTTGTATTTAGAATGAGTCGAAAGTCTATACCAGAATAAATTTAAAGAGAGTGAATTTGATAAATACACCTGGCCTGAAAGGGTTCCCTGCCATGGAAACAGTTGCAGTAAAGTGAAGCCTACTCCAAAGCATCTTGAGTGCCTTGCGGTGGTTACTTTATCTAGGTGACCCCTTATTGATTGGCAATTTGTGGAATTGGGAAGAAGGAATTGGAATTGGAAGGAGAAGCTATTCAAGCAGGAGATGCAAGGAGCCCACAGCCTCCCTCTGTGAGATCCCCAACCACAGCTTTAGAGGAAATAGCCCTGGAAGTACCTATTCACACTCAGCCAACCCTGCAGCAGCTCAGAGTTCCTGCCCTTAAAGGCTCAGTTCCAGGAGCAAAATTAATACTAATCACAGTCCTAGACATTTATCCACAGCACTATGTAGTTCCCTGACTAAAGTTCAGTAGGATTTGTTCACTAAAATTGACCTGTGATATATACACCCTGCAGGCTGCTGCCTATTATAGGCAGTTCTGGGCTAGCTGGGTCCTGGAAACTATCCAGCTATAACAGCAGAGCTATAAGATACAACAACACATGCAACTTCTTTCACAACTATAAATCCTTTCCCTCCTTTTTTTCTTATCTTTTGGGACAGGCATTTGTAGATGGCCTTCCTTCATATAACACACTGCAGTTCCACCATAGAGGGCTGCAAGGATGATTTGGACCTGGAGCATCTCCCTTATGAGAAAAGGCTGAGAGACCTGGGACTGTTCAGCCTGGAGAAGGGAAAGCTGAGTGTGGATCTTATCAACATTTGTAAAGATCTAAAGGGCAAGTGTCAAGTGGATAGGGCCATGTTCTTGGTGGTGCCCAGTGACAGGACAGGGGGCAATGGGCATGAAGAGGAACACATGAAGCTCCATATGAACATGAGGAAACACTCCACTGGAACAGACTGGCAGAGAGGTTGTGGAGTTTCCTTCTCTGGAGGTGCTCAAGACTAGATGATCTGGACTAGGTGATCTCCAGAAGTTCCTCTGACTCACGGTTCTGTGATTCCATGATTCTGTGACAGTCCTTCAGTTTGTGATGTACCTTACCTGCCACCCTCCTCCCATGTGTCTGGCTTTGTGATACCAGCTTTTCATTTCAGTTCAGCAGCATGTTCTTCTTCTGCAGAAAAGAAAGTAAGATCTCCACTTGAGCTTATTTAGCATTTACTTACCAGACTTATCAGACTACTGTGGACCTTCCACATATCCATACAGACTACTCACTTCGTTATTTATTAAACTCTTTGGATACAGAGAACTACCCAAAGGGAAATTTAAGGAAATACTGTTTCCAAAGTAATCAGTGGTGGAAAAAAAAAAAAAAAAAAAAAAAAAAAAAAAAAAAAGAAAAATATTTGTCTCCCATCTCTCCCAGTATTTCTTCTTTAATGGAAATATTTGCTCATCTCATCCAGTTCTTTAATGCAAGTACTACAGCTACGGTAGGACAATGCATGTCTCTCCATTCTTTTTATTTCTCTGAAGAAAGCCAGAAATCTCCTCTGGCAGTAGAATATGACAGCTGGGCCTATTCTTCATAGTGCTGTGCCCCACTGAGAGCTGTAATAACTCCTCCATTCTTAGGGCCCTCTTCTCCTCCACAGAAACACCATTGCAAGTCTTATAAACTCAGGTACTTCATTCCTGTAGTACAACAGATGTTACCACTTCTAATCTAACATTAGCAAGTATAACCCATTCAGACTCTCCTGAAACCTTATTACTGTAGAGACCAGAATTTCCTGCTCACTCTATAATGCCTGTAATCTTATTTAAGAGTAAACATTAGTGTTCCTTGTGCAGATAGATAGACTTGCCTAAGTTTAACTTAACACATGGTTCATTTTATTCCAGGCTAACAGTCCTTCTTTCTCCAGTTTGCAGTGTACCCTGTTTCTACAGTGAGGATTTCTTCTGACAGAATTACACAACCATAGAAGATGGGTTTGCAAGGGATGAAAAAGACAACTGCTCTATCGTCCTGCCTCTGGAGGTGTAAATCATGTTAGTTCACAGCTGTGCTCTCTTTCTTGATCCCACATTCACTGTCAGTACATATGCAGCTGGCATTGGTAACCTCTTGCAGAGTTCTGTGATCCACTAAAGTTTGCTAACAATCTGCTGGTTGTTAGCAGATTTTATCAGTGTGCATGTAGCCCTCCAAATACTGTCCACCTTGATAAGCCTGCACACTGGCCTGAGTACCTTTCCTCATACTTTTGCTTTGTTGGCAGACATTTCTCTGCCTTCCATTAGTTTCTAAACAACTATTTAAGGTACCTTAAATCCCTGTCACCCTCTGGTAGTCTTAATCAGGATCTCCCCACAGTAAGAAGATTTGCTTTTCAGTCTTCCATTTAACATAAATATTTCATCTTTCCTCAATTTTCTGAACTATCAGCCTGAAAACAGATTAAAACAGATTTTTTTTTTAAATTTTTTTTTTTTTTAGAATGTAGCTCTCTACAAATGTATATACTACCATATGTTATTTAGCATCCTTTATCCAGGTTCTGAAACCATTTACAACATATGGTTCTTTAAAATGGTTATTTTCAGAAATAAAGCTTCCTCCAAGTGTATTCTTTGTTTGTAGATGCATATGGGACAATCAGCTGCATAAAGCTTCTGTGTTTTCTGCCCATATTTGTCTACACTCGGGTGAATACATTCATTGATCCATGTGGCTGCAGTGGATATTTTTCAGTACCTTCAACTCTTGGCACTGAGGACCCTGGCCAGACAGTCTTTCCGCAGTGCTAGAGGTCCCATAGTTTGACACTGCACAAGTCCTTGTATAATGTGAGATGTTCCAAATGTTTCTCACAAGTTATGTTTAAAAGTTACAGTTCTCTAAGAGAACTTGTTCTTAGGAGAGATGAAAATATCCTGTCTTACTACAGCTGGCTGAAAGTCACTTGAATCCCCATGCTTCATATTCATGTCCTTGCCTGAAAACTGAAGAGACTGCTGAGAATAACAGCATAATAACAGGACAATTAATCTCTTCCTTGCTTGAAGTTCCTTGTTGAAGTTTGTGCTTGTGAAGTTTGTGTTGAAGACTGTGCTTTCAGCTTTGGATTGCAGCTGAAGACAGCGAGGAGAAAGAATGCTTGATGATGCACAGACTGATCTCTCACTGTCTTAAAAAAGCCAAGAAGTTACATGGAGACCATAGTTCCTTAACTGAAAGAAATACTAGGTCATTTCCCTGTAGTAATTTTGCAGATGCCTTTTAACATGTCCTTTCTGGTGTGGCTTCCTTGCCTCATCCAGCCTGGATGGCTTGGATATCTCCTTGTCACCTGACTGGAAGGCTTCTTATCCTAGGAGCCCTGCTCTGCTTGGTGTGAAGTACTGCCCGCCCCTCACTCTACCCCTGGAAAGAAGGTAGCTCAGCAATTTTGTTTATTTGTTTTTTTAGAGCGGATCTGCAAAGGTTAAAGGGGGCAACTCACTGCCAGGAGCATGATAGCAACTTGCTTGAAAATATTTTCATAATGAGGAGCAAAATACTGAACAGACATGGCATGCATTTGGCCTTTTTGCAGTGACTATTACTGTCAATTACTGCTGAACAAAACCAGGAAAAGACCTCTGGAGGGCAGCATGCATTTTCAGCTTGCTTTTGAAGACCCTGCAGTATTTTTGCTCCTCTGATTGTTATGGAGCCTGAGGAACCAAACGTGCTGAAGTTATGTATTCAATATGTACACAAACCTCAGAATCTATGAAGGAGAACGGCACAGAATTCTTGCTTTTGGAAACAGAGGTGTTTGCCTTCAGTCTCCCTAATTTCTGAAATAATTTCCATTGTGCAGTTTATTCTGTTTTGTCCATCTTGTGGTTCATCTCATACTCAAGTCATCCTATAAATGCTGGTTGATCTCACTGTGAACAAATGAAGACCCAGTTGAACGCATTTCCTTAACATCTCTTTCATCCTCTGCATGCTACTCTGAAAACTTCTTTCTCTTAGTTAAAGCCACTTGGAACTTCATTTATTAAGAACTACTACTAATAACATGAATCCAAATAGTGTCTGAAGATATACTGGCCAGAGGATATCTTTTCTTTTTGTCAAGCACAACTTTTTACTATGATCAGCTTCATAACAGCATGGGCCAGTGATGATGGGGTCTTGATGAAAGACTGAAAGAACTGAAAACAGGGACAGTTCCATGCTCAGAGCCGATGGTGTACAAATCTGGTAGGACTACTGTCTCAACAGCCAGGGAGCTCTTCCACTAGACACAATTGTCTTCAGTGATAAGATAAAGCACATAGAAATCTTAATCTCAATGAAGATGCAGTAAGTACGGTATTAAAATATTTGAGGAACATACAGGATAGCAAGAAGACTTCTAGTTTCTGTTCAAGGCAGTGTTCAGTATAAAGCAAAATAGGTGAGTCAGCAGGTTTTCAAACAGAAAAGACAGAGCTGAAGATCTGTAACAGTGAGGAAAATACAATTAAAACTTGCTCTAAAATGGTTAGCAATCCAGTCACATCTTCACGCTCGCCTCAACTCTGAGACCAAACTGCCTTTGTTATTCAGTCATTGAATGCAGGCAGATACACAGTTCTGCACAGACAAGATGTTTGAGAAATCAGAGACTGGTACAATTTAGAGAGATGACTTTAAAAATGGAAAAATAAGCGTAAGACTCTAATTTGAGTGTACTGTTCTACATATAGTGTATGAATATTTTGAGTAACAAGATCAGCAACTGAAAATCAACTACAGAATTAAAATGTTTTATAAGATATTTTTTTCAAAACAAAAATGCCAGCAAATTTATTGTCTTTTAATCATGATACTGCAAATGTCATGACAGTAACGAGACATGCATGATAAGTCCAGCTAAAGCATACCAAAAGCTCCATAGAAAGTCATTGGTGACATGATTCTCACATCTTATACCTGCCAGATAATTGTATAGATCATGATCTGTTCATAAAATACACATTCTGGTATACACAATTAATGAAGTCACCTGACTCACAACTTTCTACGGTACTTTTTGGTATGAAACAAACATTGACTTAAGACCATGATGAAGTTTCATGCCTGCAGGTTGATTTCAAGCAGAGCACACTCAACCTTGAGTTAGTTTTCAACCATTTGCCATGAAAGAAAAATAATCTGCTGCATTTGGATATGTAGTGTGAAATCTCTCGGATGGGGATAATGTGAGTACACATAATTGTACACCTGTTAGTTATTTCTGAGGAGCTAACCTGTTCATGCTACAATTAGGTACAGTGTAAATCACAGAGACAGAAAGCACAGTCAATCAGTTGGACATGGTGACAGGAAAAGAAATCAGATTTCATGGCTTCATAGAAAAATCACATTAGGATCTTAATGAGTTATTTCTATGACCCAAATAAATCACTGTCTAGGCTTGTGTAGATAGTAGCAGAAGAAATATTTTGGGGAGACAGACGTATGTACTCCTGGGGAAAGGAGGTGTAAATCACTTCCTTCAGGGATACAGGTGTTTAGTGAGGGTAAGTACTGAGTGCTGCTCTTAGATAGGGAAATGTACTTCCAGGATTGAGACCAATGAGAAATTTCCTTGGTGTGAATGCTACCAAATGTGGTGCATTTTCCAGATATAAATGTAAAAAATGTCCATTTGCAGTGTCAAAAATGATTTATTGGCATCACATCAGCAGATCTATGACCTGAAAAGAAATGTAAGCCATAGCTGTGGCAACAGCCCTCAACATCATGTCAATAACACAAAAGAAGTTTGCACTACAGTTTTTAGGAGCAACAGAAAAATGATTGTGCTTTAAGCACTTCTGTGATGTTTAAAACATGACTGCTCATTATTGGCAACCCCAAACAGCAGTGGACTGTTCTGCTCTGGTTCTGGCTGCTTGACATGGCATCATGCCCTTTCTTGGTGGCTGCTGCCTTGCAAAATCCACTGATATGTTGTGATGTAACAGATTGTTTCAGAGCAAGGCACCTGCACGCTTTGGCTTCCAAAATGTACAGTATGCCTGCAAGTAGGTGTTTCACTGGCTCACCACTTTCGTTCAAATGAGAATGTGTACAGTATAGCAAGCAATTGATTTTGCAGCTTTCTGCAGCCTTGGAAAAAGGCCATATTTTACTCATATAACTTGAAATTTTAACAAAAGGAAGTCTACTATGATGTCTCAAAGTTTTTGCATTGGAGCAGTTCAAGAGCTTTTGTATGTGAATACTTAGCTGTTAAGTGAAATGCTCATTCCATGCGGCTACATGTCTTTAAATAATGACTTGCATCAGCAGCAGGCATTATATTACAAGTACTAACTAACATTTTTACATACAGCCTTTAGCTCAGCAAGTCCCATGCTTTATTCTGATTGCATAGGACTTTTCTCAAAACCCCCTAATAGAGCTCTGCAGTCTTTAACTGGCTTCAGTAGAACTTAGGTCAAGCACATAACTTGCGAAGTGCTGGGCGTGCTTCCAATCTCCTCTCTGTACCAGTTGATCAGGTGCAAGGCCAGAGAAGTCCACAGTAGCTCAGCTACACAAAATGAGTAAAAGATGAGCTCAGGAGCAAGGACGTGCTGTGGCTCTTAGGAAATCATCAATCATTTAACTCATTCTAACATATTTAAATTTATTTTGATTTGGAGCTTTTCCAAGCCAAAAGTCTATGGCACATAGCCAACAACTTAAATATGTCTTAAGGACATAGATATGATCATCTTTCTTTGCGTGTATCCACAACTAGTGCCAATTCCACTTAGACATGCTTTCCGAGGAAATAGGTGGTCCAGATAAATATTCTCCTCTACTGTATCTTCGAACTCATGGCATTAGGACTCATGGGAATAGGTCTTCCTTTATCAGCAATAGTTTATGCATCAGCAAGGGGCAGTCTCAGCACTTATAAATCTTCCAGAATCACTTTCTGGTTCAGGTACAAGTGTGACATCTTTGTTATGGCAAAGTGAATAGACTAATGAATGCAAGAGATGCTTACAGCAAAACGGCAGATTTGGAGCTTATGATGTCATCCCTCCTCAGCTGTTCTAAATATTCAAGGTATGAAGTAAGTTAGATTGAATGATGTTTTGTAAGAATATTAGAAGATTAATTAACATTTATTAATTTAATGGCATTTTAATGTGTTGTATATCAGATAGAGGATGACTAGAGCTACTCCTATTACAGAGAGGAATATAAAGTAAGAGTCAGACCATCTCTGGAGCAAACGCTCATAGCTCTGTAATGAGAAGAGCTGCTTCTCTTTAGAAGGAAAGGAGTGGAATGGTGGATTAGCATGGCTGAGCTACAGCTACAGACTTCATCAAGGATAAATGGTAGTAGGTTGAGCAAATCTACTTGAAAAGAGAATGTGCACATCTCTTGTGCCCTGGGCTAGCTCTGTGATGCTAGTCTCTCTCTGTCTGCAGAACATGGCCCAGTGCTGGCCATCTTTTGACGTGGGGACAGCAGTTCGCTGGGCACATTAGTGCAGCTGGGGCTGTGCCAGTTTCTGTCTCTGAAGGAACTGCAGTGCTTTGAGCAGTCTGCTACAGTAATAAACACTGAGATGGATGGTGGAAGTGGTGAAACAATCAGCTGCACTTTCTGCTAAGTCCATTTTGAGACTCACTGCAGGCTGCATATTTTTTATTTCATCCTAACGCTGAAACCACAGCTCCAGTGAATTCAATCTGGGAATTGTGAGCCTGATGAAATAAGTGTTAATTTGGTAAATTCTTGTACAAGATCCTCTTTCATGATTAGCAACTGAGGTGTGGACACTGGGCTTCCTTGAAGCAGAACGTCTGTCACCATTAACAAGATTAGAGCAGAATGCTTTGAATACAGAAGAAAACTGATCTCCCAGAGTAGCTTGATGCCTTCAACACAACTTCCAGGGAATCAGCATATCTGTAACCGAAACAGAGCAAATACGGGGTAGCTGAAACAGTTTGTGAAAGAGCAGGAGGGCAGATGAGATGCACAGATTCTTTCCACCCAGCAGTGATGATGCTGCAGGGCAGAGGGAAGGATGGACAGACAACGGATTTCCCACAGGGAAAAAACTTCTTATAGAGGTAGATGAACAGCCCAGAGCCAGGGCATCAAGAGAAGGACTGCATTATAATTTTTGCCTTCTGAAGCTGTAACATCCATTGCACGAACTGTTAAACAAAATTTAGACAGCTGAAATAACATTGCACACACCTTCCCATTTGTTCCCAGAATAAACATACAACAGAAGACTTCATACTAGGAGAGAGAAAAAAGAAAAGTTTTATTGGGATGCAAACTAACATCAAACTCAATTTAATTAATATTTATGAAAGACAGAAAGACAGAAAAAAAAAACAGAAGGACAGACAGAAGGACAGAAAGACAGGCAGGAAGGCAGGA
>NW_024962268.1:780749-862525 GCF_019238085.1 Lagopus leucura | reverse complement strand
TCCTCCCGTCCTCCCTTCCTCCCTTCCTCCCTTCCTCCCTTCCTCCCTTCCTCCCTTCCTCCCTTCCTCCCTTCCTCCCTTCCTCCCTTCCTCCCTTCCTCCCTTCTTGCCTTTCTGCCTTTCTGCCTTCTTGCCTTCCTCTCTTCCTTCCTTTCTTTTTCTTCTTTTTTTAATTTTCATTATAAACAACCTGACTGAAAAGGGAGGAACATGTAGAGAAGGAAATGTAAAAGAATTAACATGTAGGCAAAGAATATTGTGAGGCAGTCCCTAGCACTAATCATGCTGCAGTTTGCTCAGCAAGGGTAGAGTCTGTGAAATAATTTGTTTTAGCATTGCTGGATTAGATTATATGGAAATTAGAAGATGGATTAGTAGATGTGGAAATGATGACTTTGACAAAAGTATGAAAACTTGCTTGCTGTTGTTGCGCTGATGTCAACTGTAATACAAATTCAGTTAATGGGCTCCTGTAGAGGAAGGAAATATGTTTCACCTTCTTTTCCATAATGAATACTGTGTGATCATTTGAGCTCCCACTTAAATTGTTGGTACATTTTGGAAGAGGAGGTAGTTTTTCCCTCTTTTTATTTTTTTCTGCTATTACTTGTTAAGAGATCATGAAAAGGAGAAATGCAAGCAATAAAAGAAACAAAAACAGTACAAAGATTTAGATGGAACATTTTTCAGTTGTATCCATGAGAAAGCAATGTTCAGAAACCTACAGAGACAAATCCAGATTTAGAAAAAAGAAAAAAAGTCCTTCACTTTGACTATTTGCAAATCTTACGTTTTGAGAACTAATTTCTCAAAGTTAAGTGGACTTGAGAATGTAAGAGTAAGAGGTTTAGTTTCTGACCTCTTGTTTATTTGCTCTGGGTAAGGGAACTTGAATTTAACTCTGAGACAAAGAATACCTTAAATAGTCTCCTGAGGACTCTGTCTGGTCCCATTTCCTCAATTAAGGTGGCTAGATTTCCATTTCTCACTTGTTTTACACAAAGCTTCCTAAAAGCTGTGATTATGCTGATGATTCAAATTGTCATTCCCAGGACCATGGCAATCTGTAGTCTTGAGAACTGTTTGGATCCTTTCAAAAGGACAGGAAGCAGGCAGAAAAAACTGTCACTGCCACCATCTCCCAGTAGTGAAGGAGAGAAAATGATGCCACATGGTACAGAGACGAAAACATGAATTCTGACTTACCATTCCTCCCTGATACAAGTTACATGTTTCCTTTCACAGCCTACAGCAACCTTCTCATGTCTGCAGTTTTTCAACAGTTGACCTTGTCATCTACAACCAGCCTTGCCTCCCTCACATCTGACTTGTTCCTCTTCACTTCTGGGCAACAAGTCCCCAGGTAAACCTGCCATTTCCAGGAGGAGGTATAATGCAATGCATTTTTGCATTTATTTGGTTAAGTATAGGAGAAATATGTAGTTAATAGACACTGCATGAAGAAAAGAGCAATTGATTTGAATTGAAGTTGATCATAGGTAAGTTGATGAGCTTGCAGGGAGACTTGCAGTCATGCTAGAGAAAACAGAATTTCACAAAAGGAAACTGGAATTTGACCTTTCAGTCATATTTTATTAGAGTACTTTGTGCAGGTAGAAGCATGTCATAGCACTATCTACTCTAATGTCAGTCTGCTTGGTTGTTGCCTGTGTCCACATGGAGATCTGTCACAGTCAGGGAAGCTGACAGTGGCCTCTGGGAATATTTGAAGAGCTAAGTTCAAGTGCATTTCTTCTAGAAAAGTGAAGCATGCTGATAACAGCAACATGCTCACTTGCTGGTTTAGTTATTTCTTGCCCTGTTCATAAGAAATATAAATGAAAGAACTGGCAAACAGAAGGCGACACTAAAAGTGGAAGGCATGTTGAACATGATTGTAACAATTTATTTGAAGAGAGATTATTAAAATATTTGGAAGCATTCCTTCTTGGAAAATAGAAGACCAGGAAAATGTCCTCTTAGGTTAGCAGAAACTACGAAGTCTTTGGTGTAGGCAACAAAGCATGCAAATACTGCAAGGGATCAGAGCCACATCAGTGCAGTTTAGGATCAGTAATGGCATACTTCAGTTAGCATAGAGTACGCTCTCTGGTGACAGTGACAGGGCCCTGAGGGAATGACAGAGAGCTGTCAGGGAAGGGGCAGCTGGTGATTAGGGGAAAGGTTCTTTACATGAGGGCAATGGGCATGGAACAGGCTGCCCAGGGCAGTGAGCACAGTCTGCCAAGTGCTGGAATTCAAGGAGCATTTGGACTATTAATATTGGGTGGTCTGGTGGAGCTAGGAATTGGACTTGATTCTTGTGGGCTCCTTCCAACTCTGGATACTCTGTGATAAAAAGCATTATTTAGGTCAATAAATAAACTGGTATATACTGGTTACCATGCAGAGATAGTAAAAATATTGACTACTTTAACAGTGCTTGGAAAAGATCAGTAATCTTACTGAAATGTTTGGTTCAACAAAAAGCAGAACACAATTAGCTTAGCTTCTGCAGGAAAATCAGCATTATTTTCAGTCACCTGCACTCTGAAATATTAGAAATGAGTTCAAGAAACTTTGATTGGGATAGGTGTCTCAAAAATATATGAATGCACAGAAGTCCTGTGGGAAATTAAAAGTTGGCTGGCTGTCAGAGACGCTTTCAATGTGGTTTCTCCACTAACATGACATAAAAAATGAAATTCAGCTACTTCCCTTCTGGCTGTCCATCAGCTATCCCCAGTAAGTAACCTGGAACCATGCTGTCTTAGTTTGATAATACGGCAAGTGGAGATGTTCCAGGGATGCAAAGAGAATCTGAAGACAATGCTGAGTATGGGAGAGAGAGAAAGAAAGCAAATTACTATGCAGACATGAGTGCAGAGGCATAGGACACAAATCTATACAAAACCAGGCTCATTTTCTTGTTTCATGGAACTTTCTTTAAACGTAAAATAATATGTATCAGACACAAAACAAAAGTTAATCAGATAGTGCTCCAGTTGCAAGGTTCTCTCTATACATTTAACTGGGAAGCTCTGTAGATTTTAGACTTTATGAGCGTGAGTTTTTCTACTGACTTTAAAAGAGCATTAGTTACATTACTACTTTATAGTGTTATTCAGCCAAGTATTAACTTTTTTGAGACTAGAAAACACAGGTTTGGGGAAAGAAAAAAAATGCTACTGAAAGCTGATGATCTTTAGTTACCAAAAAAAAAAACAAAAAACAAAAAACAAAAAAAACAACAAAACAAATTAAAAAACCAACAACAACAACAAAAAAACTCAGCACAGTTATATTTTAGTTACCTGGGTGAAGGGTTAAGGTTAGTATACGTGGTCAAAGGTGAGATACCTCTTTTGATAAATATGTTTTATTTATCTCAGAGAACCAGGAGCTGCAGATCCAACTCCCCAGGCTTGTGGAGGAAAGACCAAGCTGCAGAAAGACACTGCAGACAGCCCCTGCTCTCAGAGAAGGCAGGACACCCGAGCAGATTTTGAAACAGTGTGAGAAGCCTGTATCATGAATAACTGAGAAAGAAACCCTGGAGGCTCAAGCTTCTGTTTCTCTCAAAAGTGAATTTCACATGCTATGTTTTTGGTGGATTTTCATGTTAGTTTTTTTGTGAGGGTAGAGAAGGAGAGTGGAATTGAATTACAGTATTATTGCCAAGTGAATTGCTACAGGTTTGGAAAAAACTGGCACTCTTTTATGTCAATTTACAGAATTTTAAACTGCTGGTAGTAATATCTGGACCTCTTTTGGTCCAGTGAAACTTATCACAGCCATGTGAATACATTTCCTCCAGGAAATCTCAAGATTAATACAAATGGTTTTCTTAGTTCTTAAGGAAGTGGCTTCTAGAATAGAAACAGTGTTTCTAAACTAGGAGTGCTTAGCTAAGATGTGAAGAAACTCAGGATTAAGTCTTGTTTTCAAACCAAATTATTGAAAACGTTCTTAGCTGTAATCTGAAAGTGTTATGTAGAGTATATTTATACAACCCCAATGGCTATTCAAGCCTTGATATTCACTGTCACAGCACGATTCAGAAAACTTAACTCTTGTTTTAAGTGTATCTACAGTAGAAAAGTGAGTTTGTCTTACATGTTTTAGAAGGTGCTATCTGGTCTGAATCTCCAGCCAGAATGTTTGTTGCACTAAAATTCATTTCATCTCCTCAATGTAAACCCCACCCACTCACTTATCTGCACTGCTCTGTGAATCTCAGGCATGTAAAACACTCACAAAATGATATGTATGAAACAGCCTTGCCTAACTTCAAGCTTTGTTTTTAGGCAATCAACACCTGGGACTTCAAGCTACTGTGACAAAAATGTAGGAAATGTTCTGTCGCAGAATGCGAACTCCTTTGGCAGTCCTGACTGATGGACATCAGAAAGCCCTCATGTCTCACATTTATACTTCCTAACCTTGTTTGTGCTTTTTATCCTTAGAAAATGCAGTATCTCATGATCCTTTAAATAAAAAATGACCTTATTCCTTTTAATGTCGTCATTAAGAAGTCTAACGTTCCAGGTATAAATTCCAGCTACTACTGTGCACCTTCATTTGTTATTCATATGTGAATCCCTTTGGGTTCCCAATTACTATCCAGCAACAGCAATTGGCTCTTGAAATTATTCCCACAGGACTGACTTTGTAAAGGACACTGCAGTTTACATCTTAGTTCCCTAATTACAGACACAACGCTCGATAAACCGTGAACAACTAGTAATTGGAAGCTAATGGTTACTCTCACTGAATCCCTGTTGACACAGATTTTGTTGCCCGATAACTGACCACAAGTGGGTCATGTGAGAAGGCAGGAGTGAAGAAGGAGTATTAAGGTCATATGCTACCAGTGGGAATTCACTGGAAAAGGTCTCTTATGAAGTGGGGCCTTAACACCCTCAGTTTGTTACAACTCGGCGCACAACATCTGAAACACCACACGTGCTACAACTACATCTCCCTGCTGGGGTAAGAAATAGCAGATGATATTTGTGAGGGAAGGTGGGATAGGTTTCAAAGGGCTTTTTGCCCTGCTCTGAGTGCTGGTATCTTCTCTGCAAGTGCAACATAGCCATAAAATACCTTGCACTAATTTAGTCAAAGTCTTGGCGCTAATGCTATCTCAAGAGCAAAATGTTTTTGCTACTTTCCTTGCATTCTCTCCTTCCACTCCCCACCTCAGAATCAAGCCCTTTAGAACACTAAGAGGATAACCAAGATAATAATTTACTTGACCTTATCAATATTCCTTTTCATCAAGTGCAAAGCAAAATATTTTTATCACAATAAAGTTCATTCTAATGCTGTATTTATTACTGTTCCCTCATCCAAATATAAATGCAGACCTCTGAAAAAGAGCACATAACATCACACACATTCCAGCTGATTACATAAATACTGTAAGATTACTTAGTAAAAATGATTGCTTGTGAAAAACATTATCAAGAAAGGGTCACTGTACTTTCATGATAAATGCTTTTTGTTAAGGCAAGTAAGAAGAAAGTGTGTGTGGAATTGTATCAGAACCGCTGTACGTGTATAACTTTTTTGAAGCAGAACCTTTTATGAACTAATTCTAAAGCAAAATCAATAATCTTAAAAAATAATCCAGGATTTCAAAACTTCCTTATTTTGCATCAGCCCTGTTACCTGTTCCATTAATATTGTCATCATAAAACTATGACGTAAGAAGAGCCACTCTGACTGAAATGTTTTAAATTAAGATAGTGGAGATTTAGATTAGATATTAGGAGGAAATTTTTCACACAGATGGTAGTGGCATACTGGAAAAGGTTGCCCAGTGTGGATTTGTGGGTTGTGGATGCCCCATCCCCAGAGGCATTCAAGGGCAGGCTGGATGTGGCTCTGGGCAGCCTGGTCTAGCGACCTGGTTGGCGACCCTGCCATGGCAAGGGGCTTGAAACTAGATGATTTTTGAGGTCCTTTTCAACCTAGGCCATTCTATGATTCTGTGATAAACATATTTCCCTGCCATGTCCCCGGAACTTTCCCACCATCTACCCTACAGGAAATCTTGACCCTGGTATGGTTTTCTGAGTAACCTGCTGTCTTCTGAACATTAATCCCATCGTTCTATGGTGGGATACAAACATTTTTTTATCCTGCTTCCTCTGGGAAGGAACCTCACAGACCCGCTACCTGCTGAGTGAAAAAACACCTCCTTTTGTTTGTCTTAGACTTAATTCCTTTGATAGTCTGCAGGTTTTGCACTGAAATAATGTTGTCCTTATTTCCAAGGGAGTTTGGTGATTCATTTTCCAAGTCCCTGGCATGGCACTTCCTGGATGTTGTACAAGACCCATTTTAAGCAGACATGCACACCAATATTGATTTTTTAGTCGGTTGCATGTTGCATGTGCATGGCAACACTACACTCAGGACAAAAGCTTACAGCAGAGCAGAAGATAATGAGGTATATTCAACATCTGCTTTATCTAGCACTTCCTCAGTGCCAGTATTGATGGGTTTGAGATACAAGGCAGAGCTTACCTGTTCCCTGGGCCTCACATGAACCACCTGCTGCTGTGCATTGGCATTATCCTCCACTGATGCTGAAAGCAGTGCATATCCACCAGCCAGGAGTGTGCCCTTTGGTGAGTTCACTTGTTAAGTTCAGCCTCAAAGACCCCAAGGAGACACAGAAGAGGACTGTCTTTTCTTCACCTGTTTTCACAGTAAGTAAAAACACTGAAATGCTTTCTCTTCCATTCCTTAAACTTCATAATGAGTCTCTTTAATGAGATTAAAAGATAGAATGGCAAACAGAAGTGAAAATGTTACATCCCCAGATGGCAGTAAAGTTCATTCAATTTGATCACCTGAGGCAGAAAAAGCAAAAGGTAAAGATGAATATATAAAAATATCAGTGCAAGTCTCTGGCTTGGAAAGGCTGTTTGTGAGAGAGTGAAACAAAACCGTTCTAGTAGCAAAAACAGCAACATTATTGCAAGCCAAGTGAAGATCATACAGAGGAGAAATATGGCAAAAGATCAGCTCTGCTTAGAAGAGATCTCACAACAGGATTAATGGAAAGAATTTTCACGGGAACATTGCACCAGATCTTTGGCTGTGGCAGATGATATGCGATGCTGATGTTGGTATATCTGCTCCCCTTTTGTCCCTTACATTTTTCCCTCTCTACATTTGGTAGTATTTTATTATAAAAAAATTTTAATTTGTAGTGCAGGAGTGCAGAGCTTCCTGCGCTGTGCCAGGCACAGTGCACACTAGTAGGCACACGCAGCTCCATCTTCACAGAGCTTCTGATACAAACATAAGAGGCAGAAATAGCAAACTAAGACAGGATGGATAGGTAAAATGTGAAGCTTGTAAGGGCTGTTTTCCTGTGTCTCTCCCACAGTGAGTTTGACAGGAGCACAAAACATCATCAGATATTCACAAGAGCAAAAAGGCCCTGTGAGGTACTAGAGAAAGATGAGGAGAGGATCTTTATAGGTGTCATGGTTTTATGATTTTTGGTTATCAGTATTCCACACCATAACATCATGTAATGCACTGGGGGGTTTGATTTCTGATGCTCGAGTTCCAAATGTTTGTCCAACGGAGAAGAACTACATTTCCCCACGAGGCTTTGTGGTCAGCGAGGAGATATAACTCTGTGCAAGGTCACCTGATTCCTTCTTCTTCTCCTGCTCTTCGCCATCTGCACTTCGCCGTCTGCTTTTCGTCATTCACTCAACTGGACTGCACTTCTCACCTCAGCGTTGTGATGAGGCCTATCTACCATTCAGACAAACTCTCTCTCTCTCACTGTACTTTGCTAACACTATATTTAGTAAATCATTTGTTCCACCTCAGATTATTGCCGTTGTTTTCAAGTATTTTGGGGTCCCCTATTTCCCTTTTCCGGAGGCATGGATTCACAGATCCCTCCGCCCCTCTGGTCATGGAACCGGGCCAAAGCAGCCCGTAAACCGTTGTGACAAACCTACAGTAGCTGCAGCCAGGTGAGACAAGAGGGCTGGTTAGTCCTACCTTGCCTTCTGGAGAATTGTCTGCCACCAGTACCAGTTTTGGGATCCTCACTCCTATGGGCTTTGCTGTGTCCTATTGCAATGGGTCCTCTGCCTGGCTGGGTCTAGCACCGGCACCAATAAAACAATGTCTCAGCAGGATAAGAGAGGCCACTTTGCAGAAATGCAAGAGAACAGTCAGGGTGCTCTGCAGAAGAGCTCCTGTTCTCTTCCCAGACAGAAAGAGTTTCTACTTACTGCACGGAGACACAGGCTTATCTTTGTTGTAAAGGGAAAACACAAACACATGTTTTGGCTCCTAAGTACTAAAAAGGAGTCACTTTTCTCCTGGCCACCACGTGAAGCAAAAAATGTCACATTTTTTTTTTAAATAGGAAAAAAAAAACCCACTTTTTTGGGGGATGTCCTGATAAATGAGCACTTTGGATTTGAATGATTGGGGTAAAGATGGCTGTGGACACTCCTTTGCTGAAGGTTTGTGCTGTCTGAACAGCCCACTGTATCAGGCAGAGCCAAGGACATAACTGCACACAGCTTGACAACTAATCAACAGTTCATCACACCAATGCTGTTCCACAGCAGCTGAATGCAGATCAGACAAGAGCTTGCAAACTGCCCACCAGCGATTGCTGAGTGATAACACATGCAGTTCCCCACATGTTTATGCAGATACTCAGATTTATCTGACAGTTTTATACCCAGAAGCATGATACTCAGTAATTAAAATTAAAAATGTTTTGACAGCCAAAACAAATGGCTATATAAATTAGAAAGCTGTAAAAAGCAGTGGTATCCAAAAATAAAGATCCATAGATAAATCAGAATGCTGTAACAGAGAATGTTTTAACATAAATGTGTTAATGTACAGCAGTTCTTAAATATAGGCTCAAGATTGTGACTGTAATTTTCCAGTAATAACCAAGAGAAGCTGTGAGAGATTAAATGGAAAAAAATCTTGCTAAAGAAGGGGTAGAGGAGAAAGAAAGTATATATATTTCCAGTGGGAGTTAAATCTTATAGGGAGGTGGTAGGTGGGGGAGATGTGCTGCTGTTCAGGGTTTTCTGCCCACTGTCTTGTGAATAGGGTGGAGGTGAGCGTCACAGCCTCAGGAGGGGGCTGGAGGGTGCCTTTGCAGTGTATCTTCTGTAGATGGCAATAAGGACCAGTAAAGTCTCTTCATTTCCTGCTATGCTTGCGGAGTCACCTACTGCTTATCTTGTGCCCACAAAAGGCAGAAACTTTCCTGGCTCTGGTTCCCACTTGTACAGCTCTGCATCAGAGGGCAGGTGAGGGCAATCTCCATTAAACAAAACAAAACAAAACAAAACAAAACAAACAAACAAACAAAAATACAAAAAACAACCCCACAACCCCACAGTGATTAAGCTGCAAATGTTTCAGATAAATCCCTTCTCCTTTGTCTCTCTGAAGGGCCTGCAGCTACTTGGCTTACCAAAAGAGCAGTGACCTAGCCCTGACCCTTTAAGTAGACCCTGTGGCTTAGCAATAGCTCTTAGCAGGTATTCCCTGCCACTGGTTTACAGCTGACATCAGTCACACTGCCTGGGGTCCTCTGGGTGCAGCTGCCCTCTGGCCTTGGTGGACAGATTGGGAGCAGGGAAGAGTCTGGGTTAAAAAAATGTCTGCAAGCTGAAAGGGTATTTTCTGTTTTCTGTTTCTGCCACAGCACAGAAAGGGCTTGGGATGAAAGGAAGGTTCAGGAATGGGTGATAGGAGAAGACAGTGCAGTCCTCTTTTACATTTCTCCCGGGGATCACCACACCTTTATCAGTCCTGCTGGAGTTATCTAGGATTTTTGAGCATACAGTTCTGTCAAATGACAACGGGAAGGAAAATGAAGATACAATAACAAGCTTAGGTGTAGCCAGGTAGTTGGACAAGGAGGGTAGCAATAAAAACATGATTACATAAGACACTATTCCTGCACACAGCTCTTTGAAACCTACCACATCCCTTCTTCAGATTGGCTGAGTTCACGAGGATGAATGCAGTCTGTCTCTGATTTCACCTCATTGGCATAGCTCCAGGTGGCTTCAGTAGGATGCCTTGATTTTCTCTAGGCACTACTGAAAACAAAATTCATGGCAGGCTCTGGAAATCAGAGATGTTTGTACTGAGCAGTAAGCTGAGAGAACAAATGACAGAATACTAAGACTGATTTTCATGGCTTAGTCTATCTAATTAGGTGATTCCTGAATAGGTACAGCTATTGGGGAGAAAGGCAGAAGTTCTGCGTGCCTTTCCTGGAGAGATATGTTAATGCCATGATTGTGAGGATGCCTGCTCATGGTATAACTTTACCAAGAGGCAGGACAGGGCATATTTGACTCTTTCTGGGACAGAGAGTTCTGAACGCAGAATCATATAAATGAGTTATGCTTTAAAGAAACATCACAAGCTGGGTGACACCAATTACCCCTCCATTGGGAATGGAGCTGCAAAATCTCTTAAAACTGTATGGATTAACTTGAGTATGTGACTTGTTTTCTGTATATTTTTCCTGTTTGTTGCCAATACATAGCAACTATGCTTACTCCATTGGCATTAAGCTGTAAATCCATAGCTCTAAATGGAGGTTTGTAGCTATAAATCTGCAGTAGTGCAATAAATAGTTTGTCCTTTGAGTCCTGATAACATTACTTCTGCTCCTAGTAGTAGTTATGGTTATTTCTCCCCTTGTATCTTCAAGCTGAGGTTGCCAAACAAATCTGTATCACTTTCTTTGTATTTGAGCGGTGGTGTGGCAGTAGTTGTATGTGTGTCCTTAATGGGGAGGTTATTCCACATTGAATCTCAGAATCATTGAATCTCCAAGTTTGGAAGAGAGCTCTAAGATCATCCAGTACAACTGCCCACCATCACTAATATTTCTCACTAAACCACGTTTCTCAGAAGAAAATTTAGATGCTTCTTGAACACCTCCAGGAACAGTGACTCAACCACCTCCCTGGACAGCCCATTTCAGCAACTGACCACTCTCTCAGAGACGAAGTATTTCCTGAAATCCAACCTGAATCTCTCCTTGTTCAACTTGAGGCCACTGACTCTAGTTTTACCATTAGTTACATGGGAGAAGAGCCCAACCCTCACCTCATCATAACCTCCCTTCGGGTAACTGTAAAGAGCATCTGTTCATTGCGGTGATGAGCTCCAGAACCATTTCTTGATTGATTCTTCATTCAGACTGGTTGTGGTGGTTGCCCTGGATTTGTCTTTTCTGTCTTGCATACGAGACTTTTAAACAGCTCCAGTATTTTAGCTGTTCATGACAGGCACTTAAAAACAGAAGAGAACTTTCTAAATGAAATGCATCAACAAAACAGGTGACAGTTTGCAGCTTAATTGTGCTATAGAGAATGTGCTTACCATGGCCTTTAGAAGATTCTTGTATGCAGCTGAAGGTCAAAAAGCCTTTTTAGTTTCTCCTATGAAGAGTCCGGAGGCCCATCTTTTCAAGGGAGTGAGTCCAATGCTGACAAAGTAGGCAGTGAAATGGAAGCTTTTTGCATCCTCGGGTAACCACTCAGCACTAAACTCCTCATGATAGTCTGCTCTGCCCACTTCTTACCAAGAAGCACAAGTGGGAGGCAAATGTAAGTCCAATAAAAAGCCAGGGCAGTAAAATGATGTATTTGGCAGAGCACAGGTGGGAAAATGACTTGGCACCTATTGTAATCAGACTGCAAGGAAGAACAGAGAGAAACTTCTTGAATGCACTTATATTTTTTACATATTACTTATATTCTTTGCTCCAAATGGCCCAAAGCTTAATGTATTCAGTCCTTTTTCTCTCTGAGGACTGTTTAGTGAGGACCCCAGTGGAAACCAGATTCACAGGGCTGAAAGGAGGCTTAATTCAATTGTAGTCAACCTCCCTAGAGGATGTTCTGAGTTTTAGGACACTGATGAGAAAATGTCCAAAATGACGTTTAAAGAGAACGTGCCCTTCCAATTCTTCTCATTTCTTTGTGTGGTTCTTCTTTTAGATAGAGTCTATCCACACAACTGTTTTGGTAAAGCTTAGATGGAAACATGCTAGAGTAGAACACCTATCTTTTTGATCTTTGACTTCAAGGTGTGTTGTCTCAGCTGGTCCTGTTGAACACATGCTATTGGTCTTTATAAGAACAGAGAGACCACACTTAGAGGCATCAGATGAAAAGGATGCCACTATTTGATTTTACCTTCCCTTAACCAAGAAAAATAATTTCTGATAGTTTTTATGATTCCTAAGAGGGAAAACTGCATTGTGATCTCAAGTTGTGCTATCTGTTGTTTTCTTTGGTACTGCCTCTTGATGATGAAGAGGTGCTTTTCACTGGTAATGACTATTGTGGAGTACTTTTTAATTAACAAAGGTGTTGGCAATGGCTACAGGCAGATCTCACAATTGTCCCTTGCATTATGAAGGATGAAATCATTCTGTTCTTCTGCCCAGTAATGGATCTCTCTAAATGCAAGATCTACAACTGAAATATCTGACAGTTTACTTATGGTCAAACCTGCCAGTGGTTTCACATATTGAAATATTAGTAAATAGCTAAAATGAAAATCAATAAATTCTAGAGGATAAGGCAGGCAACCCCCTTCAGAACCAGACCTTGGTTTTCACATGAAGGGTTGTGACCTGTCTGTGCAAACCTTTTCCAACAGGCTTTTACCTGTTTGGACACGGACGACTCTCTGATCATCATTTCTAATTTCAGGGACTCACTACTTTGTTCTGTTTATAAAAGCCCCCGTCAAATATCTGCTTTCTTTAATTTCCAAGGAAAAGCATGTGAAGTGCATGTGGTCTTTACCAGCCAGGCTTAGATGCCATCAGATAGGTTCAGAAAATCGTTATTTAAACCACTATTAAAATTATTTCAAGATTAAATTCCAAATGGAGAAGCATTAAAATGCATGATCTCCATCTGCATAATGCTCTTCCAGAAATGATTGTCCTCATTTACAAAGTGCTTCTACTTAGCAAAAGTTAAAAAAAAAAAAAAGAAAGCAGCTAGTTTTTAATTCGCTAGACAGGAATTCAGGGATATTCAGGGATTACTGAGAATGAACACATCCCAGAGGGTGAGAGACTGGCATTTTAGGCTTTATAAAATTAATAATGGCCTGCTGATTCACTTGGCATTAACAAGTGTTTACTTATAAGGATCCTAGACTAGTGAAAATAAAAAAAGTGTTGAGTAGTAAATTATGTGAAATAGACATATTGATAAATGAAATGAAATGAAACTTGCTACAATTAAAAAAGAAATAAAAAATGAGGCCTTTCTGTTATTGAATGGGTGATTGCTTCTATGTTACCATGGAAGCTCTTCCTTAACTCTGCTTGAAAAAAGGAAAAAGAGTTCCATGAATCTGTGATCTGACTTTTTATTCTTTTTTCTTTTAAGTGCAGTTCTAAAAAGTGTGTTCAATAACTTTAATAATTTAACTTTAAGCATGAAGAAATTTGCAGAAGATATTCTGCAAAATACCATTGTAAGGAGTAACTATTTGTATGACAGTGGATAGCACAGAGGTGAAGCTAACAATAACCTTGAATACAGACAGACATCTCAACAGACTAATTGCCGAAGAATTCATCTGAAGGTATTTGTTACTTCAATTGTCTTAATATGAGTAACATGATTTTCAGAAGTCTGAAATATCCACAGATCTCATGAGAACTAATGACAAGAGGAGTTGTTCAGCATTTATGAAAATTGGGTCATTTCTAGTTAACTGGAATCACTGTGGATCCTCTATCCTCATGTCCTACAGGAACCTGAAACTAATATCCTACAAACTGACCGGTACATTCATGGCATTCATGGAATGGGGGGAATGTAAATTTTATTTCAGCTTTGTGAAAGCAGAGATACACTTGTAATTTCAACATATAGTTCAAAACCTCTTCCTTTAATCCAATGCAAACAGAATGCACAACTCTTGGCTCACTTATAAAGATCTTACGCCATATTTTTGCCTGTGATCTCATGCTATTCCAGATGCTGAAAGGCTCAGGTCTAGAGAAAAACATTAGACTCAAAACCTTCAATTGGAAAACAGATTTTTTTTTTTTTTTTTTTTTTTCACAAGTGTTGTAATTTCTTTTGTGCTGCTACTGTCTTCTATTAGGTTGTGGGGTTTATTGACTGTTTTGTTCTGTTCTGTTTTGTTTTGTATTGGAAATGCAAACTACTACAGAGTCTGGTGTTAGGTTAGAGAGATACCTTTCTCTGCTTGCTTCTCACCTGCAGAACAGGAACCTGAAAGAGGCTGCTTGGAGAGGTGGTGAATGTCCTTTCCTCAGAGACATTCAAGGTCAGGCTGGATGGGGCTCTGAGCAACCTGGTTGAGCTGTATGTGTCCCTGCTCACTGCAGGGGAGTTGGACAACCTGACCTTTAAAGCCCTTCCAACTCAAACAATTCTATGATTCCATGATTCTATGCAGCAGGGAATAGAGACTGGCTTTCAGAGTGACTGGCTCTTGGACTTAAAGGGGAAGGAAAGGTCTTGGAGCTGGCTCAGGAAGAGGGGTGGTGAAGGGTCAAGAGAGGGCTCAACTACTCTGGTGAACTTCTAGAAAGATTTATTCACGTTCTTCTAACTTTTCTCTGAAAACTCAGGGCAAAAAGGTGAACTATGTGTGCTACTACCTGTGCTGGAGAAGTCCCCCCAACTGATGTGACATTTCTTGTGGGGCACCATGCAAAGCTGGTTCAGGCAAGGTGCAGCAATGCAGCGTCACAGCAGCTCTCATCACATGACCCTGGGATATTACAAACTAGAACATGGAGGCTACTGTACCTTGCTCATTAGAGCATGTCTTCTCTTGCACCATAAAAAGAAAACATATTGAATTATTTCTCTCCTTGACTGTTTGTGCGTGAAGATAAAGAGCAGTTCCTCTGTTATTCTTCCTTCTGTCACCCAGTCTTGAAGATGGAACACTAAAGCATGGGTTGTTACCCCAGTCACTGTTACAAACAAACAAAAAAAAAAACCCTCAAGCAATTCTCTGTCCTGCTTCAAAGTTCAGCACTACCCAAAAAAAACCAAAACACCTTGGTCCTAGCATGGTCACCCGTGAAGAATACAGGGATGTCGTCCGGACTTGCATATGTGGGATCAGGAAAGCCAAGGCACAGGCAGAACTGAACTTGGTGAGGGATGTTAAAAACAATATGAAGACATTCTACAGGCATACTGGCTAGAAGAGACAGGCCAAAGCAAGTGTACCTCCTTTGGTAAATGTAAAAGGAGAGCTGGTTTCAACAGATGAGGATAAGCTGAGGTACTGAATGAGTTCTTTGCCTCGGTCTTCACCAGCAGCCAGGATTCTAATATTTCTGACATCCCTGAGCCCTGCATCCCTAAACCTCTTGGTGAGGACTGGGGTGGTAAACCTTCCCCCTCAATGTAAGGGCAGAGCAAGTCCGAGATTGCCTCATGAGACAGAATGTGTACAGATCTATGGGGCCGGATGGCGTGCATCCCAGGGTTCTGAAGGAGCTGGCTGAGGTGGTTGCCGAGCTGCTCTCCATCATATTTGGAAAGTTGTGGCTGTCAGGTGAGGTCCCAGATGACTGGAGGAAGGGTCACGTCACTCCCATTTACAAGAAAAGGAAAAAGGAGGACCAGGGGAGTTACAGACCGGTCAGTCTCACCTCTGTGCCTGGGAATCACAAAATCACAGAATCAGAGAATCACAGAATGGCTCGAGTTGGAAGGGACCTCAAAGATTATGAATCTCCAACCTCCCTGCCACAGGCAGGGCCACCAACCTCATCATTTAAAACTAGACCACGTTGCCCAAGGCCCCATCCAATCTGACTTTGAACGTCTCTAGGGATGGGGAATCCACAACCTCTCTGGGCAGCCTGTTCCAGCACCTCACCATTCTCGTAGTAAAGAACTTAATCATGAAAGATCATGGAATAGACATGCTCCTGGATGACATGCTAGGTCATACGAGGAATGAGCATGTGATCCAAGACAGCCAGCATGGCTTCACCGAGGGAAGGTTATGCCTAACCAACCTGGTGGCCTTCTATGATGGGGTGACAGCATTGGTGGACAAAGAAAAGGCGACTGATGTCATTTAGAATCATAGAATCATAGAATCACTAAGGTTGGAAAAGACCTAAAAGATCACCCAGTCCAACCGTTCACCTATTCCCAATAGCTCCCACTAAACCATGTCCCTCAACACAACATCCAGTCTTTCCTTGAACACCCCCAGGGTCGGTGACTCCACCACCTCCCTGGGCAGTCCATTCCAGTGCCTGACCACCCTTTCTGGAAAGTAATACTTCCTCATGTCCAGCCTGAATCTCCCCTGCCGTAGCTTGAAACCATTCCCCCTGGTCCTATCACTAATGACACGAGAGAAGAGGCCGACCCCCAGCTCACTACAACCTCCCTTCAGGAAGTTATAGAGAGCAATAAGGTCTCCCCTGAGCCTCCTCTTCTCCAGGCTGAACATTCCCAGCTCCTTCAGCCTCTCCTCATATGGCCTGTGTTCCAGACCCCTCACCAGCTTTGTTGCCCTCCTTTGAACACGTTCCAGGGCCTCAATATCTTTCTTGCAGTGAGGGGCCCAAAACTGGACACAGTACTCGAGGTGCGGCCTCACGAGTGCTGAATATAGGGGAACAATCACCTCTCTGCTCCTGCTTGCAACACTGTTTCTGATGCAAGCCAGGATGCCATTGGCCTTCTTGGCCACCTGGGCACACTGTCGGCTCATGTTCAGCTGAGCATCAATCAATACCCCCAGGTCCATTTCCTCTACGCAGTCCTCCAGCCACACCGCCCCAAGCCTGTAGCGTCGCCTGGGGTTGTTGTGGCCGAAGTGCAGAAAAGGATGGTTGAGTTAAGGGCAGAGAAAAAGCCAACAACACACTTGGCTGCAGGAACCGAAGCTTCTGTGCACAGAAAACTCTAAAGGACTTCAAAGGAAGACAATATGTAGTACAAAGTTTGACCAAAGTTAACTTCAGTGTCATACTGCTCAGTTTTGTTTTACCTCAGGAGCTGGGCAACCTTGCCTACCACAAACAGCAAGAATATGCTTTGGGTCTTAATGCCACATTCAGACCTAAGAATGAAAACACCTAGGGGGAAAGTTTTCAAAATGCACTCTCAATTGCCATATGGTATTCAAAAGATCTGAAGTAGAGGTTGCATGAGGGGGGAAAATAAGTTAATTAAATTGTTAGTAAATAGCTACTAATAATTTCATTATAGGCATTTAAACTCAGTATGCTGTCTCTCTTTTGTATCTCCTGCATCTGTTCTGATTTTCTGTTTCATTGTAAATGTGTACAGCACTCTAAGAAAAGGCATCTTATTCATCTTTGACAAGGAGAAATTAAAAAGACAGTTGGCATTTTGGACTGTAATTTTGTTGCTATTAACATACAATAAAAGTTGGCTTGCTACCAGAGTTTTCAGCTCTTGCAGGTGCTACAGTAAGTATTCTTCTACACATGGCTGCTGTATCTTTCCAACTACATCCCATTTCAAAATTAATTGCCAGGGACCATTTTTTTGGTCAGATTTGAGGGAATAGAGGTGAGCTGTACTGCACCTGAAAGTTAGACCTTGTAACAATGCTGTTCTGCCAGGTATTACTGAAAACAAGAGAGGAAAATAAGGAGAACTTACAACCTATCAGGCAAAGGAAAGTGGGAAGGCAGACAGAAAAATGCATGAGATGGGATACGACACACCCTGAGGGAGTAGCAACAGGGGGCCTGGAAAAGCAATCCAGGCTTTTTAGTGCATTTTCTAGAACACCATTCTTCTAGTTTTGTTTCCCTCCAAGATACTCCAGGACAAGGAAGCTTACTCAGAACTGCCTGTAAGTTAGCCAGAAGAAATCAGCTTTTGCCTTTTAATGAAGATTTAAAACAAAGCAGGGGTAAAGCAAGAACTGGGAAAGAGTAGAGTAAGGAATTACCAAAAGGTTGCCTTTCAAATCATGAAGCCCTTGAAATAGGACTGCCTTTGCTTTTCACTTCGGAAGCTCTCAGAGTCTGGCCAGAGGTAACATGCTAGTGCAAACAAGGCCCATCTGAGAAAATGGTCACGGTACCTGACTCAAAGGTATAGAGAAGTAACATGGGAATGAGGCCATCACTTCCCTGTAGTGATAAATGGATGCTAAGGGTTGTGATGGCTTGTGATAGTACTGCTGTTGAGAGACCTAGCTCTAGACACTTCAGAATGACCTGAGTGCTCCTCGTCAGAAACCAGCCTCGAGGCCTGACATTTCAGACTGTGATAGCCAGATGCAGAACACTGCAGGATCACTGCAAAAATCCTGGGCGTGGACTTGAAAATGCTCACTGTTCACCATCATTTATCATTTTCCCTTTGTGATCAAATATCCTGAGGATTTTCACTTTCCTCTGGTTAAAAGCAGTGAGTTACAGAGAGCTTCTTTGTGTGCAGAAGCCATGTGAGCTTTTACACCTGCATGCAAAACAAAATGAATGTGTTTTTGTTACTACTTTGAACCATATAGCCACTTCTATTAAAAGCTGCATGCAAATAGCTATCTTTAGTGTGCCACAGATTAGTCATATTTGTTTTCCAAGGAAGATTATAAATAGTGTTTAGGGGGGAAACAGAATGTATTTTGCAAATGAGCCCAGATGGAAAACTAACAGATGGCCCAGTACTGGATTTTGTATGCTCAACCCCACATTTAAATTAAAAATTTTCATAATTAAGATGAAGATCCGTAACAACGCTAGCTACTTGTCCTGTGCAGCATTATGTGTCATGCGTCACAGGTATCAAGTGCAGACTTTTCATAAAATAGTTGTAGTATGTGTAAGCAAATTTTCATACATAATTAGTAGGGGGAAGGGGGAGAAGAGCAAGAATAAAAAGCAATTCATGGAAATTAAAGAAAGGGAAAAATGAAAATATTGTGTACAAACATATGCCATACAGGAAAGATACCTAGCACCATCTGGCTTTTTTCCTTTGCAAACTGAATGACCTGCCTCCATTCTTAGAAAAGGAAGGGAAAGAAAGGTCACATTTTTTACAGCCTTTCAGCCTGTTAGGCCAGTGGAACTTTCTCTTTTCATTGCCTGAATGAAATGGGGGTCTTTAATTTTAAGAACTGGAATATAAACAGATAAACTGTGATCATACGTACACACTATATTTTGCAAGCAGAAGCAAGGGCAGTGATCTGCATTTTAATATTTTCCTCCCATAAAGCGATGTCAATATGCACGATTGGTGTAACAGCCACAGATTCAGTTCCTAAAGCTGGAATATTACTCCACATGTGATCTTATGGTCAGGGGATTCAGCAGAACTCACCTCTTCGACATGAGGTGGAACAGGGGGTCTCTACTTGGTGTGAAACCCCATCCTATGCTCCCCGCTGCACAGAGCATTGCCCCCAGCATGGGAGAGACATGGCTCCTGCATTCACAGCCTCTTAGGAGAGAGAGAGGAAGAAGTGCTACTGATAGGATGTCTTGAAATCGAGTGCTCTTGGGCCACCCAAGATTCAGGAGGAGTAAGAATGGCTTCAGAGCATTTCTGCCTTCCCAGTGTGCTCACTGAAGTGTTCTCCTTGGCTGACCAAATTCATAAGCCAAGCTACCAGGCATAGACTTACGACGAGAGGTACAGCTTCTGTACAAAGGAACAAACACCACCGATGTACAACTGCCAGGGTTCTGCAGGGGTTAATAAAAATGATACTACCAGGAGACACTCAACAGCAACTCAGAAACTCACTAGTTTTACAAATCAGTTCGCTGTGGTAGAAAACATGCTTCATTATCAGATAGTTGCTGTTTCTGCTGCTCTGACAGTCATAACATTAAGTGCCTTACCAGAGTGCGTTAAATAGAATGACTCGTGACGATCATCTTGCTCATTTTCCTGCTCAGCTCTTCCCCATGGAGGGAATTCTAGGTACAGCAGATGTCTTGTTTTGCTACAGTATATACTATTTTTGGACATGTTGTGGTGTCTATTTTAGTGAAGGAATGACTGAAGCTGCATGCCTTGCATTGGAGCACAGCAGGGGATGCTTGTGACAGCTTTCCACTGTTGCAGAAGTCTATTCCACAGGCCAGTTCCCAGGATGGCAAAGGCAAGCTTGCCTGCATGGAACATCTGATAATAAAAAAGCCTCAAAAATACGGGCAGAGATGACAAAGATAAAAAATTCCATTTCAGATTTACCCATCTGATAGTATTCTCACGCATTTGTTGTCCAAATTGTAAATCCAAGTAAGGTGCTGTTTTCATCCTAGGGAGTGCTACCGTTCTGCTGCCAATGTTCTTTCAGAATCTTATATGTAGGTTTGACATTTCTGAAAGGTTTCTCCAAGAGAAATACCCACTTATCAATTTCTCCCTCCCTGCTTTTCCTCCTGTGTGTACCACTGATCTGATGACTGCAGAGACATCTGCTGGTTGTTATATGCTTTGGGTATTAATTAATTGAAAGGAAGACAGAAAATTTCTCAAATCACATTCAGCCTCTTTACTTTCTTTATTTCTTAAAGTTTGTTGAAATAAAGTTTGATTTATTGGTGCAATGGTGGAGTAAAGATTTGAACCAGCCTGTTTCTGTGATGGTATTTATCAAAGTTTTCCAGTTGGAGGAAATCTAGTTTGAGTTGTAACTCTTATTCACAGTCATCTACATTTAGAAGTTTATGATGACTCCCACATCCTATATGCAACTTTTTAGTATTTTTTGTACATTCTAATAGACTTTTGGATTTACTTTTGCATTGCAAGTGCAAATTCTTCAAAATAAAGAATATTCTTTATCCATCTGTGCAGTACTGTAAAAGCTAAACAGTAACTTCTACTTTCAGTAGTGGATATGGCTTTCTTTTCTGCATGTATGAGTATAGGAACCATGTCTTCAATTCTTGCCGTTTGCTGCAATTCATGCCACCCCACTCTAACCCTACATTGGCACTATTAGTCTATTCCACTTTAAGAAGCTCTTTCCACATTATCAGCTTATTTGCACCTCTCTGCTGACGTGGTAATCCATCAGCACTGAAACACTAGTTTAATAATCAACATGCAACCTAATCTGGGCTTTCCACGCAGGTGAATTTGACTGTAAATCAGTTCTGCATACAGGTTTGTCTCTTCTGTTCTTAATTGCACCTGAGCAAATCTTAATTTGTATACGATTGCCTAATATATTGTTTCAGCTTTTTGCATTTCCAGAAGTCACATTTCCATACTGAACACTTCTTGGAGAAATAAAATGACTCATTCATTAATTCAAATGTGACAAACAAAATAGTTAATATTTCTCTTAGCTAGTGTTACTTGAATTTACAGTCCATGTTCTACAAAGACTTTGTGTCTATAGTAGTAGCAAAGCCAAAAACCCAAGCAGATAGGTATTAAGGATGAAGGAGAATGCTCTGTTATATGTTCTGTTCCCATCAGGAAAGGGTGAGACGTTTCCTGATGCATGCCTCCTCAGCTTGGAAAAGGACAGGCAACAAAGAGAATCTTTACCATCTAGGTCACATTTTGTGGAAAGCCAGAGCTCAATGTTATGAATTATTTGTGTGTGGAATAGTTCCAGGATCAGCCCCAAGCCACCAGCAGCAGCTGCTGCAGCACACTATGGCCGTGGGTACCCTCATATAGGGCTGGAAAGACCCAATTCTCCTCTTGTCTTTGAGATGCAGTGCAGTGATGCTATAGTCTCTCTCTCCCCCAGACACAGCAGGCTGCAATGAGAGCCCCAGCCAACATTTAGTCTTGGTGCTGGGATGATATTTGTCAGAGGAATGATCTCTGGAACACAACCAAGAGATCAAATGCAAGGGCTCTCTATCAGCAAGGGCTGCTGATGGAGAGCAGAGAAAGCAAAAAGAAAGACAATGTGAGCATTTCCTAGTAGTAAGGCATATAAAGGAATTCATGATGGGATTTTCACTGAAGGAAATAATATAAGCACAAGTTCTCCTAACAGCGCTACACAGTCCCAAAATCAGACCCCTGCCCAGGCAACCTGTTTGGGAGCTGGCTATTTCTTTTGAGTAAACACAACATATTTCTTTTTCTATTTTCCATCTCTCTTTTTTTTTCTATCAGTATATCCTTTTCAGGAGTGCAGCTTTTCTGTATCTGCCTTTGTGGCTACAATAACTCAACACTTACAAAAGGAGCCATCAAATCAAAGAGATCCTCACTGATAAAAACTAGTGCTAGGGGCTGTCAGCTCCCTTAGCTGCCCAGTGTGATTGGTGAGATGACAGACCAGGTATTCCAGAGCAGGCTGTAGTAGAGGTTAATAGTCATGGGGACACCTGGGCTACACTGCAGACAAGAGAACAGGCTTTCATAGCAGATCTTTTTCTCAAGGTTTGCTCAGACCAGGAGTTTGATAAAGGTGCTTGTGATATTATACGCAAATTGATGCTTCAAGAAGTACATGCTGGGGCACTGTGTAGGAAGTCCTTATCAGTGTTTGATCACCAGTTAGTATCTTTTCCCCAGCCAGATTCAGAAATGCCTGCCTTAGGATAGGTGCAAAGACTGACGCTCACAGAAACACTTCCTCTGCCAATGGACCCATCAGGTGGAAAAATACTTGTGTGACAAACAAATATGTGAGACAAAGCTTGGGGACAGCTGCAGATTTTGGAGAAGTGACCCAGCACAACAGCACAGATGGAAGCAGTCACAGGGAGGAGTGGAGACTTGCTTTGGCTGGTTGTACGCATTCAATCACAGGAAATACATTTGGCTTGGCAGCAGGTGACATGACTTGGGAAGGACCATTTCTGTCACTTTCACCTTGGGATGTCCTTTCTCAAAGCATTCTCCAGCTGCTTCAGTTCCCAAAGAATGAAACAATCATTGCTCAGTATGAATCTTTTTTCTGGAGTTCTTCTGCACAGAAGAAAAATCTTAGTGGCAAGTAAAATTGGACCTTAATCTAGGAGAAAGAGGAGAAGGAGAATGAGAGAACAATGTTGTTTTATGTCTTGAAGGGAACAGCAAAGCTTTGTAGCATCTGCCTCCTAACTTATACTCACATGTTCTGACCAAGTTGACAATTAAAATAGGTAAATCTGTAATGATGATTGTTATGTTTTCTTAAGACAAGAATTCCTCTTAACTCACAGAGCCTGCAATTTTCTCTTCCCTGAAGAAATTTTTGTTTTGTCTTCAAATATTTTGTCTTCAAACATTTTGTCTTCAAATTTGGGCCACCTTTACTCATCAAGTCTTGAATGTATAATTCAAGACCTAGAAGCACTTTCACTATTGACAGATGAGGAGTAAAATTTGTAACAGGATTATTTCATAATATAGGATAAAACACAAATGCTAGGGGAACTATGAGGCTACAGCTTTGTTTTTAGTCTATCTAAGAGGTTTTATTTCTAACATCTGTTCTCTGCTTGCTGTGCTGCTAGCTGATGCAGAAGTTTCAGCTGTTTGCAGAAGAAACAGGATAATTTGTTTTTTAATTCCTTTCAAGTATATCTAATTCATTCTGTTCAAAGAACTAAAGTCAACAGTGGCAATTTATGCATGAACACGTGACTACGAACACTTGTCAAGGTTAGATGAGGTGAAGGCTTCTGACCCGGTCTGAGGAGAGTGCTGTAATTCTGCAGTGGGCAGGACTGCCTACAATCCTTCTGCTGATCTAAAAACCATCCAGGCAGAGCCCTGTAGCTCTGAACCTGCAGCAGCCAACTCTGCTCAGCATGACAACGGAGCGCATGTGCTGGTCAGTGCTGGGGCAGGCAGCTCTGGTGGGCATTCCATCTCCTGATGCCTCACTTTTGGGAGCCTGCAAATACCAGGTAAGGCCAAGGTACAGTGAAAGACACGCCTGGAAGCAGCAGGCTGTGTGAGTGATGGCACTTGGGTGTTTGTGGCTGCAAAGCTCCAGAGAAGAGGTCTGAAGTATTTTTCACACAGGGCTTGTGATCAGTGCAGGGAATCAAGCAGAACTTGATGCATAGGTGCTCTCCCTTCAGAAAGGTGGATGCAGCTCAGTGGCTGAGTTTATGCCTTATGCTGTCCTGCTGTGTTATATCATAGGCACCATGGGTATTGATGGTGATTAAAGTTGCTTAAGTGAGCAAGTCTCTGAAACTGCTAGTGGTGAGGATAAATCCTGACTAAAAGCAGGATTTCTGAATGCTGTAGAAAAAAATCATTGTGAAATTAAGTGCAGGAAGATATACGTGTCAAGCGTTTCTCTCTGTTTAAGGCAAATGTGGGGAAAATCTACAACACAGCTGTTAGGATGAGGTGACCAGTTATCATATGAACATAGCAAGTGCAGCAGAATGACTGAGAACTGTGTCTTGAAGCTGAACAACCTTCAGTGAGCAAGCAGCAGGCCTACAGTGCCCTGGAAATGGGGACTGAAGAGGAGACTTACAGAATCATAGAATCATAGCATGGGTAATGTTGGAAGGGAACATGAAGATCACCTAATTCCAGCCTCTTTTGTGGGCAGGGTTGCCATCCACCATCTCAGGCTGTCCAGGCACAACACAACCTGGTCTTGAATGCCTCCAAGGACGAGGCATTCACATCTTCCCTGGGCAGCCTGTGTCAGTGTCAGTTCACCTTCTGAGTAAAAAATTTCTTTCTGACATCTAATCTAAACATCCCCTCCTTTCATTTAAAGCCATTCCCCCTGTCCTATCACTATCCGACCATGTAAAAAGTCAGTCTTCTTTCTGCCTGTAAGCTCCCTTCAAGTACTGGAAGGCCACAATGAGGCCTCCCCACAGCTTTCTCTTCTCTGAGCCAAACAAGCTCAGTTCCCTCAACCTTTCTTCATAGGAGAAAATCTCCAGCCCTTTGGTCATCTTTGCAATCTCCCTGTGGACCCTCTCCAGCAGCTGCACATCCCTCCTTGCAGGGGGCACCAGGCCTGGACACAGATGGGGCCTCAGGGGAGCAGAGTACAGGTGGATGATCCCCTTCCTCTCCCTGCTGGCCACCCCTCTCCTGATGCAGCCCAGGATACCATTGGCCTTCAACGCTGTGAGAGCACACTGCTGGCTCGAGATTTTCATCCACCAGGACCCCAAGCCCTTCTTGGCACGGCTGTTCTCAGTGAGTTCTCCCGATTGCCTTGATCCAAGTGCAGCACCTTGCACTTGCCCTCATTGACCTTCAATATGTTTTCATGTGCCCACTTTTTGAGCATGCCCAGGTTCCTCGTAATGGTACTCCTCCCCTGTACTGCGTCAAGTGCACCGCTCAGAACGATGTCATCAGCAGATTTAAAGAGGATATTCCACTGTCTCTGTTCATAAGACAAAGAGCATATGTTTCAAAGATGGACCTGGGAGGCACCACTCCTTACCGGCTTACATTTGGACACAGAGCCCTTGACAACAACCTTCTGGCTATGACAACCCAACCAATTCTTTATTCACCTAGTACTCCAGCCTACAGATCTATATACCTCTGATTTAGAGATAAGGATATGGTGTGGGACAATGTCAAAGTACTTGCACAAGTACTTTGAGTCTCAGGGAGATTACATCAATTGCCCTTTCTTTGTCCATCAATGTTGCCACTCCCTCACAGAAGGCCATCAGATTTGCCAGGCATGATCTGCTCTTGGTGAAGATCTGCTGGCTGTCTCAGACTATCTGTCATGGTTTTATGATTTTTGGTCAGCAGTATTCCACACCATAACATCATGTAATGCATTGGGGGTGGGGTTTGATATCTGCCGAATGTTCGTCCGTCGGAGAAGAACTACATTTCCCCAGGAGACTTTGCGGTCAGCAAGGGGATATAACTCCAAGCAAGGTCACCTGATCCTTCTTCTTCGCCTGCTCTTCGCTGTCTGCGCTTCGCTATCTGCGCTTCGCCGCCTGTGCTTCGCCATCTGTACTTCAGTCACTCAACTGGACTGCACTTCTCACCCCAGCATTGTGGTGAGGTCTATACAATTCAAACAGACTCTCTCTCTCTCTCTCTCTCTCATTGTATTTTACTAATACTATATTTAGTAAAATCATTTGTTCCACCTCAGATCAGTGCTGTTGTTTTCAAGTATTTTGGGGTCCCCTGCTTCCCCTTTCCCAGAGGCGCGGATCCGCAGATCCCTCCGCCCTGCTGGTCATGGAACTGGGCCGGACCAGCCCATAAACCGTTGACACTATCTCAGCATTTCACTTGTGCCTTAACATCTCTTCCAGAAGTATCTGCTCCATGATCTTTTCAGGCACAGGGTCTTGTTCTGTGGATGCGCTTTACAGAGCCTGAGCGCAGCTCTGGGCCAGTCAGCATGGAGATCCTGGACTGCTTCCTTCTCCAAGAGAGTACATCCATACTTGCCCTGCACTAGTCTACATAGACCTTCATCTTTTGTGGTAAGTTGGCTGCTTGGTAAGGACAAGGGAGTGTTTCTAGGAACTAACAATGCTCTCAAGTTACCTTATTTTACTCTGTCTTCAACGCATGTTTTCAAAGTTCTCTTTTAAGCAAACAGTTTCACTATACCTAAGGTAACCTCTGTTCTCGCATCCCATACAGTGCAAGTCTGGGGAGACAAGTCACATAGCATGCTGAATGCAGCTCCTTATGGGTTATTGCAGACCTCAGTCTGCTGCAGTTTTCAAAACACAGAAACTTGTACAGCTCTGTTGTGATTCTGGTCTGCTTCTGCAGTAGATGCGTAACTGAATTGTATTCCTAGAGCACTGGAAGACTCTAGTTTTTTACCATGAAGATATCTTAAGGATTTTTAAGTATCTGAAAAGGATGTCCTGGACAGTCATTCCACAGATAGCTCTTGAATCAGGCCTGCAGAAATAGTTTGCTGAATCCTACAGCATAGTACTGAAATTACAATAGGTAGAGATAAAAGAGATAGGAGCAAGCTGGTACCTTGTCTTTATTAGGGTATTTTCAAGTAGCCAGGATGCTGGCTTTTTAAAAGCTGACATTTCTTTGTTTCTTAGAATTGACCTTCCTTGCAAGGAAAATGGAGAGGTCCTTGTTCTTGCCTCAGGCAGCACAGCCATCCTACTGGAGGTGATGCCCCAGGAGTTCCTGTACAGTGTTATGGAGGAGCCTGCAAAACGCTGTTATTGCAGTGCTGTGATTGACAAGGTACTCTGAGCTCAGCAAGAGGAATTGCCCCTGACTTCTCACTGTTCTTCAGGCCTTGTGCTTTGCTCAATGGATTATGTTGGAATTTTGTACTGTTTCTTGACACCATGCGCTAAGCACCTTAATTAGGAGCAGCCAGACAATCTGTTTTTGAAGGGCTTCTATTCCTACTGTTGCAGTGGCAGCAGAGTCATCAAAGTGAAGTTCTTGCTGCCATCTCTTTGACATGTAGTGCTCTGCAGCATCATTATCATGTGGTACATATTTTATGGCAGGAGATACTGACAAAGCATAAACTCTAAGGAAAAGCAACGGAAGGACAATATCCTGCTAAAAATTAGATGTGTTTGTATAAGACAAGAAAAAAAGCCATTAAAAGTATAAGCACAGCTGGTGCTTCACCACTCTTGGGGTGTGTCTGCCTTCCTTTTTTGCTCTTCTTAGAGACTAACCCTACCCTTGGCATCAAGTTTAAAATATGCCTGCTCAAGCAACTGCCTATTTTTTTTTTCAACCATCTATGCAGGAAAATCTAGCAGGCAAACAAACACGTACCAGTTGTTTTTTCCTCCTCCAGTTTTCACTGGGGCAAGTAAAAATCTCTATACATAACCTTGTGCTGCAGTGGAATTTGGCTTTTTTTTATGAAGGAGGAAAATGGATAGATGCCTCTGCCACAGGCTGATTCCTGAGATACAGAAAAGAATCAGATTCTTAAGGATATTAACCTCTGATCTGATCTGATTGTAGCTTTTGAATTCTGGGTTTGTTTTTTTTTTTTTAATTGTCTGCAGGTGTTTTATTATTGCTCTTAAGCGGTAAGGAGATGTCAAAAAACTGTCTTTGTAGGGAAACAAAAATGCTGATAGGCCACATCTTCCTTAGCTCTCTACAGCAAAGCAGAACTAGTGAAACAAGATTAGTTTTTAACCCTGTTTTTCCTCTGCTTATAAAAAAAAAAAAAAAAAAAAAAAAAAAAAAAAAAAAGAACAGAGCAAGATTACTGTTTCTGCAGGTAGAAAAACACATTATGTGATTGCTTTCTTTTCTACTTTTTCATGTGCTTCAGAGCTGAACAAATTGTAATAAGAAAGTTATCCAATGAAAGCAGTCTTCTTTGCAGTTTGCAAATGGCATATGCACAGGCTTACATTCTTACATACTGCCTCTTTTGTAAGACTTAGTAAATACCCTTTGTGGACATTTATATGTTCTTGACTTGCTTGCAAAGAGTATACTTCATCTTCAGGCTGATCATCCCTTACTAGTGGGTCAGCAGCAAAAGGTGCATTCAAACACTTGGGTTTCTTACTTAGAAATTAAGAAGGGAGACTAAACCATATAAAGCACTGTTTAAATATTTAGGCACTCATGAATACAGCTACAAAGAAAGTCAAAAGGCCACTTCCATAAAAATAGAAGACACATATAAGGGAATATGTGGCAAAATCCCTGGGCCAAGATTTAAGAAAATGCTCATGAATAAATACGCCTTCTATTCTTTTTCACCTTACATTACTGCACAGGACACTGTCTTTCCTCTGATCTGTTGCCCATCTCTGCTGGACCTCCCTGGATTATTATAAAGTATCCTCTGCAGGATGGTGTTCTTGGATGAAGTACAGAAAAAGGCCTCTTTGCATAATGAAAACAATGTGAGGGAGTCATTCATTAGATTGGCATGTTGTTGTTTTTGCTGCTTGAATGGCAGATTTACTGGTGTTCTCTGTGTAGGTATTTATTGCTGAGATGGGGGAGGCAACTGAATCATAAACATCTCAGTGACTTTGAATAAAAGCTAAAGAAGTTCTGAGGTCATTCTAGCAGCTTGTGTTTGTGCAGTGCAACAGCAGGTGTTCAACAGAAGATAAACACTTGCTTCAGCCAGCTACACCAAAAATAAGCTCAATCCACATATTAGTTATTAGTTGTTTCTACAAATGACAGAAAGGAAAGCAGTGCTCTTCTCAGTAAGCTACTCTGTATGCATTTTGCTCTTCCCAGGAAGATCTCTCTGGTTCCAGTGCTGAAAAAAAAATGTGGCAGTGGCCAAAGTGCAACTGAGACATCCCAACAGCCAACCCACTAGCCAGCCAAAAATAGTATTTTTACATTTATATATATTTTATATGTTTTCATAATTCTCAGTCTGAGAAGCATAGAAATCTCTACATTAAGTTGCTTATCTGCCACAAATAGTTGAGTAGGAGTTGAAATTAGGACAGGAGTGAGAAGGAAACCCAACAAAGAAGCTGTTCTTCAGGCTTGGAGGTGCTTTCCCAGAGCGCTCTTTTCATACAACATGAGATACTCTTGACTGTGCAAAAAGTAAAGCATAGACCAAAATTTGATGTAGAAATCAATTTCTGTACAATCCACTATTTTTGTTTGAAGGTTCTTCTGTATCTTAGCAGAAGTAAAGAATAATCAGCAATTGCACTATCCAAGGGTTGCAACATATTATTTCCATTCATCTTACAATCCAGCAGCATGAAACCTTGCCAGCTAGTGAAGTAACTGATGATACCTGATCTGTGAGACTGACATCTTCTCTTGGTACCTGAGACCTCTTGTATATACTGGCACCTCAGCCAACAGATGAGAGTTTGCAACAGGTAAGAGTTTCCAACAGCCTTGCTTTTAGCTGAAACTGGACCAGATGACTTCCAAATGTCCTTTTCAGTGTGAATTGTGAAATATTCATCCAAATGAATATAGTAGTATGAATATAGTAGAATGAATAGTAGTAACTTATGGAAATAGCAAAGATCTTGAGATGTTCAAGATTATGGTCACAGTACTGTTTTTCCACTGTGTGTCACAGTATCAACCTAAAGAAATAAATTTACTCTGAAATCAGTAGTCTGTGTAACTCAAGTGCCCTGTGTCCACTCCAGGAAAGAAATACTTTAATTCAACCCTCTTTCCAAGTAATGCCCTATGCTGTGGAAAAATAAATAAAACTAAAAAGTCTCCTACCAACTTCCCTCCTTCCCCCCCAGCCCCCCCCCCCCCAAAAAAGAAGAAAAAAAGGAAAAAAAAAAAAAAAAAAAAAAGTCTTACCGATCTGCAATGTCTTCCCTCTTTCTGAAACCAGAAGGTTCTGGACTTGTCACGAGTAGCAATAATTGCTTGTTCTGTATGATGCGTAATCTGCATTTGCTTTAATGACTTTGAAGAAGCCTGCTCAGCAGCTGTTGTCTGACAGTCAGAGGAAAACAGACAGACATATTTTTCCCTTTGCTCCCCTCTCAGCTTTCAGCCCACTCAAATCCCCAACTATTTTGAACAAAAAAAGGGGTTATCCTGACTTGCTTTAGGAGCCCTGGGGATCTTGAGTGTGCCTGCTGGAGAGAAAATTTGTTTTCCACGCAGAATGTATCACACACCCTTCCCAGCACAAGTGGGCTTAATTTTTTTCTAAGGGAGTCATATACTAATTAGCCCAGTTTTGTTGTTTGCCAGGCCTTAGTCTACAAATGTTGATAGGTAGCTCAGTCTCTGTAAAAGCTGATTTGTTACATGAAAATCTGGACACTAAAGGGCACATCAAGGTTCTCAGAGATTATCTACAGCTCTGTGACTGCAATCCCAAAGAGCATCTTTCGTCCCTACTTCCAATTTGAGACTAACCCTGGTCCTGATTCTTGAGCTGCTGCAAAGACTTGAGCACATTTCTACAAACAGTGCCTGTCTTGACTTTAAAACTTGATGTGCTCAAACTGAGCACAACTCTCAAAAGCTATGGTGGTGCAGAAAATACAGCTAGAAGAACAAACACACTGTTAACACTTCACATGCCCAATAGGACTGCCCCCAGGAGAGGAGTGGTGCTCACACTACCAGGTATGCTGTGTGTCCTAAGCTATGTCTGGCCCCACCAATTCACCCAACTGGATGATATCTGAGGTTAGTCATTCCCCTTTCTGCTTTTGTATAGTGTGACTTGCTTTGTTTATATTCCACATGGTGCCCATCTTTCCCATAAAAGGAGTTCTCACTTTTATGGAAAGAATTTGGTTTCCCATCAGCAATCCCTCATGAGCCCCTTTAGAGGGACACTCCTGAGAATCTGTAATACTGCCAGGACATTGGATTTGGAAATAACTGCGGTGATATTCATCCATCCTCAGATTCTATAAAAGCCTGGCAACAGGCAAGTGTCAACCCAGGCTCTTATTCTGATATTTCTTGGCCCTCAGCATGCCAAAGAGCACCCTTACCTGTTTTTCCTTTTTTCCAACTACAGGCTGCACAAACCTGAAAATCTTTAATGCAATCCCTTGAGGATTCATCTGTATGGAAACCCACTGTGCAAGTGCATGTGAAAACATACTCCCATTTATCACTTTGTGATGTTGCTCTCTTTAACAACAAATAAATAAATATATAAATAAATAAGTAGATGAATAAATAAATGAAAGTGGACCACCAGGGGAGCTGTTCAGACTTGACTGAAAGGATTCATATGGTTTGCGTCAGACTTTGAATGGCAGATAATTACATGCTGGTGAAGTCCCTGCAACTATTCTGTATTTTGAAGGCTATGGCCTTCATCCAGAGTACGGGAGACCACATTCAACTCTTCTGTTTGCTGGAACAGACTTAAAAGAAGCTGTGGTGAACACAGGTGTGTGGCCTAGCTAAACACTGCTCTTTGAGAATGGACTTTTCCACTAAGGAACAGCAGATGTGGGAAAGGTAAGAAATTAATGGAATTCTGCCCGAATATCAATTAAAACTGAACGAGGAGGTTGCAGGTAGCTGATTACAAAAGAAGAGCAAAGCCACCTCTGATATTTATATCCATGCCTATTAAAAATGTGCAATCAAAATTGCTATTAAGTTGGTCTATTTGGCAGCACAGCTCTACCTCAGCTACTGCCTTTTTGCAGATCAAGTAGGACATGGGCACAGCCCACACCTTGTCTTGAGCACCCAGGAGCAACAGAAGGCAGAATGTGGAGGTTCTGGAACAAGACCACGTGCCATACACTACAGCTTGGCACAGCGGATCCTGCAGGCTGGGCCTCCGAGGTGGTGCTTTAAATGCCCTCTAGTGGCGGTGGCTCAGCCTGAGAGCCACATCTCACTGCACAGCCCGAGCAGAGGATGCATTTTGCACAAAGTGTCACCTCAAAGCTCGTGCATGGAAAACATCTGATGTGTGCTGAAAGCCCCCAGCTCCCCACTGCTGTTGGGGCCGTATGCAAGGCAGTATCTGACAGCAAGCTTTGTGATTCACTGAACAGAAGAGGAAGGTTGGGAAGGGAACTGGCATGCCCATGGTGGCTGATGTTAGGTGAGTTCTCCTGGCATTTGCTCAGGACACAGCGTTTTTCTTAAAGAACAGTTCCTGGAGGCGAGGAGGGGGAGAGTTTTCTTTTCCAAACCTCTGATTAAATGGGGATTCAACACTTCCCAAAACAGGAAGAGAGATGAGGATCCATGCTGTCCACTGAGGCAATGTGGTTAGAGGCTGAAGAACAAAGGATCCTAACATAAACATCTGCAGGATTTGCCACTGACTCATAAGGGTTTTTGGACAGACTGTTTATTGCTGCAGATCCTCAAGGGTCAGTGGGTGTCCTGTCCAGCACACCGAAGGATTGCAGGGACCACTGGGAGCTGTAAGTTTACTGAAGGTAGTGGGGAGGGAACAACAACTGACAGTCCCACTTTCCAGTTATCATGAAGCATGCTGTCAGTTTCTAAGATCTCAGAAGTGGCATTGCAGCCTTCACTTTCAGGCTGGATCATACCTTGTGGCAACTGAAAGTTTGAAGGGAGCAGAGCGTGTTGGTTTCACTTCTGCTGCTTAAGATGTTGAGAAGTCCAATTGCTGTGATGACAGTCAAAACATTTGAAAGGGACACTGGCTCACATTTTTGCTTGACTTTTTTAGGACCCCTGTCCTCTGATTATTACAGAGCTACTATTTTTATCTCATGAACCAGCACTCTGTTCCTGCTACTTGGCTGACTCCTGCTTAGCCAGTGCTCAGAGCAGTGCTTCATTGTGTCTGCGGCTGCAGAGGGGTTTTGTGATACTGGGTTTGGTGTCATTAAGTTCTCACACCTGCTGCAGACTCCATCTATAATTTTAGAAAAATCGTTTCAAACTGCACTGCTTGCATGTGAAGAGGCAGAGCTAAAGGAATTCTGCTTCCCACCTTGGCCCTTTTCAGCTGCAATGAGAGTTTGAGTAGGGGAGGGAGCAGCTCTTGGGACATTTGTACAGAACCTAGCACAATGAGGGCCAGGAGATCTAGTATTCCCCTGCCTCACCAAAGCAGAGAAGAAGAAAACAAGGCACTGCATCCCCATGTAAAGACTGCCCTGATCTGAGCTGTGTGTGGATGTGTAAATTACAACAGATGATGCACTTAGCAATTATGTTCTTTGCATACATAAGCAGGAACAACAGCTCCCAAACTGCCAATATCTCTCTTGATTCTCACAGAACGGCTGCATGTCACACGGTCACACAGCAAGGGGGCTGGAGGAAATGAGAGAAAGAAATGACAGAGGAGGAAGCTTCAGATGGGAAGAGACTTCCCTCTCCAACAGGGAAATGAACAACAGCCTCTTTTTTTAAAGAGGTTGAAATTCACCTGCATTTCTAAGCCTGTATTTATTTATTTATTTTTCCCAGGGGGTATGATTTGAGAAAGAGACATTTTGAACTACCTCTGAAATCAGAAGCGCATCTCCAGCCAGCAGAACATCAGTGTGCGCAGCCCCAGGCTCCCTGTGCTGCAAGCAGCCTTGTTGATAAACTCTGCTTTCTGCCCTTCTCCAAACTAAAAATTAAAAAATAAGCAAACAATAAAAACACGCCAAGAAAAAGAGAACTACATTTTCTTTTCCTGTGGTGGACCACTCCTATCCCGAGAACTTCTGCTCTTCCCCCTTTTGTTGAATTGCACTGTTCTGCTGAATTGCACTGCTCTGCAATGACCATGCAAGACTCCACCTCTCCACACTGGCTTTGCATCCAGCTTGTCCTGCAAGCACCTGGAAAGTCAGAGAAAGACTATGAGTACTGTGCGTGGCTTAGGACTCACAGGGTAGCTCCTCCTAGCAAGCAGTTGCTCCAGCCCTTGGAAGGCTCCACACTCACATGCAAATGGAGGAAGTCTGCAGCTTTTACAAATGTGGTGGCACACAGACAAACTTCTACACTACTAGACACACAGCCTTCCTTGAATTGGTGCGTCCAATGTCTTTTCAGCTCCCCTGCATGCTTCAGGAAAAATAAATTGTTGGCTTTGTCTGCATGTGAAAAAAGGTAGAGATTTCCAAACTCAATCTTCCCAGACATTTGAAAGATGACATAATTTGACATGAGTCAGCATGATTGGCAGGTCAAAGCATACTGCTGGCTCTCACAGCTCACGAGAGCCTGGCAAATTGGCAGAGCTCTGACACTCATCATGCCACAGCCTATGTGTTATGTCTCTTTATATTCTCTATCTACACTCAGAAAAATTATCTCACAGTTCCCATTATCTGGGCCACATCAGGGCTCAGAAAGGGAGCAGGAAGATAGGAATGGGAGTGACACCAACCTCCTACAAGTAGTCACTGAAGTAATGACACCAGGTACAGAGACACTTAGGGCAAGCTTCTGAAATGGCACAGCCTGTTGGGTGGTGCTGAGCTCTGTTTGAAAACTAGGCCAGAAGTATTGCAGTGGAAACAGCTGGTTACTGAGCGATTTTAAAAATCTGGCTCTTGTTTAGCTGCCTCCATGGGAACTGAGCTAAATTGAAAACCTGGTCCCAACCAGGCATGCTGAGCACTTCAAAATTAGTCCTTCTGCTCTTTGGAAATTTCAGCCGATGTTGCATTCTGCCAGTAGTTGAGATTTCCTTGTTTTCAGTAGGAAACGTTCTGAAGTATTTCTCATTTTTGTTCTGCATTTTTTGCTGCTGCTTTCTTTTTCAGCTAACACAAACACTGGTGTCTGTCAATTTCAGAGTCTGTTCCAGGTTCTGTGTGCCAGCGTGGTTACTGCCTGCTAATTTCCTTGCTTGCAAGCATGGGTAGAAGTTACTATCTGTCACCTTTGAGTTTGCCATTTGTTGCCTTTGAATCCTAGCCTGAATGAGTGTGGGCGTCTTTCAGCCTTCATCCAGAACAAGGCTAAAATTCAAACCTTATATACAGTGAGAACTCTCTCCACCAAAATTCTTAGCCAAGTCTGGGAACCTATTGTACTCACTGTTGTGCAAATAAAGCCTGTCCCTTCTCTGCAGTGTAAGCAGACAATATGGACATAGACTAGCAGAAGGAACAGGAGGCTTGAAGTACTAAAGCAACTTGGCCAAGAGAGCATAGAGAGTGGATGGGTAGGATGAGAACAGTACCCGGATCAAACTGATCTCCATGTTCTATTATGAACCACAGCTGGTGTAGTGAAGTGTGTTCTCTGCACACCCCTAGCTTTAAGTGACCAGTGAAGAGCTATTAGAAAATTGGGATAAAAGCAAGAAGGAGTATTTCAAATACAGGCAGAACAGCATATGATTTAAGACTTTTCTGAGGCTGCACCCTGCTATGTAGCTTTGATGGCTGTCAGTTAACAAGCTAGCTCTTTTAACAGCACACTGTGATGCTCTTGTGGGGATGGAAGTGGCAGCAGGACAGGTTATTTCCGTGACCTGTATCAGCTGCACACTGCTGGGAAATGGTGATCGTTGCTGTGTAGTGCATTAGAGCATTTAGATGCCCTTGCCTCCAGCACAGAGATGTGAAGGTACCAGCAGTGCTGAATAGCTGATGATGTGACTTTGGGCACAGTGTAAAACCGTGGGAACAAGCTGTTGAGTGCTTCCAGCAGCCTGAATTGAAAGATCCAAGTTAATTCAGTCTTTGCATAAACTAGTCTTTCTGTGGGTGAGGAGTTCATACTGCTCCCATGCAGCTGAGGAGGAATGGTAAACAGAGACCTAGTACCAGCTAGAAAGCATACAGCTTCTATTTTCATATAAAAAGTATCAGGCTGGTCTGAACATCTTGACTAGAGGATAAAACTCCCCACTTCTCACTTCATGTTGGCTTCCTGCATTTGAAAATGTCTCCTATTGGGCAGTGAAGTCAAAGCTAAAGTTGTGACAAAAGCAGAATTGTTACCTCTGTAACTTGTAAACTGGCAGAGCTGTGAAGCTCGCTGTGCCACAGCAGTGATACCACTCCTGCTCTCCCCAACTTGGTGAACGTCCTGCTGAACCTCCTGGGGCTGTTCTGAAAAAAGCATGCAGTTTCTCTTCACCTCACATCTCAACAGACTTCATTCCTGTGGCAATGCTGTCTTCCCATTTGCATGCTAAGTATACATTGCCTCACACGGAAAGCTATTTAGATTGACTATTATGTTACAGCCAATCTCAGCAGGGCAAGGGGTGGGAAATCCCATCTTCTTGTTTACCTTCAGCTCTCTGAATCCCAAATAGGTTTCTGAAAATAAAAATTCATGACAGAAAGAAGAGAGGGAGAATGAGCATTGCTTACTGCTGCAGAAAGAAGCCTTTTGCTGGATAAAGTTCATTACAAGTCACACACTCCTCTTTCCAAGTTAAAGACCACACTGCTTTGTGATCTTGTGCCTATGACCACAGACATGGGAGGAGAGGCTGCTTCTCTTTTGCCTCTCTTTTACCTCTTCTCCACAAGGGCCTGTTCTTTCTCCTCTCTCTGGGTGGTGGCAAGGTCAGGCTGCCCCCTCCATGCAGCAGATGATGTCAGCCTCCCTAATATTAATGTTTTCCTATCTGTCTTCTTTGAGTGAGCAAATCCTGATAAACACCTGGTGCAGAAGCTGGGCTCCAATACCAGGCTTTCCTAAACAGCCTCTTTCTGGTTAAAGTTTTGCTACGGGCGGCTTAGTTCCACTTTGAAGATTTTCCCTTCTGTTTCTCTGGTATCCGCAGGGCAGGGGGAAGAATGTGCTCTCCGACATGCATTCTGTGCCATCACTATTTCTAGCTGTGAATAGTCTGCTGCTTTACAGCAACTGGGACAGTGTGCTTAGTTAATGAATAGTCTGTTATGGCAGATGAGGCAGATATCCCTCCACTGAGAGAACAATAATCTTGTGATCATTCAGTTTGTTTTTGCCTTGAGCAGATAGAAGTTACTAGAGTTACATGTAGCTTAAGCAAACACAGATCCATAAAGTTCAAACCAGGCTTCTGTTTTTGAGCAACTTTCTGTTTCACTGGTGAAGATGAAAATAGAGAGATTTGCTGCATATACTGTGGAGAAACATGGCAGTGTGACACAAAGCCCAGCATCCAAGCTACGGCAGTAAACATTCTTCCTTCAGGCACAAACATCAGCCACATGGTTTGTCTTCATGCCTTCCTGTATTTCGGTGTTAGTAATTAGGTACTTACATGCACAATGGAGAGAATGTGTTATCCATTTTATTAGCAATGACGCTAGAAAGAGCCTTGGAGGACTAAGAGGTAGCAAATTCCCCCCCAGAAATGATAGGAAGCCATGAGACAAAGGATGGAAAGAATAAAACTTCCATCTTAAGAAGATTTACCACTCCTATCCCTGTTGTGGCTGATGAGATTTTGTTTGTCCCTCTCATTTTGCTTTTCTATCTACAGTTTAAAACTTCATGCATGTGAAAAAAAAAGACCATTTGAAAACCCTCAGAGGCACAATTACTTCCACTGATCCACCTCCAGCGCTGCCTCCACAGTACACATTCCCACCAGTGCATGGCATTCAGCCCCACCAGCTCTTCAAGGACCTCTCTTGGGTCAAAAACGGAGGCAAAGCCTGCACATGTTGTTGAACACAAGCAATAATCACTAGTGTGAAGTACAGAACCATCCTGCAGAAGCCAAAAAGCTCTTCCCCAGCCCCATGACAGCAGAACTACAATCACGCACAAACACAACACAAACTGCTGCTGCTTCATCCGAGGTAATCCCACAACAGTGCTACAAAGCCAGGTTCACACCATACCCCACAGGACGGCTCATGGATGACGCAAGTTAAAAGCATCATTTGAAAAAGAGTTATCAAGAGAGTTCCTCATTAGCTGCAAAAGTATTCTCATGAGAACTGGGGCAATTAGGAATTAATCTTTGTTTGAAATAGGAAAATGTTTCCTACCAAAGCTTAAAAACCTGAATGTAAACGAGGCAGCAGGTGGAGAGATTTATTTTTATGACCTCTCTGCTTGTGTTTGCTCTTCTCCGGAAACACCAGCAAAGAAAATTGTGAACCCATGAATCATCTAAGTTACTGCTACTATAGAAATTTAAATCCCCCTTCACAGTGGTTCAAACAAATTAGGGAGAGAAGCACATAGTTTAAGCTCTTCACCCCAATTGTACAAGGGCATTAGAAACAACACTGCCAAATCATTGGAATCTGGAGACACACAAAAGCAGTTGCGACAGTAGATCAGATAAATTAATAATCTCTCTGTCACAAACAGAGATGCAGTACAACAGCAAGAAAGTTCCTTGATAAGTAAGATGGCAACAAGTATGTTCTGGTTAAGAATCAACAGGTAAAATTTGTGTATATGAAGTTGAATAGGCATACACTGCCAATTTATCTCTCTGCTCTCTGTTACTGACCAGAGAAATGTTCTTATATTTAATCCAGTTTTGGTGCACGTGACCAGAACTCTGCAGCTGTCAGTGATGTTATGTACAGCTAACTCCACACATCTATTGTAAAACTGTGCTCATTACAAGAAGCAAAACAGAGTACCTGAATCTTAAGTGAAGTATTAATAATGAAAATGGATTATGTGCTTCCTGTTTGTTGAGCAATTATTTCAGGGCTGGGATTGATTTTGGCTTTTGCCACGCTGACTGAATTTCAGATCAGGAATTTGCATGCAGTGCATCTGACATGAAGAAACCGTCAGAAGCTTTGCGAGCTTTAAGGGAAAACACAAATATCATCATTTGTTTTAGCTATGTGGAAGTTAAACATTGTTATCTACATTAGTTTTTTAGAGAACAAAAAGATCAGGAAATCGTAGACTAATATCATTTACTTAAGTCTGCATCATCATAAAATAATTTACACTGGGATGTGATATATTTACAGGCCTGGAGTTCCATTCAGGCTGTTGGCAGGGCTTATTCTGTGTAATGACCACATGTTTAGGTGATGCAGTAGTGTTTGATTTTACTCAGCTCCTACAGTCTTCAACTGTATGCTGCTTGAACCTCTTACACGGGCTTTTAGACCCCACTTAGCTGCTTTACGTACAGAAATGTACAAAACACTCCTCACTTGTCTAACTCTGGGCCTCTATCTACCCCAGACATGGACACTATGGATTTCACAAACTCTGTGCACATCCCAGTGCAAGCAGCCTGATTTTTTCATCCCTTCCTTTGAGGAGTCCTGTTCTCCAAGAAGAAATATTTAGATTGGGCTTAACCAGGATAAACAAGGAGAACATCTTGACTAAGGAGGCTTTATAGCACGAAGACTGGAAAGTTATCCATTCCAATGATACCAGCCTGATTTACAGAGTAGGGCATAATGAATGACAAAAACTGTTATGAAAATAGTTGATTGTAAGGATCCACTGTTGCTTCACTAGAGACAAATATCTATCTAAATTTGTTGGTGGCATTTATTGGGTGGAAAGTGTTTTGGATTTTTCCTAACCTTAACCCTAAGTGTGGCATAGATCAGTCATTTCATCCTTGATGACACTAAGATGAATGGTGTCATTGATGTAATGAAGGAATGCCATCCAGATGGATCTCGAGACCTTGTGAAGTGGCTCCATGTGAACACCATGAAGTTCAACAAAGCCATGTGCAAGGTCCTGCACATGAGTCAAGGCAAACCCAGGCATGAATACAGGCTTGGCAATGAAATGGGTGAACAGAGAGGAGCCCTGTGGAGAAGCACCTGGGAGTTCTGGTGGAAAAAAAGGTGGACATAAGCCGGCATTATGCACTGGCAGCTCAGAAGGCCAGCAGTATCCTGGGCTACATCAAAAGGGTGGTGGCCAGCTGGGAGAGGGAAATGATTTTTCCTCTCTCTTATGCCCTTGTGAGGCCTCATCTGGATAACTGCATTCAGGTCTTGGGTCCACAGCACAAGAAAGATGTGGAGCTACTGGAGCAGATCCAGAGGAGAAAGGGCTACAGAGATGATCAGAGGGCCTGCCTACCTTTCCTGCAAAGAAAACCTGAGAGAATTGGGCTTGTTTAGCCTGGAGAAGGCTCTGGGGACACCTTACGGTAGCTTTCCATTTCCTAAAGGGGACCTGCAGGAAAGGCGCAGAGAGATCATTGGGAGTGTGGTAACAGGAGAAGGGATAACAGCTTTAAATTAAAGGTAGATTTAGATTTAATATTCAGAGGAAGATTTTGAGGCATGCCTCTTAGAGGTACTGGAACAGGTTGCCTGGGGAAGCTGTGGAGGTACTTATGCAAGACCGGATGGGGTGCTCAGCAGCCTGATCTAGTGGGAAGTGTCCCTGTCTATGGCAGGAGAGTTAAAACTGGATGATCTTTAAGGTCAAAACCAAACCATTCTATGATTCTATTATCCAGGATCAGGCTTTCCTTCTTTCCATGGTCCATAGACAGAATTAGAAGGTAGCAACATGCTCCTCAGAAAGGTCCATCTGCACAGGAAAGAGCAAAGATCCGAGAAGTAGAAGGAAGCAGAGCCTGTCCAGCGCTTGCTGCCAAGTACCTGCTGCCCTGAGGAGGATTCTGCTGTACCCATAGCTGTGGGGAGTTAAGCACTTAGCTTTCCAGCACATAAAAGAAGGGAATTGTGTTATTTCACATGTGATATAATGGCTGTCTGGTCGGACACTTACCACTAATAAATAATAAGCCCTGGGTCAGGTGTTTCTTGGCAGCTAATGGCCACCTGGGCTAGCAGCTGTCAGCTCCTGCAGTAATTCATTAAGTGATGGGAAATGGCCTTTGTGTCAGTCATTATGGCGCCAGCAGGAAAGTTTTGTTTCGGATTTAGTCAGCTTTACTACACTAATGCCATTTTGAAATGAAAATAAGAATACCTTAGCATGTGGAGAAATACTGCAGACACACAACAAAACTCACACTCTTGTGAGGAAAAAGACAATTTACATAAAATATGTGTGTTTGTGCTGAAAGCATTAGTTTGAAAAGTAGTATTATCTTCATGCTTATTATTCTTATAACTTACACTTTCTGGGAAGCCAGGAGAGGAGAATAACACAGGACTGGACTTCAATGCTTATCACCTGATTCCACTTTCACAAAACCATAGGTAAACTGCCAGGGTACAGGAAGCTCTAAAAACACGGAAGTCCTTTCCTCAGCCAGAGCATAATGCTGACAGAAATACCTGCTCAAAATTTTAACAAAAATCACAAACATCATGCAAGTTTTCACACTTGCCTTCCATTTTTAGCAGTAACTTCCCCCAGAAGTCTGAAACTAAGGAAACATAAAAAGGAATCTATTTCCAAATTTTACTTGGTGCCAAAGCTTACTTTCAGCAAGCTATATGCAACAATTGATTTGTATGCAACGAATGATTTGTAATAAAGAAAGCCAGGAAGACAGATCATCCCTTGTCCTCTTTCTTTCCCAAAGCCCTCTCTTGTGCCTTGGTGACAAAAACACTTCTCTTAAGTGGAGCTGTAGGCTAAATGCAGACACCACATGGTGCAGCATGTCAGCTTAGGCTAGACAGGAGGTCAGATGAGGATCACAACATTCTCTCCAGCAGTTGACTATTGATGTTAAAGTCAGAAGTTACCCATCCCTCAAAAATGAAGCAACTCAGACTGTATACCAGAGAAGAGTGCAATTCATACCTCTTCTTAGAGACGTTGGACACAGCCAACAGGAAAGTGAATTGGGAGCCTTCAGGTCTGGTGTGTCTGGCTGCTGACTGAGCTGAGTACTTGAGGAGTCCATCCTAATGAGTTTCCTGACTGCAGCTTCCAGGGAGGCACAATCCATCAGACAAGGCCAGGCACCCACATGGATAAGCAACACAGCACACAACTGGGCAGATTTCCTGTGCAGATGAAATAAGAGATAATTTTTCTCATTTGTTCCTTTCTGCTCTCCTGCAACTAAAAAAACCCAGAACAATAAAACAGCGCAGAGAGTTTTGCAAGTGGAAATAGTGCTGCTCATTTATATCACTGAGTAGCAACAACTAAAGTGCACAGAAAGCAATGGGACTTCTATCCTCAGTACCAGAAAGTCTAGAATGCTAACAGTGTGCACCACCTGCATAGTGTAATATTTAGCGTTGACATGTGTATACAAAGGAAAGGAGGAGATCAAGCAAGTGTAAGAGTCACGAAGGACAGAGGATGAGCGTCAGATTTTCACTATTACTTGACTTCAGGCTTTTTTTTTTTTTCAGTTCCCCTACTTCTTTTATCATTTGAATCAATGTAAAAGCCTTCACCTTCATTGCCAAAGATGAAATTAAGGCAAAACTCTCACTCCCTGAAAGTTCTGCAGCAGCAAAGGAAAGATTTTTGCTTTCACATAGGACAGGATGGGAAAAAAAAGAGGAATGGTCATGGGAGAAAGAAAAGAAGCAGAATAATGAGTTAACCAGGCCAGCAAATGAAAGCAAGCAGGTAGTTTCAAAAGAATTATATTACGCAGGGTGAATAAAAAGGTTGAACCTGATTGAAGCCAGTAGAATGACAGCTTGGAAAGAATTAGAGAAAAAAATACAGAGAGCTGGAAGGTGGTAAAATATGGCTTTCATCTCCTACTGCAAAACATGTATTAAAGTTTCAGTAAAATCACAGTGGGTGGAAGCATTGTGTCACACCACATCTTTAAATGAATTAGGGAGTTCTTGCAGCATAATATCTTACTTTTGTGAAACAAATACGTGCAAACTCACCTTCATAGCAGAAATTCCTGTCAGATTTCCCCATTTCTGTAGAATTGGTTCAAAATCTGCCTTGTCTTCTCTAACAATGATGTCTTGTGCTCCTGCTTTCTAAGATGAAAATGAAAAGGTGAAGAGTATGTGAATCACAATGTCTCTCAAAGTTTGCTGACAGTTTGAAAAAACATTGAAAAGGTGTAATCAGTGTTCCTGATTCTGAAATCGTCAGTTAAAATTCTGCACCTTACTAAAATTACAACAGAAAATTAAGTACAATATTAAATTACTACTAAATATATTGAACGTGTAATTATTGAGGCATTTCTATGTCTTCCACAGTATTTTGCAAACTGCAGAAGACCTTCTGTGAGGGCTGTTAGAAGAGCACATTGAGCCTTGTCTGTTTTGCAGAGAGAGGCTGGTAATTTGCGTTGCTGTGCAATGTAGCACTTCTGTGTATTTAGACTTGCTGAGAATCGTGTCCTTGAAAAACTACAGTCACGTCTATCTGCACTCTCATGCTCCTTTAAGATGGTGCACCAGATACTTCTGCAGGGTGCTCTTAAAATTCCCACTCAGAATTCCCATTGTTTTTATTCTCTTCAGACAAAGGGAATTAAACACTGTGCCACAGTTCATTGTTTTTAGTGGCAAGAACATCTTTCTCCTCTTGTATGACTGATAGCATCGATCTCACAAAGAAAAGTAACAAGAGTCATTTTGAACAGCAGGTAATGACAGTATTGGTCTTTATTCTCACTTGTGCCAAAGCCCCTCTACACCGACTTGGGAGGCTACTGGAGTCCTAAAAGCAGCACTTTACCAGGTGTTGAGCAACCTTAATGAACATGACAATCAAACCCATTACATGAGAGAGAGAATGATAAAGTGCCTGGCTTCCAATAAACTACACGCAGGTGCCTCACTCACTGGGAGATACAGACAGTAACACATCAAAGTTCACGGGAAAGGAAATTATTCCATTAGCTGCAGGAGCCAGAGAAAAACAGTACCAAGTACAGCAGCATTGTGTCCAAAGAGGGGGAGCCTCTCTCCCACAGCGCAGCTGGTTTTGCTGACGGGTGGTAGTATGGGAGGGAGAACAGAAGAAAATGTCTGAGGTATTTCCAATGCCTGAATGCTTGTTATCTGAGAGAACTATAGACTTTGCAACCCGGTGCACCTGGCAGACACGCAGCTAAACTTGGAGAGAAGGGAGAGGAAAAGAAAAAAGCAGAGAAAATTTTATACTCCAGGACACCTTATAAGGAAAAAAATCAAATGTGAAAGGGAGAAAGATTTAAAAAAAAACCCAAAAGCAACAAATCAAAAGCAAGCAAGCAAACAAATCACAAAACAAATAACGCTCTAAATGCAGAACACATGTTCCTAATAGGAGTCTGGGCAGCTAATACACAGGTCTGAGCCTAAGAAAAAAACAAAAAACAAGACACATGTGGACATATTTTTTTTTCCAATTTGTCTTCCTTTGTTGCATGTCCTGTTACTTCTAGAACAAGTAACTCTATAACTGAGAGAAAGCCTCATCCTTTTGCTATTAGCACTTTATTATCTTCTAATCCTATTATCAGAGGTTTGTCACTTTCGACTACTGATATTTTGTCTATAAGCAGATTGCCTATAGCAGCTGCATCCAGAGTGCATCAACTAGGTAAAGAAGGATTTGGGGGATGGAGCTGGGGAGAAAGGGCTGGAAACAACACTCAAAACCCATCCAGGGGTCAGTGAGAAATTTCCCATGATATATGTATGAGGCATCATGCATTCACAGGGAGATTACCAAAGAACAAACGTATAAGAGGTGCTGCTTTGAAGTCTGTGCTGCGTGCACTGTGCAAAGGGAGGCTTGGTCTTGCATAGGCCTCCAGGTTTGCTGATCCCAGGTACTGGATAATCTCTGAGTATGACTTTTGAAAATCTGCGTAGAGCTTTTCTCCTCAGTGCATTTCCTAACCATGGGAGGCCTGAGGCTGTGTTTTTGACAGTGTGAGTGATATTCCCCACGTTTGTAAAAGACAAGCCTTTAATGGACCATCTGTCTGCTGCCTTCTTATGGTCTACTCCATTGCAGGCAAAACTGTGTCTCCCGTTATGTTTTTAGCTCCATTTCATCTGATTCATTAACGCGCTACATGTGTGATGTCAAATTCTTGATGCAATAGGATTGGATATAAATGGCTGCAAACTGTAGGGGAATTATACATGCTTCTGCAATGGCAGGAGCTATTGTTTTGCATCACACCGACTGAACCCCAAATTGATGTGGCAGATGGAGGAAGGGAAAACAGGTTACATGCCTGCAGTGTGAGTGTACTGACAGGCTTTGCCCTGCCAACTAGCACAGAGACTTGCCATGCCTCTGACAGAATGGTTTCTAACAGGACATGGAATTGCAGTTTAGACTGTAATTTTGAAGTGGTTTTCATGTTAGATGAGTCTGTTGAAGTATGATTTTAGTGGCAGGTAGCCTATGGATCAGAAAAGTTGTTTTGGGTTTTTGTTTGTTTTGTTTTGTAAGATATTTATTATTTGTATACAGAGAGCGAACAGTAAACCTCAATCTGAATCTCCCAATTAAGAGACCTTTGAAGAATCCTGTTACTTCTTATTATCATGTTATTTGCTGCTTTGTGACTTTGAAACAAAGAAAACTCAAAGAAAAGAAGAAAAGTTCTTTTTTTTTGGTCTCCAAATTAGTATTGCCTTTTTCTACTCCATAATTTCATGTGCTGTTCCAGTCTTTCATACCACCACATGCAAAACTGTCTTAATTTCACTTCTTTCATACTTGAAGTCAGATCTAAGAACTCAGGAAGCTGGGTTTTGAGTTCCTCTGAATGCACACCCATTAAAAACTATCCTGAGAGCACTAAATCATTTACTCTAACCAGTCAACAGCAGATGCTGTTTTCTGACCTACTGTGAATATTGGGCTGGATTTGAAGAAAGAGCATTTAAGTGAAGAGCTGCATATCTCACCACCAAAGCCATGGTGTTGTGCAATCTATGCATGGCACAGATCCACAGATCTGTATCTATGTTTCACTGCAGACTGTGCCTGAAAATACTTTCTTTAGTATTTTAATGAGAAATTATATTTCTTAAGCAGACTTTTTTATTTCAAAAGTAGGTATGAGATTCAGTAACTGATAGCTGCAGCTGTGTGAAGTTCATTCAGAGTTTAAATAATACTGGCCTAGTTTATGTTGATTTATACCTGTTGGAGTATAGCTGACCATGTACAACCAATAGATTTTAGATGTGAATCTCTGACTAGCCAGAGCTGGCCAAGCTGTTTTAACATTATCTTGCTGAATGCATCTTCTAAAACAAACTAGTAATAATGAAATCAAATCCTAGATAAGTGTATCTTTGTCTAATATAGTCTGGAAGAAATAAATGCTTCCCACCCTGCCCCTTACCTTGACTTTCTGCTTCCCAATAATCAGTTTCTTTCCAGGTCTGTTCCTCACAAAGGGCTGCACTGATGCAGTGGATGCAGCTGCCAGGCCTGGCAAAGATTCTGAGTCCCTGGGTGCCTGTTCTTTTGGTTTCTTGGAGAATATCATCATCCCTCAGCACTATAATTTCCGCAGAAAATAAATTAAGAGAAGAGGGCCAAACAGGAAACAGTCTGCCCAGCTCTGCACAGTGAAGGATCAGAGCTTCAGAACTCTTTGACACGTGTACCTATTATCTGCCATCCACTGTAGATGCAGTCAGAAAGACCAAATGTGTGCTGATGCCAGATCCATCCCCTCTTATCACATCTGTCTGTTGTGGCCCAGAACGAGACAAGAACTTGCAAGCTCTGTGATTAACATGATGAGGCTACTTGTCTGAGTTAGTAAGATTTTTCCTGCTTCTGGCAACGTAATGCATAAGGGGACTTTGCGCATGTCCCCAGGACATGCACATCAATGTGTTCACCCAGAAGCTAAGAGATGGAGCTAGAACACAAGCTCCATGTCCAGAGTTCATCATGTCCTGCTGAGTTGCACTTGCTCTGGTGCCTTTGGGTTTTGCACTTGGGCCGGAGGAATCCCAGGCATCGATGCAGACTGGAAGGAGCAGTCCTTGAGAGAAGCCCTGTGGAGAAGGACCTGGGTTTCCTGGTGGATGAAAAGCTTAACATGAGCCAGCAGTGTGCTCTTGCAGCTCAGAAGGCAAATGGTATCCTGGGATCCATCAGAAGAGGGTTGCCAGCACAGAGAGGGAGGTGATTGTCCTCCTCTACTCTGCTCTTGTGAGGCCCCATCTGCAGTACTGTGTCCAGGTCCAGAGTCCCCAGTACAAGAAAGACAGAGAGCTGTTGGAGAGGGTCCAGAGGAGAGCCACAAAGATGATCAGAGGGCTGGAGCACCTCCTCTACAAAGACAGGCTGAGGGAGCTGGGCTTGAGGGAGCCTGGAGAAAAGAAGGCTGCGGGGGTGACCTCATTGCAACCTTTCAGTACCTAAAGGGAGCCTACAAACAGGAGGGGAGCCAACTTTTTGAAAGGGTAGATAACAGCAGGGCAAGGGGAAATGATTTTAAGTTGAAGGAGGGAAGATTTAGGTTGGATGTCAGGGGGAAGTTCTTTACTGTAAGAGTGGTGAGGTGCTGGAACAGGCTGCCCAGAGAGGTTGTGGATGCCCCATCCCTGGAGGTGTTCAAGGCCAGATTGGATGGGGCTCTGGGCAGCCTGGTCTAGTATTAAATGGGGAGGTTGGTGGCTCTGCCTGTGACAAGGGGATTGGAGCTTTATGATCCTTGAGGTCCCTTCCAACCCTCGCCATTCTGTGATTCTGTGGATGCTGCAGACCCCCTTTGGCTTACACCTGAATCTGCAGACCATTCAAATGTTATGGCCTTTCTGTGAGGTGGTTAAACTAGTGTTACGAAGACACCTGGGCTTGTCTGGGGTTAAATCAGTCCCTAATGCTGAAACAGGGTTTTGCCCATTTTTGCCCATTACCATTGCCTTCTTCACCACTCCATGTTCACAACAGCCTCCCAGAACAGGGAGAACAGAAGCGTGATCCAAGAACTCAGTTCCTGATGATTGGTCCACAATTGCACTTTCCTTTTGCCCCAGCATTTCTAGGTCTCCATTCTTATTCCACACAACCGGACAGCAAAGATGACAAAGTGTCACCACAGGACCAGAGTTCGGTCTTTTCATCCACAGTAGCATTTTACTGTGAACTCTCAAAGACTTTGGTGTTTCTTTCTCATTACTGCTGCCTTCCCTGGTCCTGTCCACATCTGCCCTTTTATCAGTGTCACTGTCTGCCTTTAGTGACATGGTACTAGTCACAGTCCCACCCAAACTGCACCAGCTAACGTTTCTGTTCCTTAGGTACTTTTTGCCCTTGTCAGGGATTTTAAACTCAAGTGTATCTTCATCAGTTTTCTCACATTTGAGGAAGTCTTGTGACACCAGCTGGAGGGATAGGTGGACACCTATGTGGCAGCAATTCATGCTAACTTTGATCCCTTGGAAATGCTGTTTCTCTTTGCACAGTGTGCACTTCTGGCTTCTTCGTGTGTTTTGAAGGTCTTCCCCAAATTAAAAATATAAACCCTCTAGGATTAAGCCATTGTGCCTCGGTATACCACTATAGAAAATGAGGCTGCATTTTTTATTGCCACACACCCTCTCAGGAACAACAATAGAGCCAAATGAAGCTTTTCCACTCCTCTGGTTTCTGTTGTGTAATATCTGCCAAGTTTTTGACCACAGCTCTTCAGTTTGCGTCTGCAGCATCCAGGATCCTGAGGTGGCATGCATCCAGCTACAAGCTGAGCCTGCAGTAATGTAGCTGCCATGGGCAGCACACACAGTATGCATTTTGTTCACTGAAGCCAAGGACACATTAACTTCAGGCTTGATCTCCAGCTCTGAAAAAGTCCTGGAGGAAAAGGGAATCCATTTTGGGATTAGTTAGTTTCTATAGACTACATAACAGCTCTTTTTTGTTTTGATTGCCTTTCCCACACAGTGCTGACTTCATGTAGGGCCATTTATGAAAATGTTGAAATACTTCAAGATGGGAAATGGGAGACCCAGCAGAGATGATTTAAAAGGCATGTTAATGAATCAAATGTATTAAACTGTAAGCGAGTTAAATTTTTTAAACTGATTTTTAATTGCTTCCAACTCAGTGAAATATACTGCAAACAGAGAAATGCGAAAGAGCAAGATAGGAACAACTGGCTTTCTGTGTTGTGGTTGCACTGTTTTTAGGCTGCATCCACATCAGTCTTTTAGCTTGGATCAAAAATGTGCATTTGCAACAAAGTCATCCTCACTTTGGTTTGCATCACCGGGTGGCCTCAGAGAGTATAAATCAGACTTATCTTTAATGAAACCAGATAATTGGAAGATGTATCTCAGGGCTGTACCTAGAGCACTGCTGTCCCAAATGGATATTCAGACTCGGAGATCAAACTGGAAGTAAAGGGAGTAAAATAAAAATAAACCAAACAAACAGCAAACAAGTCAACACCTGAAACATGCATAGTATGCATGTAAATCCTTGGCACCAGTTGTTGCATGTTATAGCATCTCTTTCAGCAGAGTGGTCCACACTACTTGGTTATGCAAACATAGCTGATCACAACCTCTTATGTTAAGCTGGAAAGTTAATGTAAACTGAGCAGTGCAGGAGATGCCTGTAGCATCTCCTATCAATGTGGGAATATACAGCTGGGTCACAACTGACATTCAGGATTACTGCTACTATGTATTACAGTAGCACCTGAAGACTCTTTACAAGGGTCAGGTCACTATTATTGGCACTGCTGGGACTTAATAAAGAAATCCCTATCCCAAACAGTGTGAATGAAAAAAAAAAAAATGCTGAGCTACGGTCTATTTGTGAAGGAAGCAAGACAACAGAGAGGTGACTGCTGTGGTTATATACTTCCTCAGGCTAGGCGCAAATTGGTGCACAAGTGAAAAATTGCTTCAGTCTCATCCTTGCCCAGATTCAAGCTAACCACTAAGCTACAAATAATCTGGCACAATTAGTTAGCTTGTCTCAACTGAGGCCATCCTTGCGAATGCAGAAAGGTGGCAGGTCAGGAGTGAGGTGAGACAGCTAAACTGGGCAGGGAGAGCTACTGCAACCTCTCTCTGCCACATGCTGGTTCTGAAAGCCTCTGCTGAGAGATCTACGCTTTCCTGAACGTTAAACCCACCCCTGATGGCAACTGAAATTCTTTCATTTGTATGAATATATTTCAAAATGTCCTATGATTACAGCTTTGTAATATTTTGGAAGCAGATGGCAGGCACAGCTGACAGTGACAGTAGTTATAAGTGCAAATAGGAGGTGGCAGAGAGGAGGGGGAAGATACAGAATTGGCTTAGTAAAACAGTGTAAGAAGAGGAGCTCTTATTTTGAAGATGCAGCCAAATGATGAAAGCAGGTAGGGAAGGATTCAATTATCACTGGGAGAAAAACATCCAGCTCAGCTTCCTGAGCCTAGGAAGCATATGCTTTAGCATCTTACTAAATAGGCAGGAGAGAGACAGAGAGAGAGAGAATAAAAAAAAAAGAGATTAAGACATTCAACTCCACTTGACCCTTAGGAGTGCCACTCTGCTCTCCTAAGAAATAAAGAGCCATAGGCATTTCAGAAATGAACACTCAGCCCTTGAATAAACACTTAGAATAAATCCCAGCTCCCCAGGACACCTCTGTATTTCTGGGTCAGGTGATAAAAAGTTTGCTAGTCAGAGATAAAACTCGTGTTTTTTCTAAATCGTGTCAGGAAACAAAGTAGCTGGCACTTAATGGCTGATCCTAGTAATGCTCTGGATGCCATTACATCTTTATTGAGATCCTTCAGGTGATGCTTACTTCATTAAGATGCAAGAGGGAATATGAAACCATTCAGTACTAAATAAAGTTCTTATGGCGTTCAGCATACTTCCATTCTCACTTCAGGCAGCAAGGAAGATTATTTTCTTCCATCTATCAAATCCTGCTATCATCTACAGAGTTAAGCAATAGAGAGGATATCTCAAGGAATGCACTCTTGAGCATCTTGCCCCCTCCCCCACAGTTTTTTTTTTTTTTTTTAAACATAGTATACATCAAAGTAAAAACTGACATGCAGTACCCTGAAGCTTCCTGCAGCATGCTTTTAGGTTTTGGAAATTTCATTTTCTACCTTATGATGATTACATGAGAGAGGATGAAATGCTTGCTTTGAGGTCCATTTTAGACAGATGTAATAAATGTCGTGGCTTTCCACTGCAATGGAACAAATACTTTTGCAGATAGATGGAGGGACTATGTGGTTGTATTTGGGTCATTGTGACCATATGCACAATATCTGAAAGAGTGAAAGGGGAAGAAAAAGAAGAAAAAGAGGGATTGGTAACTTAGCCAGTGAAGTATTTGTTTTTGCTCTAATTGCACTCCATCCGATGGTGGAAAACGAGTTTCTCAGTGTCAGTCCACATTGAACTTGAGCTGCCCACACACACACACACACACACACACACATCAAATCCCAATCCTGCAATAAATAATTAATCACAGTTTACAGCCTCTCCTCAGCTAAGTCCCAAGAGTGAGACAGCATGAAGTCTGAATTATGTCTGCCCTGTAACAGAAAGTTTTTTTCTTTCAGGGCATAAGACAAGATTGAGATCATTTTAATCATGCCATACTGTCCAGGATTACTTGTTTGCAGAAGCTGATAAATTCACCTTCCTTCCAGCTACTAAGTAGAAAAAATATTTGTGTTGCTCTGATGCTTGTTTCATGACATTTATATAACATTACATTCATACCTAGAAAGGAGAGGGCCATCTGGGCAAAATATCTGATTTCCATGCTGATCCCCGTGCAAAAGACTGTGCTCAGGTTTACCTATCAACATGGGAATTTCATGGTATTATCTGAGAAATTTTTGAGTGGCACTTGTGTTGTGCAGGCTGTCTGGTCTGCAACCATATTTGTTTCTCTCCAGCAGAGATTGAGAAAATGCAAATCCTTGTTGGAGGCTAGAAGCTTAGACTTCTGTCTCAGTCACCTGGAGATTAATGAATCCAGATGGTTGGAGAGAACATGTAGGTGCCAGCAGAAGAATATTTTCAGAACAGATGCTGGAAGGATAGTGGATTGCTCTGTGTTCCACTATGCTGATGCAGCTCCATGGTGTTTTTCTGAATCAAAACATATTTGAAAGCAGATATCTGGTTGCACAGCAGAATATAGCCTAGAAGGCCATTTAATGTGTAAGCATGGGATTTCTGGGGCCTCCTTTTTTAAGCTATTCTGATGGAGGAGGGTGGAGAGGAAGTTGAATATGAGTCAACAGTGTGTCCTGGCAGTCAAAATGGCCAGCTGTACCCTGGTCCTTTGTGGAACCAAGAGTTGGAGCTGTTTTGGAGCTGACGATTCTTGAGGGTCCCTTCCTACTCGTGACATTCTATGACTCTCTGATTCTAAATCTGACATAGCGTTAATAAATATGTTTACCCAGTTTACCTGTTTTTTTACCTTTAAAATCTTAAATGTTATAAAATGGGTAAATCTTCAGTATTAAAATCCCACAGTATACCTCCAAGTTCAAAAGGTAAACTTTTATGCTGATTAATATGAGCGTTCACAAACATATCATCTATACACTTGACACCATGCTAGGACTCTAACTGGAATTCACAGAACAGCCTCTTTTTCCAGAGCAGAATGGCAGTATCATTAGCTTTTCTTCATATTCTTTATTGTGTAAGGCAATGGTGGGATAACTAAGAAATAATGCCTAATAATTTCACGTATCATTAGAAGAATTTGTCTTGAATGGTTTGCCGGAAAAGTAAAGTGGAAACTCCAGTCTGATATTTCACCTTCATCAGGAATAAATGAATAAACAATAAATGAAAGACAGCTTTTGAAAGAGCAGAAGATGGGGCACCTTAAATACCAAAATAAATGTCATGTTATTCACTGTACAAATATTTTACTGTTTTTCAAAAATGAATCCAGAGCCTTTGTTTGATGTTATAGAGCACTAGGTCTCTAAGATATCAGCTGATGTATTGCCTTCTCATTTAGATGAATCCTCCAAAGTATCCTTCCTACCTCTCAGTCACTTTGTATTTTCCTATATGTGTGAGCTCACGCACACGAGCACATACATGTGTGCTTTGGATACCCAATTTTGACAGAAGAGCCATCTAACATTTCTTGTTTTCTGGTGTCTTCATGTGTTAGATAGCTTTTGTGATACTACAAGATGAGAGTTAATCCAAAAGTAGTTCTTATTCATAATATATTTCATGTGAGGTTTTTCTGGTATCCTTCCTGTGTGATAGAGAAGAATCAAACAGTCAGAATTTAATCATAAGGTTTTCCATAAGGGTAGGAAAATTTAAAAGAGCTTTGCTTAGCTGGGTAGAATCAAACTTGGTCATTTTAGCTGATTCCTGCTATACATACCAGACCATAGACTTGAGTTAAATTATCTCAATGGCATAAGCATTTCTGAAAAAGAAATAGTCAGGAGTATTATTTTATTTTATGATTAGTATTAATATTATATATTAACATACTCTCCATGCCGATATGTAATCTTTATGTTCTGTTTTGTTTGTTTGTTTGTTTTTCTTTTTTTTTTTTGGCTTCAGAAAGCCAAAATTACAGAAAAAACATACTGGACTGAAATGATGAAAATACAAATCAATGATAGTGATCTGGTATATTTACATAGAGAACCTAGCTTATTTTAAAATAGAGGGAGAATCCATCGTTTATGTTGTTTTGCAGCATCACTTCTTGTTTTCTCACAAGCTCTTGCTCTCACCACAGTGAACAACATGAATCTTGTGAAAAAAAGAGATGCTCTCAGCTTCCTTGTTTGAAAGTAAGCTATAGCTCTGGAGAACCAAAGGAGGAGTAGTTTGTTTTAGATGTCTGTCTACAGAGTAGATGTCTGTCCATGGAGAACAATATAGTGTCAGGGCCTTGAAAACATTTGGCTGAAGCCATGAATAAATCGGTCCTGAAGGAAATACAATAGCAATATCTAAGAAAAATCAGGAATGTGATCTTTTCATACTTTCCTTTATAGAAATTTTCATGTCTTTTTCTTTCGAATTCAGAATGAAATACATCTTGGGCTGCAGGTTATTCCCTCTGCTACATTCCTTCTTGTGTGGGCTCCCAGGGATATACCACTTTGCACAATTCCAAAACATTCTCATCTTTAACATTTAGGCAAAGTGGTCTGAGTGACTTCATCCATAAGACTTCCCATCAATCACCAATGCTTTTGTTGCTAAAGTGTCCTTTATGAAATAAGTCCTTATCTTTTACCTTGAATATGCATGTTATTTCCAACAACAAAAGGAATACAAACTCTTATGTCAAACTCTATTGCCATCTGACTTCCATTTGGCTGCAATGTTTCTTACTCTTGACAGTTTGCACAGGTAGATGACGTAGATGAGGGCACTCAGAATTATCATTGCTATACAAAGCATGTTGAGCAGCAATGGTCATTACCCATCTGGTAATATTCCTCCATTTTGTCATTCCAGTTGGTGTTTCACAGAAAGCTCTGCTTCTCAACAATATTTATGGATATTCTCAGCTGTTTGAAGTTATTGTGTAGTTCTGATTAATACTTCTTCCTCTCTGACACAGAAGGAACTGTGCATTCTAATACTGTCTTTATTATTTTCCATCAGATTCCACACTTCTGCATGAAAAACATGTAAATCATATTGTAGCATTGGAAGTCCACAGAATCTGGGAGCGTGTGTAGTAATCATTTCACATTTTATTTTCCTGTGTACTCTGAATATCCCAAATATTGTTGGTTTATTTATGGACATACTGTTCACATGGAATACCTTGTCCTTAAAAAGTAGTCTGGCTCAGACCTCAAACTCCATTTTTATGGTTTAGACTGCATTTGAATTGGTTATTTTAGTTTCCATCTTCAAATATAAGCTTATATTCCTTTGTCCCAGTAGTAAGTTTTGCAACAAGCAGTAAGCAACTGCAATGAGCACTGCAATGAATATTGCTAATTGTGTTGATTCCCACATCTAGTGAAATCATTATACTTATCATTATATATATATATACTATACTTATACTATACACTCTTTTCATATATATTTTTATTTTAAGGCTTCATAGAATATCTTAGCAATGAAAATCACATTGCATAATTAATTTCAGCTGAACCATACATGAGTAATTCATATGAGTCAGCTTGTCTTGTAAAAAGATGCAGTAGTTATCACCTGAGTGTTTGTTTTCTTTTATAATGAAACTTGGGTCAGTTAATGGACAGAGATTCTTTGTCTCTCTTTAATGGGAAGTTACAGCCAGCTTCTAGTTTGGCCTACTCCACTTGTACCACAGCATTCAATCAAAACAATCAGAACTTTTGGTTTAGCCCGCAAATATAATTGCAATTATATCTATGCATTTCAGTGATGAAACAGTGTCACTTTTTCACAGCTTTTAATTTCCAGCTGTGAGTTCTTCTTAGGCTGAAGAAAATAACTCAGATCAATTTCAGTAGCTCGTAGAGCTTCCAATACTGCTTTCAGTACTACATTAAGACAAAATGTACTTAAAAGTAGTAACTCAGCTACCATAAAAGAAGTTACTACATCGTTATTATGATTTATCTGATAAGGCGGAAGTGTTTCTTGCTCATTTCCAGCACACATGCAGACTTTCAAAGCAGCTGACAAGAAGTGTATGAGTGTGCTTTGCCAGAGCCATTGCTTTGGTGTTCTGTGCATGGAAACTCTTCCCCATGTCAGTCTTCCAGTACTGATTTAAACAAACAAACAAAAATTGTTCTCATAGTTCTGTAGCAACTGTTGATGGAGGAGAGAATGATGGGAACGATTAGAGCACACAGAAGGTTGTTCTGCCAGGTTGTGCTCCAAGAGGCAGACAGAGCCAATGACAAAGCATTTTGAGTGATTCTGCAGGGCCCGTTTACTGTGATAGCCAAGATAGTTCCTTATGTAGAGTAGATCAAATCAGATCATATCAATGAATTGACACAATGACACAGAAAAAATGTGATATAATGATGCCAGAACTAATCCAGGTGGTAAAAAAATGAAGCTGGAATGGAAACAGAATAAAATGCATGAGGGAAAAAAAATATTAATCCCCTGTTTATCATAAATATTTGTGTTTAATTAGGTCTTTATTGGTAATGGCAGTGGTCCTTAGACTGCTATCTTCACACAATTTGAACTTTAATTTGTTGTCTCTACTGTAGTCCTTATTTTGGGAATAACCAACCAAACAACAAACAGTGCACTATGTACTACTGTAACTGTTAATATTCAGCATGCATTTATGCTTTCCTTTATCATTGTGGATATGATAAACTTACTTTCTGTATGAAATGTTGTAATACTCCAAGCAGCAGTACAAAACACTCTCAAACGTGTGCTGATAGGAAAATCTAGCATTGCAGAGTTCATATATCAGAATATGTCACCTTGTGGGTGGTGAAAACACTGAAGTAATTGTGGCAAAGGCACTTGTCACACTGTCAGAGCCACATCTGATCCTACATACCACATTTTGAAATGCAGGAGGTAGAAAGTAATGACAAGTCACCCTGTGTAATAACAGAAATGAGATCATCAGAAAAGATGAATATTGCTACCAGGAAAAAAAAAAAAAAAAAAAAAGTGTCTTGTTATTTGTGTCTTCAAATTCTGTCTTGATATTTTACACTGCATGATGCTATGATGACTAAGGAGGAAGAAGCAGTGATTAAATTAAAAATCACAAGGCAACAGCCAGGTAATGTCCAGACCCAGGGCATGGGAGTACATTGTGCAGACAGAGACGTTGGGGGAGGGTACGCCATGAGACTGCCCCTATGCTCCGCCTATCCTGGAAAAAGAAGCACAAGGCTGGACAGCAAACGTGGGCAGGCTGGCTCCCAGCATCTACTCTCTTCCCAGGAGCACTGCTGGTCACCAGCCTGTGACTCCAAGACAGTCCACAGTGTTGCCTGAAAGATGGAAGTTTTGTGCAGCCTTACGTGCACTGGTCTGCAGTATGAACATGTTCAGTCTTTCCAAGTCATGTAAAGGAAACAGCTCACCCAGGCTTAGAGCATTATGCAAGCTCACTCTTTTTTTGTGAAGTACTGCAGAGATTAGTCTAAGTTATATCCTCAGAAGTAACTTGTAAGTAAAACTCAATTATTGAACATGTCTGGGCAAAAAGTACAATGAAATCTATGATTAATTCATAGCATGGATTTGTCTTAACTCAAAGCAGATGATGATACACCCTTTCCAGGGCCAGCTTCAGTGCCTCAAGCCATTTCTTCTTCAGTTACACCTCAAGCAATGATGACAACAGGTGTATTTCATCTTGTTCTTCCAGTAATTCTAATCTCTCAAGCAGGAGGAAGCATTTTCTTCAAGTGGTGCAATGTTCAGAAGTAGATAACATTGCTTGGAAGCCCTGAAGGAGTCTGACAGAAATCAACTCCCCATCCTCGTGACTCAAATTCCTCCAGTGAAATTCCTTACATCATCATCAAGCCTGTCAATAGGTTAACTCTGCCCATTTGTATGGTGATTCTCCATAACTATTTCATGTCTGATGCTTAACAAAAATCAGTGAATCAGTCAATCAGCCTCCTGAAAGACAAGTGATCTTCTATCATGGCATCTGTAATCACAGCAGGAGCAAGATGCTATTTTTAACATGACATCCTTAAAGCCATAGCCTTCTCAATTTTGATTGCATCATCAGCTTTCTTCACAGCTGTTAGAGACAGCAACCTCAAATCAAATAAGCATGTTTTAATTTTCAGAGTGCTGGTAGATTTAAGAACATGCTTACTGTTAAATGCATGCTTATATATTTTTAGGGTGCCAGATCCTTCACTTTTGTAAGTATGTATGTCTTCATTTGGAAAAAAAAAAAAAAAAGATTTTCTTTAAACAGAGATTTGAAGCTGCTCTTCTGAGTTTTTATACCAGCACTGATTTATAACTCAAGCCCTTTTATCAAGACTGACTGATAAAATATGCCTCATCTAAGGAGAATGGGAGGCAGGAAAAATGATCACTAAGATGTGCTTGTATAGACTTGCAGACTTTTGAAACAGAGAAATCTATTCAAGCGTGAAATGGGGCAGTGATACAGGCTCCCCAGAGCAGTGGACATGGCACCAAGCTGATGGAGTTAAAGAAGTCTGTACAGCACTCTTTGACGTAGGGTTTGGATTTGTGGTGGTGCAGTGTGGAGCCAGAGGTTGGACTCAGTGATGCTTGTGAGTCCCTTCCAATTCGGATATTCTGTGATTCTATGAGTCTATAAAATGAGACTAAAGTTGAAAATTCTGTTAGCATCTCCATTTTTTATGACCTAGAAAAGACTGAAAACAAGTTCCTCAGCAAACTCAATGGATGCAGAAAGGCACAAAAGGCAATGAATCTTCCAGGTAAGGAAGCATGCCTTCTTGTGCACCAACAAGTGAGGTAGAGCTGGAATGAGAGGAAGCCCCAACATTGTGTGCAACCACTGCTCAGCAGCAGCCTAGTGTGTTACCAGCATTATTTAAGTTACATATCCAAACCACAGCACCATCTGGAAGAAAATTCACTTCATCCAATCAGACTCTGTATGGACTGCTGTCCTCATTATCTGTGCTTCCCATATTGAATCCTGAACAAGGATGAGGCTTTGCCCAGCAGTCACATTGTGCAGAGTTCACTCACTTTAAGGAATGCATGTCAGTGCAGCTTCTTACTGAAGGATTGGATCCTTGGGGTGTCAACCTCACATACATAACATTTACTTAAATTTTTTTGTGAGCATAGCAGTTCCCTCCAAAAATGATTTTTCCCTAGCTAAACAAAGCCAACTATTTTGAGTATCTGATAATAGCAGTGATGACTATTATAGTTATTAACTTTCTCTTAAAAAGAAAAGCAGCCCTTCCATGAGACATTAAAATCACACACGGGATGTAATTATTTTTTTTAAGGTGGGAAAGCATGTAGGGGATATGAAATGAGCAAGCAAAGCGCTATGAGCAGTTTAAAGGTGTCTTGTCAGTCCACAACATCAACTACTGAATGGACAAGGAAGACAAGGTAAGGAAGACAAGGGGTTCAGTGGTGTTGCCTCCTTTCATAGTGATCTCCAGACTGGGGGTAATCTCTATGCCTGTTCCACATTCCTTGCCTGTATAGACTTTACAGCACAAAAAGCACACAGAACATATTTCAGTTCTATTATTTCATAGGTTTTAAATACACACCATAAGTGCTCCCCTGATAATGTATACTTACATGAACTATGTTCATGTAATGCTTTAATGCTGCTGTGGGTTAACCCCCATTGGCAACTAAGCAACACAGACTCGAACTTCTCTCCAACCCCTAGCAGGACAGGAAAGAAGAAAAGGAAGACTAGAAGTGCAAAATCTCATGAGTTGAGATGATATCTAATAAATGAAGAAGTAATAGAAAAAAGAAAGCAAAAGCAATCATGCAGAGGCAATTGCTTGTCACCTCCCATGGGTAGACCAATGTCCTACCAATTCCCGAGGAAATGATGGGAACTTTCCTAAGCTCTGTTCCCTCCATTTTACTGCTGAGCATGATGCTCCATCATGCAGAATAGCTCTTTGGTTAGTCTGAGTCATCTCTCTGGTTGTATACCCTCTCTGGTTAAATGCATCCACAGTCTCGTGAGAGTAAAGTGAGAAACAGACAGGGCTTTTATACTGTGTAAATACAAAGAAGGCTGTCATAAATACAAAAAAAAGCAAAGCTAAAATATTGGTTTGTTATCACCATTGTTTTGGTCACAAATTTGAACCACAACACTACAACAGATGGTATGAAGATTAACTCCATTCTAGCTAGAACCCATACAAACGCTTCTAATCAGTAGCTGCCAACTAACATATAATTCTAATTCTGGTTTATCTGGCAAATGTACGAGTCCTTTAGGTGTGCCCTTTGACATTCCCATGCTTTTTGCTATTACCATCAGTTCCATTTTCAAAATAAATACCTCTTTTCTCTCTCCGTGTAGTAAGACAAATTGCTTTTGCAATAAATACAGGTAAGTTGATTGAAATTCATTTTTCTAATATGTCCTCGTCATACTTTCCTGAACAGGATCTTCAGTTTCTAATGAAAAAAAAAGATAAATAAATAAAAAGATTTTACTGTGTGCAGCTATTCCAACTTCCACAATCTTAATAAAAAAAAGTAAATTAGATAGATTTCCTTTAGTTCACTTATCATATATTTGACAGGTTTAACTTGTCCGGTTAAGTTCTACCCACTAGCTTCTCTCTAAGCAATTTGTACTCCATAAGAATTATTTCACTGAGACTAAAATAAATTCAGTGGAGGTGACAATGGGAAGAAACCTTTTGAAGTCACTAGATTTGTGGTTGGCCACACCAGGCTTAGTGTAACCCTTCATCTTTATTAGAACCTGCAAAGCATCAGTAACTGGGCAACTGGAGGGCTCACAAGCTTGGGTGATTCTCTGTCTGCTTATAAAGTGGCAGTTGCCAATGTATCTGAACACCACTGGAAAGGCAGCTTGTTGCTGCAGGCCTGCAAACAGCATCCAGCTTAGCTGAGCTATTACTACCATGCCAGGCCTGTTCTACAGCATGCATGCACTGGCCTGGAAATAAAAGAAGTTAATTCGAGATTGTTTTTTCTGGAAGCTGTGATTTTGAGCTTTCTGGAACTGCCAAAAAAACAAGAAGCCCAGTTTCTTCTTTGCTGGGCAAGTGCTGTTGCAAATAGTAAAAAGAAAAACAAAAAAGATTGTCCACCGGCCATACTTAAGAATGAAAATATTGACAGCCAATCTCTTTTGGGATAATTCAGTAGCAGCATTATGCTTTCAGAAGCAGAAGCACAGCCACAGCATTATATCCATCCAGAGTTGTAGGCATAACATCACTTATCAAAGAACCTATGAGTGGGCTCAGGACCAGAGCAGCAGTGTGCTCGGACCTGCCAACAGCTGCAGCTGGGTATGAACAGATACCAAGATACATGTCCTTGAGGCAAAGTAGGACAACTCAGGCAGTATCCTGGGTTGCAGGCACATTGGCAGTGCATGAGGAAGAGCATTGCCAAAAGGCCAAGGAGCAAAATGCTTCCTCTTTGCTTATCACCGGTGAGGCACGTCTGGATACTGAGCCTGGGTCTAAGATGCCCAGAATACTGACAGTCTTAAGCCAGCTGGGAAGCATCATAGTTATTCATATTGAAGAGCTATCTCCATTCACTCTGGGAAACAACAGTAGCCTTATTTTATCGGAGACCTCAGTATCCTGGAGCAAGTTCAGCACAAGACACAAAGACAAGGAAGGTACTGGAGATCTCACATAGAAGAAAAGCTGGCCTGTCTAGCATGGAAAAGAGATGGCCCAAGGTGATATTATAAAAGTGCATACATTACCTATAGGAGAGAATAAAGAAGATGGAGTCAGACTCTTAATAATATCCAGTGAAGGTGGTAGAGGCAGTGGGCATATGCTGAAACACAAGCCATTTAAGTTAACCATGTGATTCTTTTCTTTTTTTTCTTTTCTATTCAGAGGCTGTTCAAACACTGCAACAGGTTGCTCAGAGGTGGTGTGTTGCCTCCATCCTCAGAAACATTCAAACCTAGTCAGACTCAGCCCTGAGCAACCTGATGTAGCTGATCCTGTCAGAAGAGCCCATCAACCCCAGTTCTACAATTCTTGTGGATTACATGATTACAATTAATTTCTTAGTGCCTAAATGCTTCCATGTGAAGAGACAGCTATTCTGATCTTACTGTCAACATGCAAAACAAGGGCAACATCAAGTTTTTTTTTACAGAAATTGAAGGGAAAGGAGAAAAAACTAGTTAACATCATGGTTATCTGAATCTGAACAAAACTTCACCACAGTACAAAATTATGTTGTGGCTGAACATTTGAAAAAGTGAACAATATATTTCTTCAGCATATAGAAAAGGTATAGTATACAGAGTTAAAATTCATCAAAATCAGAGATGATGTAAATTGAATGTACTTTTTAGCAGGAAAGTTCACAGAGTAAAAAGAATTGAGCAGTACATTAAGTAAACGTTCACTTCTCAACATTGCAAGAACAACATCTTGTGAATCTGAAGGCTTTGGAAAATTTGCCCCAGGAGCGATGAAGAGCTTCTAGACAGAAGAAATGGCTGAGTCTCAGTTAAATTTAACTAACGTGATTTAATTAACCCAATCCAAAGAGCATATTTTCCCTATTGAAATAGATGTTATCACATTTTCTTTAATTTTCAATGGTACAGGCCAATCTGTAGAGAAAGCGTAACAAGTCCATCACCTGAATCACTTCTCTCAAAATCCTTAGCCGTTTCGTGCAACATCTCTGAGATAAGCATCTACAAGGATTGTTTTTCTCTGCTAAGGAGGCCCTTCAGCATGACGCATGCTCAATTTATGGCACTTGAAGACTTGCCAGTATTTTACCCTTCGGTCTGTTTTTACATGCATCTTCCTCCAAGCGCCGCCCAGTCTGTCATAAACATTGGAAATAAGATGAAAGTCTGCTTGTTTTCATCTATGCAGTTTGCTACCTCAATTTAAATCGCTCTGCAGGAGGAAAACCTTAAACAATCACTGAAAATGGGAACATCTCAGTTTGGTCAGCTTTGAAGCTTCTTAAGAAATTGTGTTTCTAAGCCTTTGTGTTTTTCAGGTGAAATGAGTCATTTGAAAGATTTCTCTATCTATGAATGGATCACTTGTGAAAGTATTTTAAATAATGTAAGTGGGGCTATAAAAGCCTTGGTTAGCCAGGCAGCTAAAAGTAGCTTAACAGTTATTACTACTGGGGAGCGGTGGCAAAGTTATCCCACTTATAAAAATAGCTTTTGCCTCGTAATATTGCTTCTTTAGAAAGGAGAAATTTGTTCTAACTGTATTGTTTTGAATTGCTTAGGGAAGAATCCATCAGCCATAAGGTGACTTGCTGTTGAACTTGGTCAAAAAACTCTTAATAACTCCAGCAGATGCTTCTCAGTTTTAGGAAATGGAACTCCCCTTCTTCCACTCTTCTCTCTTTTGGAATCAGGGACCAGTATGACTGAAATCCAAGACCATCCACAACAACTGTTAAAGCAAAATCCGGAGTTAGTCAGTCAGTGTTTATACAACTTATGTGCACAAAGACAGTATCAGAGAAGCTTGATCCAAGTCCGTTTACTCTGATGAGCACTGCTAATATAGCCAACAAAACTGCTTGGGAGAAAGATTTTGAGATTAAACTGTGCATTTCCATGAGTAATAGTCCACACTTTTAAAAATTTTGACCTTGGATATCAATGTTAAGAACCTGCCTTTCCTTACTTATCCAGGTTTTCTGTATTGTTGGACACATGGTCATTCTTTTAAATACTTTCTCACAAGAGAGAGTAGACTCTACTAGATTCTCAGTACAGTTATTACAGTGATTTCTCTTTAAGTTACAGATGCTTTTAATGACTTGACATACAGAGTTCAACCATATTAGGAATGTAATTTATAAATACTACTATTATCTCAGTGCTGTACTTAAGCAACTGTTGACACTGCTGCACTCAGACACTTACTATCAGCATCGTTGTGGTATTGTGAGCCTGAAATCTAAAACTAAATCTCTGTTGTAAGATTTTTTTTTTCTAAGGAGAATGAAAAATGATGGCAGAAGGACCTCTTTATTTCCTGTAGCACACAGCTTAGTAGATATTCTTAAAGCAATATGTAATGACCAAAGAAATACGGGTGTCAACGTATGTATGGAAAAAAGTCATACCCATAAAGGATGCAGAGTCTGGAGGTTTCAAGAAGAACAAAATGAAAAACTGATTCCTGCTTCAGTATGTATCCTGCTGTTATTTAATTAAAAATAACACTGGTCTGGGCTCAGTAGCACATCATTCACCAACTGTAGTATTTTGGATGCCAAAAGTGCTCATTTTCAAATGTATCCTGTCAAAGGTAAGAACTGCTAGGTCTTTTGGATTCTCTTTCATACACATTTTCATATCTGTGATCGCCAGCTATTTCTTGCTTGCCAAACTTGCAAGGCCATAAATCTGCCAGAAAAGGTGCTAACTCATAGAGGATTACTTTTGGTGTTAATGGGAGTAGTAAGTCTCGGTAACATAAAATGCCTTTGTTGTCTTCTTTATTTCAGAGATTTCTGTTGAGCATTTGTACTGGTGCTTAATGCCACTAATACATGATATTTCTTGTAAATCAGTGTCCTCTGATACAGTTATATCACATGATATTCCCCATCATACAGTTAAAAAATAATTACATAAAAAAAAGTACACAGCTATAAATACTTCCTCTACCTGTGCAATAGCAGGTATATCAGAAGGAGCTAAATGGCATAGTGGCACAAAAATTATTGTTTTAGGTACATTCAGTTCTTTCTTTCATCTACAGTGGTTAGGAATATGTTCAGGGAGAAAAAGGAATAGCCATGGTCAGGGAAAAACAGGATAGATATGTATTAAATTCTGTTACATGTGTTGCATTTGGAGATGTATATAATGGAAGTTGAAAAATCTTTTTTCTTTCTGGACAGATCTTCAAGCTTTGTGAAGCTCACAGTAAAACATATATATGTATATATATTTGCAACTTTTGAAGAAAATGGAATCACAGTTTCTGCACAAAATGTGAACCTCTTATGGTCAAACCACTTACATTCATTTAAATTAAAGAACTATTTGCAAGTCATTGTGACAGAACAGCAATGCCCTTATTTTATTGATTTATGACTTGACACCTCTTTAAGGACACCCAGAGTATAATGGACAACAAAAACTCTGAAGCAGTCTGAAGGGATAACTTTCGCCTGTAATCTAACTCATAAGGTAAAGAACTCAGAAATTTACAATTTCTCATAGCTTAGCTATGAATATTTAATACATAAATCTAGTTGATTTAATAAATAAATCCTGGAGGGTTCAAAAAGTTATGTGAGCACTGCTATATATCTGAATCATTTTTGACTTTTTGTAGCCAGCTTGCATTTCAAGCATACCTACCCTGTTTTTTTGATTTCAAATCAAAGTGAAGATTAAAACAGACAGGATTCAGTATTTCCTTTAAACTCCAACTATTTTCACTACTTGCATCATATTACCTGTGAACGTTTGAATTATGGGAAATTACAAGAATAGCTGAATATCTGGAATAAAGACCCCAGAAATAATTGATCAAATAATTTTATTATGGAACAAAGATCAAATTACTTATAGAACTGATTATTGTACAGTGTTTGTAAAGTGAAACATCAAGACTGGCATCAGCTCCAACATCATTACGTAAGCTCAGTTCCTAAGATTATGCAGCATCTGTACCTTACAAGAAGATTGTGCTTTGGTTTAAGCTGTATAGAGACTACATTTTACACCAACCTGGTTTATAAAAAAATGAGAAACAAGAGGCTCTCCCATATTTGTGCCAAGAAATAGTGGGAATTTTCCCAAGAATTTTTCCATTCAGTATCTGAGCATGTTTACTAACCTACAACAAAGGTGTTACTTGGAGAGATTGCGTCTTTCCTGTCAAGATCTCTCACTGTGTTATGATTTGTGGATAGACCAGAAGCACATCTATGAACTACAAAGATAACCTGAAGTATCAGGGTTGTTGTGTTTTTGTTTTTTTTGTTTTTGTTTTTTTTTTGTAGAGAAAACACAAGATAATGTTGTACAATCACGTGAATGAAAGAAAAATATTGTACACATCCCGATTACTCTCTTGGAAGATATACTAATTTGAATGACACCAATTACCATTCTTTCTAATAGGTCAAATAAAATTTTAGCCTCATAGAAAAATGTATATGATGAATTTGTGGTATATATTTTTTAAATTCACTATGTATCATTTCATTTTTTCAAAGGAATTAAGGCAAAAAACCCACAAACTATACTGCAGATTCTAATGCAATGGTGAGAAAAACAACACAGCAAATCTTATTATTACATCAGGCCTCAAGGATCCACATGGAAGGAAAAGGAGACAGTGCTGACTTTTCCTGAGATCAGTGGGACTTCTCAGACACAGCTTTTCTGAAAACCAGATACTTGCTCTCCAAATTGTGGACAAAGAATTCCAAAGCCTTGTTTTAGAATCTACTTCAGACAATGGTGTCTTCTCTAGGGAGCACTGTTTTCCCTTCTGATGTGTATTTTTAATACTGAATCATACCAGCATCTACAGCCTCCCTGGGAAACCTGTTCCAATGCGTCACCACTCTCTGAGTGAAAAATTTTCTCATAATATCTAAATTCAATCTCCCCTGTCTTAGTTAAAACCACTCCCCCTTGTTCTGTCCCTGTCCACCCTCATGCAAACAGTTGTTCCCCCTCCTGTTCATACGCTCCCTTCAAGTTGAGGAAGGCCACAATGAGGTCTCTCTGCAGCCTTCTCCAAGCTAAACAAGCCCAGTTCCCCCAACCTTTCTTCACAGGAGAGGTGCTCCAGCCCTCTGACCATCTTAGTGGCCCTCCTCTGGACCCGCTCCAAGAGCTCCATGTCCTTCTTGTGCTGGGGGCCCCAGGCCTGGATGCAGTACTGCAGATCGGAAAGAAGCCGGTCGGTCATGAGCATATCACTGCAGATCAGCCACAAAAAAAAATGGTGCTGGGGCAAATGTTTATGAAATGAAAGATTTTGAAAATGAGTAATTATAAGTGAACAATTCATTAAAAATGATATTTTTAGCTTGAAAAATACATTCGGAAATTTCTTATTTTAGTAGAGAAAAGGCTACTTTCATTGAAATAACTAAGAAATTCTTGCACAAAACATAACATTTGCTTTCTTTTATTTTGATTTGTCGAAAGAATTCCAATACATACACTTTTTCAGAAGAGAATATTTTAGGAAGGCTACATTTTTGCCTTTTTGTGGGTTTTTTTCTTTTTTCTTTTTCTTTTTTTTTCCGTATGGGGAATACATTTTAAGACATTGCAATCGAACCTGTTAAAATACAAAAAAAAAAAAAAAAAAAAAAAAAAAAGGCTGTTGGCATTGTTTTGTCTTTAGCATGCAAGCAATTTAAACAACCTCAGAAATGCTTAGGAAATGGCACAAGGTAAGTCTTCAGTAGACAGCAGTCTGTTACTGGGTGATTTCACCCTAAGCATGAAGATATTTAAATATATTTTTTTTCACATTACCTCTGAGCACATTGCTTTTCTGATAGATCTGCGGTTGAGTCTGCCATCAGTAAAAATCACTGCTGGAGCTGCTACGAGAGACATGCCAGACTCTTTGGAAAATTTTATTTATTTTGTTCTCTTGGCTTTGTAAGAGGCATTACAAGTATTAAAGCAGAGTAGTCATTAAGATTACAGTTGAGGAATGATTAATTATCTCCCCTCTGTCACCTCCACATATCTTCCCTCTGACCCGTTTCTCTCTTCTTTCCCTCGCACTCTGTGGACCAGATTCTGATTGGTGACATCAGTGATGCTGAGATCAGAAATTGGCTCATCACTTTTATTTTTCCCTTGCCTTCCCTCTAATTTGCCTTTTTCTGTGCTTCTCTTCGCAGACTCTTCACTGCAGCTCCCAGCACTTTGCAGGTATCCTTGACTACAGCTCTTATTCCCCAATCTCTGGCCAGCTGGAGCAGCTCCCTGGAATGATATAATCTAGATTGAAGGCAGGTGGCCAATCAGCAAATGAGCAACTTGTTGGCACACAACATAAGTGACTCAGCCACTATTTGGTCCCATCTTACTGTCTTAAATATGGCCAAAAAATAGATGTGGAGAGTGGACCTTGAAGAAGATGACTAGTGAAATGCATGAATCAAAAATAAAACCTGGCTTTTAAGAAACAAAATAAAGTCATAGTTCTACCCAATCAACAACCTACCTGCAAGGCAAAACTAGCACAGACAGATGCTGTAGTGGATTTATATTGTGTTTTTAAAGTGGGACAAAAAGAGTTGCATTACGAAGTTCTATGATTAAATGGATGGCAGAATTTCCATGGGATGGGAAATCCTAACAAATCTTTAAAGCTGTTCATTGTACAATACTGTAGATGTAACATGAGGTTTGTATATGTATCCAATCCTGAGTAAGATCTAGGCACAAACAAATCAATATGCATGTCATTTGAACACATTTACAAAGCTCTACTTGAATTAGAAATCAAAGGACAATCTCCTGCAAACATTTCCACCTACATGAAGTTGCTGAACAAGTTGTTACAAGGATAAGTCACTGCTTATTTTCATTGCATTTTTTGGGAAAGCTTGAAATTTTCAAGAAGAAATTTTTAGTACATGGAAACTGAATTGAAAACCAAAAGTTTTTAAACATGCCTGTCATCATTCATGTTGAAAACGTTGTCATAGAAGGCCTTGGAAATACCACTTCCAATTAACTTCCAGCAGTTAATTCATGCAGTTCAGGGAAAAGGAGATTTACCATGTCAACAGATTCAACACTTTCACTAGATAGACCACATAGGAGAAATATGCCATGAGCATACTGCATTAGGGTAATTGTAGGCCTTTGTGTTTTCAAAGTGGAGATCGTCTGTCTTGCAAGAATTTGGGTGCTTGGCCAAATTACAGTAGTGAAAAAAAGGTTCACAATTGTGGCATGCTGAGACAGAAGTTCTAACATCATTTGTCAACATAGCTCTGCATACTTGAAAAGAAGGGCAGCGTTAGGGATCTCAGCAGAAGTGTCTGCACAGTTTACAAACCCAGTTTAGCACCCAGAGCCAATCAATGCTGTTTTCTTTAACACAACACACAAAAGAAATGAACAAGAAAAATGTGGTGGTTGTGCGCAGTATAGTTCCAGTACCCTTTGGCAGGAATTCATTTGCTGTTATCTAAACTGGAAAGGAAATAATTTTCTAAGACAGACCTATATCAAATGTGTGTGCTTTCAGAAACAGACAAAGTTCTACCTGTGATGCCTCAACTCCCATTTGTACAATTATTTTTGTTTGCTTATTTTTTAAATCAGTGCTTTATTTTCCTAAGGGTCTTTGTCAAAGTCTGGTCAGACAGCATGACATAAAAACCAGTATGCTTGAACCTGACTGATCTGTGTGATGCTCTAGTTCCTTGCAAGGCTCATGATAAATATCAGTCCTTTTCACAGCAGATTTTCTACTCACCAGTGCCTGTTAATAGTCAGAAAGGTTCTTGAGTAAAATGATCCCACAGTGTAAAAGAAACAATCCACCTACACGTTGAATAACACTGCCTGAAAATGACACTTTCTTAATGACTGAAATTTGAGATCTCTTGGCTGACTTTCCTCAGTTCAGCTTTAACCTCTCCAGTATCACAGAACTGGTAAAGTACTTGTTTCTTAAATTAATTATCACTGCCTTGACTGTAATAGAAAATAGTGTAGCAGTGTAAGTAATCCAAGATAGTGTGTTAAGAGGGTGAGTTGTTTACAATCTCTTTGCAATTTCATTTATCCCTGAGATCATCCAGCTATAGTCACAACAGCTTCTACATGAAGTTACTTATGTGGAATCTACCAAAAACACCTACCTGATGAAACACTGCATAGAAATGAGTTTTGAAGTACTACAACAGCTATCAGCAAAAGCTGCAGTAGCCATGAGGACGAAAAAGAACTGATTCAGTCAACTAGACTTCCCACTAGCTGCCAGGAGCCCCCATTTCACATTCCTTGGCCTGAATTTTCTCCCATGGATAAGTATTAACTCTGGGTTTTTTGTTTCTTGTTTTTTCATTTCCAGCATGGTGTCTCTCATTCTTACCTGCTCTTGTACTGTCTCCAATCTTCACTCTCCTTTGTTCTTCCCTTTAATATACAGATCTCCATTCTTCTCCCAGACAGACTTTCATAACTAACTAGGAACAGAGAAGTCACTGTCAGGTCTCGGGTTCATCTTTATATTTGAGAACAGCTACAAAACAAAAACAAACAAACAAAGAACAACAAACAAAACAGAAAATGGGTATTTAGAAGTAGCAACATTCTCTGCTGAGATCCTTAATTCTTCAGAAAAGCCAAATTGTTGCAGATTTGGTATGTAACAGGACAGGGAGAAGAGGATAGGTATGAATACATTAACAATGCTAATAGTGAAGCCGCATCTCAGAGAAGCCCTGCCAGATTTTTCAGGGTAATGTAGTCCCATGCTCTTGAGTGCTACTCTCTGTGGGTGCTGACTTCACAGCTGTGCAACCCACTTCTCCACTGTATTTGGGTTATTCCTCAATAGTCCATGAGATTTTAACAACTTTGCCCATGAACTGAAACACGGCTGTGCTCCTATTGATATTACTCATTCACATGGTCCAATCTCTTCTATCCAGAAATCTTTAACTGATTATATGTACAGGTTTATGGGGCTCCCGTATAGGCCAAATTTGGCCAAATTTGCCACAGCTAGAAGTTTGTCCAACCATCTAATTTGTTTTTAAGTGGGTAATTTCTATTTTATGTTTTGGATAGTTTCAGAATCAAATACAACAGTACTTTTAGGTTTAATGGCTTGGATCTATCCTGCATAAGGATTTCTGCAACATCTATGTTCTCAGGAGTTATTTGTGAAAGTCCTCCCTGTAGTGGATTCAGAGGCAGCAATGGTTGTGCATTTTCTTTCTTTTAGAATTGCTCCTAATATAATTCCTTCCAAGTGTCAAAGACCCAGCTTGTTTGAAGTCTTGCAGGTAAAAAGGATGCACTTTTGGCTCAGGAAAATCAAGAAGCAGTTAGAACAGCAGAATACCTGCTTTGCCTGTGCTGAGAAGACAGCAGTCAGCTTCCTCAGTGTCCTCTGCAACCTGAACAGTCAGTTGATTTTAGTTTCTACTTGCATAACCGTGGCAGCTGAGGAAAAAGTTGAGGGATGTAAGGTGGTGGCAGAAACAAGCATTAGCAACAAGGCACTGAGTCCATTTCTACTACTGGCTATCTCCCACATAAACAGAAAAGGCAGCAAGCTCAGTCCTTTCTAAGCAGCATGCTTTGTATAGGAAAGTAGCTGGAAGCAGCAGCGTAGCTGAATGCAGGAAGAAGATGGAGAGGATAGAGATACCTGTAATCACAGATTACATCCATTTTTTCCCCTTGCAGGAACGTTTATCACCAACAATCAAACAGAAGGAGGGAGTTATGATTACAAATCCTAATTTATTAATTAACAATAATGCACCACTTCTGTGATTTTTGTTTATTAATCTTTTTAAGAACAAACAAAATGTTTACTGTCATGCAGGATAATGATTGCTTTGCAAGAGATTTCTAGAAATTTCTATGAAAATTTTTGAAATTTTATGTCTGTTTCAGGCTTTATGTAACTACATCTCAATTACACTGTCACCAGTCTTCTTTATTTTCTTGTTACTCCCCTTAAGAGTAGGCCGTATTAGCATATTTTCTTGTAAATGGTGCTGCTTTAGTTTTCTTGTTCCAGGGGCTCTTTTAAACAACAGCTAATACTAGTTTCCACTTGTCTTTTAAATGTGATCTTTTTTTGTTACAGAGGGGACAGTTATTTGCCCACTCTTGCTCAGACCACTTCTATCTACCCACTCATAAACTTGTCTTCTTTCCTTGCTAATGGTTCATAGAGGATCCAGTCTAAACAGAGTTTCAGAAACTCAAAGCAAAATGTGGTGTTTTATGTTTTTTTAAATCTTTCTTATTGAGTTAACCATGAAGCTTAGTACAGTTATGTACCTGTGCTGCATGGCAGTCTACATACCACAAATTGCAGCATGTAGCATTAACTACTGCTAGCATACGTGAACTGAAACTTCAGCATGCATACAGCATCCATACTTTTCATAAAATATGAGTTGCATCTGTGTGCAATAATGTGTGATAATTTGTTCACAGTGGCAAGCCCTATGAAAAGACTGATGGCAACAGAGGCAAAAGGTGCACAGCCACAGTCCTTAATGTTATCATGAGCGTTTATCAGAGTAAATGGTGGCAACACTGTGGGACAGGAACACATTCCTGATATTCCCACAAAAAATCCATTTATTTTGCTAAATAGGATGTAAAACAAAAGGCCAGTAAGTAATACAGATAACTATTTTATATTAACTGGAATTAGCAAGTCCCCTAGATTTAGTTCTGTTTGAGACACTTCTCCAGTACAACTCCACTGTTCCTTGATGGTCTATTTTCATTGATACTTTCATGTTGTAGCTTGAACAACCAAAACATGAGGTTTTATACTTAACTAATTTTTCCTAAGTACTAGCATGTCAAGATTTTGTGGCCTCCTTCTTTGTAATATCTTGCAGTAATAGTTTTCAAGTGTTTTCATGTCCTTTGAAAGTCTTTATAGCATCAATAACTACCTCAGATAACAAAGAATAACTGAATCTTTCCCTAATTTTGGGAATGGCCTCCCATTTACAGATCTATGTCATTGCTCTTAAGAGATCATTCTGCGTATATTTTAGAGCAAAAAAGTCCTCATTAAACCCATTTCACAGAGAAGCTCTAGGTAATTTTAAGAAGTGGTAGAATTACCAGAAATTCATAAGAGCTGAGTAACTGCAACAGTTTTATACAGAGTATGGAAAGTGAAAGAAAGAAAATCCTTTCTGTTTCTTGATAGTTTTTAACAGAGTATTTGAAAACTATAGGTAACTGGCTTGTCACCAGAACTTAAATCCTGACTATCTTTATCAGGAATGAGCTATTTTCAGGCTACTCAATATGAGTATCCAGTTCTGTTCCTTCATTTACAAGTGAAAGAACAAACACATAAATAAATAAATAAAGCTTAAAAAGATTTTTTTTTTTCCCTCATTAAAATATAGTTTGGATGACTCTGTTTCAGGAACAAAGCATAAAGCTTTCTTTGAGATAGTTAGAAGTTTTCAGACTACTAGAAGCCTTGAAGTCTTCTTATAAACGAAACAGGACAATAAGTTCATGTTTTGAATGTGATAACGCTCTCCCGCATTCTATCTGGGGGTTAAAGAGTGCTTGGAAAGAGATGTAGGGTTCTGACTCATAGGTATTGCAGTACACTGCTGCAGCAGTTAAAGACATTACAAACACAGGCTGTTCCGTCTTCTGCCAGCCACGACAATGGAGCGTCCCAGCCACCACAATGTACAGTTTCTTCATCAGATTTTATTTCCAGTTCAACAAAAGAGCAGGGTGACTTTGTGAAATGGGCAGTGACAGTATCTTTTTTCTTTTTTCAGTTTCTCTTTTTCAGGCAACACTCTTTAGTGTTCTCTTAAAGCAATACTTTTTACTATTTACTATTGAAACACACATTCACTCATTTTTTAAAACATCAATATACACATTCAGTTCCATGCTATACCTCCTCAGCTGGGAACTTATTTAAGCCCATCAGCAGATGGCCAGATGCCTAACCAGCCCTAACAACAAGCTCCTCTTCCACATCGTTGCAAGACCAATGCAAAAGCCTGTTCCACATCCCTACAAATCGACAGAGCTCCATGGTAGAATTCACCACTTTACAGCTTTGGCTCAAAAGCAGTGCCATATCTGCACTTTAGCTATAATGATTGCCACTAGAGTAGTGGAGTCCAACTTCCACCAGTAGCTTATGAACACTTTAAGAATGAGGTAGACAAGCCTCAAGAACATGCTGTTTTCTCCTGACTCCACCACACCAAATGTTAGTAATATGGCTGATGGGAGTGGGAAAGAAAGATTGCCAACAAGTTAGTGTAGTACTAAAACATCCTGTGTGAATCAAATAGAATTGGGGTCTGAGATGTGCTACACAACAGCTGTCATAAGAGTGGTATTTGTACAATCAGAAGATCTCAGCAGTTTCTCACAGAAGGTATCTAGCAAAACTGTAAGTACAGTCTTCACTGCTGAGTCCCATCTATGGACAGCCTTTTCAATATTCATATGTCATTTCAAGAATTAATAAATGCAGTGTTTTCCAAAGTATGAAGACAACATGTAGGCTACAGCTGTTTTGAGAACAAACTGCATAGCTTAATGTCCTTAGCTATCTCAGTTGTATAACATAATGTTTGTTGCACAAGACAAACTGGACAGTAAAAATACCTTACCTTGAAGCTTCTAAGCACATCATAATGACTTATGCAACTAAGTGACTCAAGGAGATTAAAATGTCTTGCAATAAAATAGTGCTCCACAAGTTTGAGTCTAGCAAGCTTACAGGCCAGTGAAAAGGATTGCTAAGGGTGAACAGGCTCTAATTCATGAAGAAAGCAAGAAAATGCAGCAATGAACACAAACCCCACAAAACATGATAAGTTAAGAGAATTTACCTGCGATAGATTAGGAACAAGTATACAGTTGATCAATTTATTAAAGACTCTATAAACAGCACACAGATCTTTTTATTATAGAGATATCTTTGATTTGTTGAAAATATATGGATTTAAGGCTTTAACTGATTTACTAATCACTTATATGAATTATTATGGATGGATGTCCCTTTCTATATTCAGCAATTTTCATAAAATCATATAATATTGTGAGCTAGAAGGGACTCACGAGGATCAACTACAATCTGCCTCCACTCAGGATCACCCAAAATTCAAACCATGTGTCTGATGGCATTGTCAAAACACTTCCTGAGCCCTGGCAACTCGGGTCTGTGATAACTATTCTGGGGGGCCTGTGCCAGCGCTTGACCGCTTTCTTAGTGAATAACATTTTTCTAATCACAAAATGATGTAGGGATTGGAAGGAATCTCTGGAAATCACCTAGACCATATACTGATAAAGCAGATTTCCTAGAGAAGGTTGCACAGGAAAGATCTCTAATAATTTCCAGAGAAGGAGATTCCACAACCTGACCCTTTCCTGATACAGCTCCATGCCATTCCCTCAGGTCCTGTCACTGTCAACACAGAGCTGGATTTCCTATGATGAGCTGCAGCTGCCATGAAGCCTTCCCTCAGCCTTCTCAGCTTGGGGCTGAGAACACCCAGAGACCTCAGTTGCTCATCTTGCCCTCCAGATATTTCGCAATGTCCATAGACTTCCTTCTCTAATAGCTTTATATCTGTATGTTTATGCTCTGTATATAGTCCCATGGTGAATGACTTATTTTGACTTTAACATCAACTCAGTGAAGATAAACAGCCAACTATTCTTACAGCCTACCCAGAGTGTGAACATTAAATTAGGAAAGTCTGGACATTGACAATGCCAGTATATTTCAGCTGAAATCAAGCCCTATACCTTAAATCACGTACCCTCATTACCAAGCAACCATATTTCATTTCCATGCATCTGATATCACAGAATGGTTTGTGTTGGGCCTTCAAGATGAACTAGTTTCAAAACTTGTGCTATGGGCAGGGACACTTCCCACTAGATCAGGCTGTCCAGAAGCCCATACAACGTAGGCCTGAGCCTCCAAAGATGGGATGTCCACAGCTTCTCTGGGCAATCTGATCCAGTACCTCAGAACCCTCATTGTGAAGAATTTATTGTTGACATCAAATCTAAATCTACCCTGTTTTAGATTAAAGCTTTTATCTCTTGTCCTATCACTACATGCCCTTGTAAAGTTCCTCTCCATCTTTGTTTTGGGTGAACATTTGTTACTGGAAGACTGATGCTCGCTGAGTGTTTCTAGAGACCAACAAATGGATGTTAGCACAGTGAGGCAGTGGGTGGTGTGTTTCAGTAGCAGTGGCAACAGTGACAGTGGCTCTCCTCTCCTGGTGCAGATTTTTGTAAGCACAGCATGCAGGCTCGTTCATTGTTAGTGAAAAAACATAGCTAATGGTGGCAAACTACATTGAAAAATAGTGTTTTGTAGCTGAGAATTTGCACTATCAAATGGTGTTATTGTGCTCTTTGTATCTGTCTTAGTTTCTGTGGCAATAAATAAGTTGTATTACTTTCGGAGCAATCAGTATATGTAACAGTGTCTTATCCAGAATTTTTGTGAAAGTCACCCCTTCAAAAGGCTATTGCCTAAACTCATTTATTTCTTACCTATATTCATACCGTGAGGTAGAACAGATCCTGTAATAAATGAAATGTCCTCTACGTTTTCTTTTTACCTTAATTAAATTGAATCACCCAAATATTCATAATCACACATTGTTTATTTTTTCCAGTACAACACATTCACAGCCTTTGCTGCTTACATGATAAATATTCTACTGTGTTAATTTTCCTTATGTGCTCCCCCACTGCACTGCGTTTTGCACAGTTCTACAAGTGGCAACACTACAGTAAGCACTTGTACTCAGAGACAAGCACCAGCTTGTCAATTCAATAAACTCAAGTACAAAGTAAAACACTTGCATGAACACAAAACTTGCACTACCTGGGTAGGAAGCAAAATACTAACTTCTAGAAGAAGCAAGGAAATGCACAGGATCAACTCCATTTACCTCTGCTTTTCTGTAGAGTAAGAAAGAAAATGAAGCAATGGAATTGGGTAGACCATAAAACAAACACAAATGTAGTACCACTCACACACAGACAAACCAATTGTTTTGGAATGCACTCATGAACACTCCTTAGACAAACTAAATAATTATTCCCCTCTATTTGTTCTCCACTGTTTAGCTTTGAGAAGATCTCAGCTGAATATTATCTTCTGGACATCACATACAAATAAACACACCTTGAGAGTTTAAAGCAAATGAAGATACTTTGAAAGACACTCTCTCTTCTAAACCTATGAGGAAAGTTGAGGAAAATTTATATCTTCAGGAGAAAAAAAGAAAAAAAGAAAGACGAAGGGAAAAATGGTCAGACATACCAAACACATTCATGGAAGTTAATTTAGAATTGAAATTATAAATTAAATAACTATTACCTCTTCCACAGGAGCAAGAAAAATTCTAGTCATATCTAATTAATTGCTTTGTTGTCAATTATATCAGGCTATGATGTGCCATTTTAATCTGTCACACTCACCCATATTACATACCACAGATCAATACATGGGTAGGTAGAATATCCTTCCTTTTAAGATTCACGTGCTTCAGCAATAAAAAGTACTGTCTCCAATGCACAATGGACAGGACATAAGAAGACTTCTGCAGAGAGTACAAGTAAAAGAGACACTTTCCAGGATTTCTTATATCAATAATTTACTTAATCATCACAGGGTTTGCGTTGACTCCTTAGCAGAAAGGAGAAAGGGGGTGGGGAGGGAGTGGAAAGTAAAGGAAAAAAAATAAAAGGCTGCTGCTTCTCTTTGGTGTAAGCCAGACACATGAACTATCTTGATGTGTAACATCAGACATTCCCACCTTATTGCAGAAAACCCATGGAGGCCAGTCTGAGGTCCCCAGATGATGATGATCTAAATGACTTCACCATATGGCAAGAAATATCTCATCTTTACCCCATTTTCACCTTTCAAAACTTCCATTAAAGTTCAAGCATGTAAATAGGACTTTCCTCCAGGCATTTTGAGGTAAATACTCTCTACCAAAACAGCAATCAACATTATCAGAAACTATCAGACATCTATTTTCTTAAAGCAAGTCTTCACTTTGCTCACTTAAGGCTTCCCTGGGTATATTTTAAAAAATAATAATCCATTGTTGTTGTTAATTGCATAGAAACCTGAGCATGTAGCCACCTCCATGGAATGTCGTAGCTTTAACTCATTTTCACTGTCCACCTTAACCTTAGCAGCTGGACTTTGCTGAGGACTGAGGCACTAAAACAAACAAACAAGCCCCTGATTTCTGCCATTTCTGCTGCAATGGCTGTAACTTCTGGCAGAGAACTATCAACACAAATTGTTGCAGCAAGGCCTTCTTCTGAGGTAGTGGTAGGCAAGCTGCAAATGTAACTGCAGCTCCCTGATGGCTATCATTTGCCCTCACATTTTTAAGTTTTGCTAAGACAAATTAATCAGTGGGAAACTAATTAATATTTTCATTTTGCTATTCATGAAGCTTCTCCCACTCAAGTCTCATGCACAAAACTGTTATTGATCCTATAAGTTTCACTAAGTGTTTTTAGATTAGTTGAATATCCTTTCTTTGATCCTGACAAAAAAAATAAATCTAACCTCTCAGTCGGGTTACCAATCAGATTAATTCATACTTTACCAAAGAGCAAATGGAAAAAGTTTGACATTAACAATATACCCACTCATCTGAAGCTTAGCTGTTCCAAACAGAGGCAAGAAAATTGGCTGCAGTGCCCTCCTAAAAAAAGGTAATTGTTTATTAAACATAGGTACACTTATCTCAAAGCCTAATTTTGCATTTCTTCTTTATTTTCTGTATCCTTTCTTGCAAACAAACAAAAAACAAGAACAAAAAAACAACCAATCAAAAAAAAAAAAAAAAACCCACAAAAACTGGCTTGAGCTGGTTTGTAATCGTTTGAATACTGCCAAGTTAAAGAGCTGGCACACTGTGCTACATAGCACAGAAGCTTCCACTCCATTGCTTGGTGTTTGCTTTCCATTTTGGACACATGGAAAAAGCGCAGGGCCTGCAGATTAACTCTGGGAATTGATAAAAACAAACATCCAAAGAATCTGCCCACCAGATACCTGTTTATAGTTATGGTAAGATGAAAATGAAAGGAAAGAGGAAGAATCCTTTCATTTGTGTTAGAATCAATTCCCAAGAACGCGAGCTACGATTCCAAGACGCTGGATTGCAACTTAGAAAGCGAGTTTAAACTTAAGTCTCACATCACTCGTGGATCACAGTTTTAAGTAGCGATTGTGGATACTTGTATACACAGATTTGAAAGCGTTTCCATTTCTTTCATTTTCTCGATGTCGCTCACAAAAGCAGTGATGAACTGAGAACAGCACCTTCCCTAGTTGTTTTATTGGACACTCAGCGCTTCCCGGCGTTATCACCAATTGTCTGACAGTTATCTAACGGCATTTTGGCAGTGAATTCGAGCAACAATCAAGACGAAGCTAAGGATCGAGCGACAACACCTCGGAAGACACATAACAACAGACTTTAGCACTGCATCGGTAAGTCATAAGCGGGTAGCTACCGCTCACATTCCACCAGCAATAAAGGCCCAAAGCAGCCGCAGAACAACACCCGCCGGTGCTCCGGGTCCTTACACCCGGTCACTTACTCCAGCAGCGCAGCATCACGTTAAACGCAGGCGAGTGAGGGGAGCGGCAGGCTTTCCTTCACCTTAAACTGACCTCTTGCAAAGCGTGCGGCCCGCAGGACAGGCACACCACCTGCAGAGCGGCAGGCTCCTTCCTCGTGACGGGGTTAGGACCGCGCGCACCGCCGCACTCTGCCTGCCGGCGTGCTCGTGTCTGAGCAGCCCGTGACGGCCTTTTCAGAGCGCGGCCCCGCGGCGCCGTTACATAAACAGCGGTACCTTCCGCCAACAGCACCGGCGACGCGCCGCCTCCCGTGGGTACGCGGCCGGGATCGGATAAAGCCCCTCCGGCCCTGGAAGCGGGCGGCGTGCCGAGCGCAGCGCAACGGCGCCATTTACCCGCCCGCACTGCGCCGTCACCGATTTGCCGCCGCTCCTCGCGGCCTCCCGTTGGCACGGGGCTCCGGCGGAGCGCGGCGCCGCGGCGGGATGGGGGGCGGCTGCCCCGAACGTTCTCGGCCGCCTCCTCGCCGCGCCACGGCCGCGGCCACGAAGTTTCAGTAACGCCTTTCCGCGAGCCTTTTTGTTTGTGCGCGCGTCCCTTTCCGCAGGCAGGTGTCCCGCGGCGCACGCCGCCAGGTGCGGGACGCCCCGCCGCCCGCCGCCCTCCGCTCGGCTCCTCCCCGCTCCGCCCCGCGGCGGCGGGCCGGCCCAGGCAGGCCTTGGGGCAGCATCGCGCTTCCAGCACCTTCTCCACCTATCCCTGCGCCGCCCGCCGGCGCCTCCTCACGGAGGTGGCCCCAGGCCCGCGCTCCGCTCCGCGCGGGCGGGCGGGCCGGGAGGCGGCGCGGCGGAGTCTGGCGGCGGCGCGGCTGTCGCGGACGGAGCAGGGCGCATTCCGCACCCTCCGCTCCACGGCCTCCCGGATGAGCGACGGGCGGCAGCGGCCAATAGGGGCGCCCCTTCAGCGCGAGGGGGCGGGCAGTCCCCGCCGGCGGACCAATGGGAACGGCGCTTCCTGAGCCGCGGCGGCGGCGGCGTCGGCGCGGGGAGGTGGTGGAGGGGGGCCGTGGGCGGGGCCGGAGTTTGGGAAGCGGAGGGAATGGCTGTCACCGGTGAAGTCATGCTCGGCGCCTAGCCTCTCTCCGGCCCCTCTCCGCTGCTCGCCCAGAGGCAGCGGCGCGACACCCGGCGCGGTGCTCCGCCCGAGCGGAAGGTAAACGCGCCTCGCCCCCCGGGGCCCCGCGCCGTCAGCTCCGCACAGCCGCCCCGCGCGCTCTTGGAGCGCAGCCCTGGCCGCCCCCCGCCCGGTACACCCCGGTGTACGCACCGCGAGCGCGGCGCGGGGAGAAGAAAGTTTGGATGCGGTGTCGGGGGAATAAACCCCACACGTATGGTCAGGGGAAGGGGACCGCGAACGCCTGCGAGCCGCGCGGTTCGGCCGCGGTTTTTCGCTCCGTCCTCAGCGGGGACGGAGTCGGAGCGGGGAGCTGCGCCTGGAGCCGCCTGCCCCTGCTGCGTGGCCCGGGTAAGTTGGGGCGTCCTGCGGCGGAGCGGGGTGCTGTGCTGTCCCCGCGACGCTGCTGGCACCTGGAGGCCGCGGGCTGGGCGCCTGTCACGGCGCGGGAGGGAGGCAGGGAGGCGGGGAGGGCCGCGGCCCCGCGCGGGGCTTCCGCTGCCTCCGGTCCGATCCCCGCGGGCACCGCGCCTGCCCGGCCCCCGCCCAGCACAGTGGCACACAGACAGACACAGACGCACAGGCGCACGGACACAGACGCACACACAGAGACGCAGACACACACACAGAGACACAGACACACAGACACAGACACACACACAGAGACATAGACACACACACACACAACGTGCGCTCGCGGTTTGGCGATCGCCTTTCCAAGCGAAAAGCGTTTTATTTCCGGTGTGCGCGGAAATTTTTTTTTTTTTTTTGTTATTGGATCGCACCAGGCTTTGCCCCAGCCGCGGCTACGGGACGCGGCGCCGCTCAGCGCCCTGCCGCGCCGACAGAGCTCGGCACCTGGAAAAGTTCTCTCCTTGCCGGGGCGGGCGGAAGATCAGGAAGCGGCCCCTCCGCTCGCGGACACGTTCGGTGCCCGTGACGCGGAGGCGGGGGCGCGGTGCGGCGGGACACCCGGCCGGGCTCTGCCCTGAGGCGCGCCCCGGGGCGAGCCCGCCCGCCGCGGTCGCCGCCGAGCCCCGCCGCGGTACGGATCCGTACGACCCGGCCGGGTGGAGGAAAGGAGCGGGGCCGCGTCTCCCCGCTCTGCGGAGCCTTTGGACCGAGGCGAAAACTTTCCAGAAAGGCCGGAGGGGCGCGCGGGGCCCGGCGGGGTGCAGCCCGCCGCCTCGCCGAGGCCTACGTTCCTCGGCCGGGCCGGAAGCCGCGCGGCGCTGCCGAGGCGCTGCCCTGCCCCGCGCGGGCGGTGCGTAACGGTCCCGCGGACGCCGTCTGGGAGCCCCGCGCGCGGGGTCGGAACCGACGGCGGGCTTCGGGTCCTGCCTGCTCCCTCCCTCCAAAATTTGTTACGTTTGCACACAGCTGGGAAAGTTACGGTCCTTCAGGCTGCAGCCAAAGTTACCGTTAAATGTTTTTTTTTT
>NW_024962268.1:679008-780649 GCF_019238085.1 Lagopus leucura | reverse complement strand
TTGATTTTTATTTTTACCGCTGGAAGTAGTGTGCGCGCTTTCTGCAAAAAGTGACGTAGGACCTGTGACACCGCATTGTGCCATTTGCAATCTCTTTTGTTTTGTTTCCAGTTTGTTCGCGTCATTTAACGTTACCCACAGCCTCTGCGGCCCAGGCAAACACACGTTTTGGAGCCGAGTTCCCTCGGTAGTGCACCAGTCCGAGGTGGGGCTGTCGCTGCCGTGCGAGCCGGGCATTGTTATGCAAAGCGAGGCACGCTTTCTCTTCGGGAGCCTAATTGCCCCCTTACTGTCTTTGACTTTGTTTCTTTTGTCCCTCTGTGATTCTGAGAGAAAAATGATGTAGTAGAGTGGTAACAGTGAAGATAGGGTTGTGTCAGCGATAGAAGGAAAGATCGAGTAATGAGTATTGTAAAATGCATCCAGAGTTGGGTGGATCACGCAGAACGCGTGGACAGAGGTGAGGTTAAAACTTCATTAAACCCAGCGTTTTTCTCATGAGTTATGTCTCAGCTTCAGGATTGGTGTTTCTGTGGTGTTTCACAGAACATACGCGCTAGAGGACTGTGTTCAAAGCAGTCTCAGATCTTTTCTTTTGTTCATTTCTGAAGTGGTCTGTGAGCATTTCTTGTGAAGTTTGAAAAACGCTTTGACCAACGCCTGAGGCTTGAAGTTGACAAGAGGAAAAAGTGCTCCAGTTAACACTCATATGAAATATATTCTTGACAAAGGTATATATGAAATAAACATTTCTAGATATGTTTTCTCGGTTTTTGTTGATCTTTGAAGTTAAGGTCACGGTGTGCATGGGAGCAACTTTAAACATGTCTGCACGTCTTCCATCAGTGTTCGTGGCCCGGACTGTCAGTGTTGCTGTGAACTAGCTATCCTTAACCAAAAAAGATTTTGTTCTTTAGATGAATTAGAAGATCGCTTTGCAGATCGCTAGTTAAAACACTTTTTTTTTTTTTTTTTTTTTTTTTTTTAAGTATGCGTTCTCTTTGTACAAAGTGTTTCTTGGACATGCACCTCTTTTATATCAGTTTTATTTTTCAGTGGATCTTCGTTTATCTTCTAGTGGAATGAGAAGAACAGTGTTATGACATAAAGATCACTTGTGAAAATGGCAGCAGAGGACAGCTTATGTCTTATTTGCAAGCTGTAAAAATAAGGAAGGATGATTTGGAGAAAGAAGCAAGGCTTTATTTAAACACAGCTCTGGTAGTTTGCTGGTATAACAGGCTAAGAAGTCTAAGACTGAAAATTGTTTTTTATTTTTTCTAACACATTTAAAGTCTACTCTTCCTGTGGGTAAATATTTTGCTCTGTGTGTATCCCCACACATTAGTGTGGGGTTGCAGCACCTGGGCGAATCTTTTAGAGCCAGGATCTCTGGGTCAAATGTTAAGAACGCTTCTTGTTATGAAAATGTTCCTTTTGCCTCATCTTTGTTGATACTTTATTTTAAATAACTCATGGTAAGAAACAGCATTCTTCCTTCTTTTCTTCCCCATCTAAGTAGAGACGTGTAATGAATTCCTTTCCTTCTGCCTTACCTCTAATGTGGCTTTTGTTTTTCAGAGTCTGACACGAAGGTGATGTTCACTAATTGTCATTAGTACTTGTAGGAAAGGTCACTGTATGGAAACTTAATCCGTAATCAATCATTGCTGTCATGAGTCAGTTTGCTGCACTCTGGATGTACAATAGAACCTACGTGTGCAGCAGACATGGGCTTGATCTTGGGCATTGACAGATTTGTTTGTGGTGACCATGGCTTTGGGGTTAAAAGGCAGTTCTCTGAACTTCCAACTGTAACGCCTGCCCTCCTTTTGTCTTGAAGGCTGTTGCCTTCTGTAGCAAATCCAATGGAAAAGGTCACGTCTGTGCTTTGGCCTCTTCATTGAAGTCTGGTGACGTAGCTTAACCTAACTTCTGTGAACTCTGACTTAGGTTGACTTCTGTAGGGCTGGCTAGTATATTCAGCCCCAGCTGATAGGTGATCATTTCTTGGTGCTGTTTTAGTGTTTTGGGGGAATTTAGTCTGTGAGTTTAAGTAGTTTGAGAAGTTTCTTCATGGAAAATCGAAACAGCTACACAGTAGAAATAGGAATTTCTTCAACAGGATGCAGACGGCCTCTGGTAGACAGCTAGATAATCAGCTAAGGCAGTGCCCAGGGGTTTTTATCTCTCACTGAAGTATCTGGATAAGCAATTACATTGCAGTATTTCTGATTCTCTGGCTTATAGTCCAAGCTACAATTTCCCTTCCAGAAGATTTTGAAGTTACAGTGAAGTTATGTGTCTGAGTATGCAAAGGCAGAATTCCTCGGCTGTTACTGTGTTTGGCTTCTCCTGTGTGAACAGAATAATTCTGGTTTATTTTAGCTGAAGGTGTGACTCTTCTGCTTTACTTATTTTACGCTGAATCATGTACACCTACTGTTTACTGATTGATTCATTGATGAAACAACAGTAGTTAAGTCCTCATAAATGTCACTGCATAGTGTCCAGTGGTGTTGTAAAACACATAATGGGCTGATTTGCTTCTAAAGACTATGAGTTATTTATTTTAATTGTAACAAGCTACTGTCTTTATGAATCATTGCTTAAACTTCAAACGTCTTCATTTGATTACAGTTAGTTCGTGAGGCAAATACTGCGAACCGTTAGCAGTATAATTTGTGATGTTGCTTGATAGTATTTTAAAGATAACTACAAGTTGTTATGTAGCGTATTTCAGTTTTGCAGTGTATGTTTTTAAGCCAGCTTTGAAATCTGTCTTTGTTTTTGCAGATGTCTGAGTACATGTCAATATAATAGCTTTTCTGTGGAGTTATGGGGAGAGTGCTTTGCAGCATCTGTGTGGCTATTGCTTGGATCTACGTTCCACTTTTTTTGGATGTAATTGGCACAGTTTCCTTGCTTATCACTACCTGTCCAACACAGGGGATCTGGTTGAAAATACAACAACTGAAATTCAGTTTTGGTCGAGTCAATCACAGACAGGCAGAAGTCGAATTGTATGGTAACGGAAACAACTAGAAGAATTATAAATACTTACTGCTCCATCTGTTCCTAGATGCAGTGTAACTGTTTTGTGCCAAAGCAGTCTGTAACCTCTGGATCTTTCTGGTTGTCCAGCTGGTCTTGAATTCCTAAGTAGTGCTGATGGTTTTCTGCCCGCTGTGGTTTAGTTTCAAATCCATGCCTTTGTTCACTTCGGGTTTGTATCAGGTTTATAGCAAAGTGTGTATAATGTGCTTAAATGCTCTGTGTTCTAAAAGACTGAGCTACGGTGCGATGAAAGAGTTGTATTTATAAAACCTTCTAGGTGTGAAAATGTACATGCTTAGCTAACATTCCCTCTTGGCATACTCAAATATAATATAATAATATAAATAAATATAATGCAGATACTGTCCTAGATCGTTTGTTCTAGAAGGAGTGGAGCAAAGGGAGTGAGTGTTTCTCTTCAGTTCTTAGTGTTGTGGTTCTTGTTGTATTTCCATTTTTCTAATGCTACCTTGATAGTGATGGATTTTTGCTTGTCTGTCTGAACTCTGGGTAGTCTAGAAAAGGTGTGAGAAAATCCCTGGGACCAGTAAGAGCAGTAGGATTCACAAATAGTGAAATTAAAACCCCTCTTGTTCTGTTGACAGGGGCTAAAGAAATCAGGGGATTTTGTTTTTGGTTTATAGTCTGCCTAGACTTCAATGTCAGGGAAAGGGAGGAATGAGACATTACACCTTGCTGTGAAAATATGAGAAAAAAGGATCTGTCCTTTCACAAGGGCTGCTCTGAAGGTAGTGCCTCCTATTTTGTTACGTTGGCCCAGGACATCAGGAACTGACATTGGCGGGATGGCAGTGAAGGTGAACTTTCCCAGTGAAGTGAACCTTCCCAGCAATATTCCATTACATTTTTTTGCTGTGTGACAGATGGAAGTAGAGAGGCACTCTGGCAAATTTAGTGTCTGATGTGAAAGTGTGGATGAAGTGTGTCTGAATTCCTCCATGCAGAAAAAAATGGCAACCACTGACATTCATTGACACTCGCAGAATGTTTGTGGAACTATACTGTGTGCGCAAGCACAGTGAGGCATTGGGTGGTTTGTTTCAGTTTTTTCAGAAAGAATTCTGTATGCAAATTTATCTGGACCTACTGAACCAGGATGAAGCTGAAGGTGGCAGTTTCCTGGATCACATCATTACCGGTGGCAAAACATGGTATCACCACTATGAGCTGGAGTCAAAACAGCAGACAGGGTAGAGGTGTGTGAATACCTCATAAAAAAAAAAAGTTCAAGTTGTAGCTCTCAGTGGGTAAAGTGAGGTGCGCTGTCTTTTGGGATAGGAAAGGTATGGTCTGTCTGGATTTCGTGGAACCTGGACAAACCATCAGCTCTGACCGCTACGTCACAATGCTACCTAAGCTGAAGACTAGTGAAGAGGACACCTTTCTCTTGCAATATGGTAATACCAGTCTGCATACAGGTTTGAAGACTGTGGAGCAGTGGTGACAGCGACAGTGGGTCATCTCTGCTGGTACAAATATTTGCAGGTGTGGCATGCAGGCTCTTGTTTGTCACTGGCGAAAATGCATAGCTAATGGTGGTGGTGACTGTCAATTTTGTAGCTGAGCATTTGCTCTACCAGGTAGTGTTATTGTACTATTCGTTGTGATTTCCATGCAAATAAATAGGAGGTATTACTTTCAGAGCAGCCTGTGTATTTAGAATGTTCTCTAAAGATATTTGGTGAAGTAGAATGCAAATGAATTTAAGAAGTGACGTGAATTTACAGCTCTAGAATGGCTGTGTCTTATTGAAAGTCATGTGAATGACACTGCTTACATTGGAAATCTGAGGAAATTTAAAGATTGGACACTTGAGAAACTATTAGTGTGTAATACACAAGGGAGTCTGAACTAACAGCCGTATCATTTGGGACAATGAGATTTTTGTTTTGTTTTTCTTGTAACTGACAGGAGCTACTCATTAAAAAAGCAGTCAAAACAAATGAGTTAACTCTGGCTTTTCCAGAATGTTGATTTCATTTTGTTTATTTCAGTAAAGGCACCAGAATTAGCCAAAATTGTAACAAGGTTTTATGGATAGAACTTGACCATAGTTGGATCTATTTTCCCCCTCTCTCTCTCTCTCTCTCTCTCTCTCACTCTCTCTTTCTCTCTCTCTGTTTTTTTTTTCTTGACAAGACTTTAATGAGACTTTTATAAGGGCCTAGAAAAATTGAATAGTCTACTTCTAATTTTAATGAGAATGATGTTCCTGATTTGTGAATTTTAATACAGTATCAATTTTAGTAAATATAAACTATTTTTGAAATATTTTAGTTCATAGATGTCTTTTTTAGCAGTTCTACTCTGAGTAGAATTGGGCAGGCTATGTATAATGTGTTCCTGTTTATGGTAGCTGTTGTTTAAAAAAAAAAGTTGTTTTTGTACACCTTACATTACTTGCATTCATGTTACAGTTTACATTATTTTATGTTCCCATTATACGGATTTTATAAATAGTAATTTTTTTCTTCCACATAAGTATTTTCTTTAATTTATAAAGATCTCTTCAGATATATTCAAAATGATACAAAACTGAATGACTTCATCAGCTTTCAAAGGGATTGCAGAAGGGTCTTAATCTGGAGTAAGGAGCATAGCATTACTCTCTCATAGTCATTGTTTTCCACAGGTTGGGCACTTGCTATTTCTTTCAAAAGTATTCCACATTTTTCAGATTTGCTTGCTGGAAATACTTAGTATATATGTAAATGGCCTTTTAATTAGCAGTGCTGAGATCAGGACCAGTTAATTTTCAGGCAAATGACAAGTCAAGTTTGCAATAAAGGTAAACAGAAGGAGATATTTTGATATTTATTTTAATACATAGGTGTAAATGAAGTATTTTATGGAACAGATTATTTTGGGATTCTGTGAACTGACAGTAGGCTTGTAATTGATTGAGTTGTAGTTCCGTACCCGTTTGCCTGGACAGTGGAGTTGATGCTAGGTTCTGCTTTGTTGAATGTACTGAATTTGGCTAGTACTGTACAGAGAGACTCAGCTTTGTCAGGATCACTATTATGTTTCGCAATGCAACCTGGCTTGTATAAAAGCTCTTTGTTTTGTGGAAATATCTGTTTTCCAGCCAAATTCCAGGCAGTTCCAGGCATCTTACAAGAAGCAATGGCATGGTGTTTGCAGCTGTGAACATTTGGTGATGCAGTTCCTTCTGTGGCAATGTTGTGGGAACGCGAGGAACTGATTGGTGACTTCAGTATTTTGTTGTTACCTTTTGTTTTGGAGAGAGAAGCTTCAGAGGTATCGCCTTGTTGTACCTTGCAAGTATAGAAAGTCCTGAGGTAGCTTACTTCAGGCAAGGCTGGTTTATTTTAAATGAGCTAAGCAGCCATTTTTCCAATTTGTTGCCTTGAATCAGAGCTGAGTTGTAGCTAATAAAAATGCAACAGGAGGGAATTTATAAATAAAAGCTAGCAAGCCGTTTTGATCCTGACACAAGGTGCAGATAACTAGGGGTAAATAATTGAGAATAGTCTTGATGTGATAGTGTTTTATCTTCTCTACTGGACCCAGTAAGTAAAGATTCTTGCTCATAAAAGAAAAAGAAAAGATAAGTTCTGTAAACTTTGAATCCCCTAATTGCCGTAATTAAACATGAATCTGCTTTTCTTTCTGATGTGTCATGCAGATGGGCCTCCTTTCTGTAGGAATCTCAGCAGGGTACTTTGCTTGTCTTCAGTGTCTGTTTCTTAACTTGACTTCTGTGAACCAGGGTGTTTGCAGTGTTACAGCGTGGATTTATGTAAGCAGTGCCACAACAGGGTTACACCACTTACTCCAGTTAGAAAGTAATTACTGCTAACCATGGCATGTATGTAAATCCTGATGTGGGTGTAGAGCAATCTTTTGTAACTACTCGTATAAGAAGAGAATATGGGTCAGGGAACCCCATGATGTACTATGCAAATACTGCAAATTAAAATGCTGTTTGTAAAGACTCATTTTTCACCATACTGTATTTATTGTTCTGAGACAAGTAATTCTGAACTGGTAATGTTGTAAAAACTGTGTCCGGATTGAATTGAGAGAGCAAGCTAAGCCTGTGTTCAGCTATTGTTGAAGGGGGTGATCCTGCTTGCTTCTTTGTGCTGATGTTGGGATCCATCTGTCCTTTTAGAAAGTCAGTTTGGTAACCTAAAAAATTGTAATTTGTTTTCTTACATGGTGCTATTTTTCTGCTGTCTTAGTTACTCAGTTAATGAGATCACCCTGTGATCAAACAGAAGAAAATGAGGCTTCTGGGAGAGGGGAATACCAAGAAATACGACTGGTCTTGTTGGCATCAACTCTCAGTTTTGTAAAAATATGCCTGTTATGTCACTGCATTACAATAATCTGGCAGTAGTAGACTGAAAGTTCTCAATAGTAACCATTGATAGAAGTTCTCAGAAAGATGAAGGATGCTTCAAGCCTGTACTCTGCATCAGTTTGTTTTCTTAAGAACATAGAAATAGAAAATAGTAGTAGTTGTTTTTCCAGTTTGTAAAAGCCTGCTATTTGTTCTCTGAGCACTTACCGTTTTATAAGCCACTTGAGCTGCATTCTCCTGGCTTGTGACATCAACAGAATCCCTCAAGTGAGTTCTAACTGTATTCAGCCCAAAGTAATTGTATTTTCTACTGTGTGTTTCATTTGATACTGAGATTACCATACAGAGACATCCAGGAAAATCTTCAGTGTCGAACTAAAAAAAACAGTCAGAAGATAGCATTAATAATACTTCTACCACTTGTTTTTCTATGTCCCCATGAATTTTATAAGAATTGCCATCATGTGTGTTGAGTGTGGGTTTTTGAACACATATATCACACAATTGCACAGTCTACTCTGTATTCTGTAGTGGTAGTGTACATGACTGCCTGTTGCGTGCTTTGATGACTGCAAGTCGGTTGAACGACAGTTTTCACCAGTAATTATTTCACATAGCCTAGTTGCTGTTTAGCTCTCATACTAATATATAAGCATCCAGAAATTGACTGAACTATCAGAGCTTCCTCCTTCTGGTGGGCTTTTTGAAGGGTGGTCAGACAAATGTTCCGTATTAAGAAGCACTTAAGCATTTTCTGCTGGTGACAGCTTGCATGCGCGTGTGATGATTGCCAGTAGATTTTCTTTACTACATTTTCTTGAATGCCCTGATGTCATATAGAAAATGTCTTTGTTTTGTTTTTCTGTTATTAGAGCTATTCTGCTCACTGAAAAGGAGACAGAAAAATAGATGTCCACGCCCACAGACCCTGGCGCCATGCCTCATCCTGGTCCTTCCCCTGGACCAGGACCTTCACCTGGACCGATTCTAGGACCTAGCCCAGGACCAGGGCCATCTCCTGGCTCAGTTCACAGCATGATGGGGCCAAGTCCAGGTCCACCCAGTGTCCCGCATCAAATGCCAGCAATGGGGCCCACTGATTATCCACAGGAAGGCATGCACCAAATGCATAAGGTAATAATTTATTACAAGTGAACCTTTTATTCTTAAAAGTTCTCTCCAGTGAGTAAGAACCCAACTTCTACTGCATTTAGGCTTGCATAACTGCTACTAGAACTCATGTATCACCTGCAAAACTGCAACAACACTGTTAGTTCTGTCTTTGTTGCTAAAGATGATACACACATGAGATTACGTACAGGTGCTTTGCTCTTAATACACTACTTTGTATTACAGATTTAGTAGTTTGGAAATTCTTATTTTTGAAGTTCTTTTTGAACTGTGCACTTTCCATACACTAGACCATACTAAAGAAATGTTGGAATTGTAAGTATTAAGGTCTTAGAGTAGATGATTCTAACCACCATTTACTTTTTGTCCTTATCTGTTTTGGAGCGTCATGCTGCTGTAAAATTTTTCTGAGTTCTTCTTTAGTTTTGCACAATTTAATTTGATTTAATTATGATTTGATTTAATTTTGATATTCATTTTGATACTTTTAATGGCTTGTGCCTACAAATTTGTTTAATCTTCTGTTTTGGATGAAAAACTTCTGTGTTTTGAAATACTTTTACAGAGACTCCTTCTTATTAATGAATTTTAAACTCCATATTGTAGAATGTGTGAATAATTGTACATTAGCTGTTGTCATACACTTAACGTTACACGTGTACTTGGGCTATTCTTTATGTCTTCTGCTTTGAGAAGATTTTCAAAGGAGCAGAATTTTCTGTTTGGGAACAATCTCTTAAACTCTTAACATGTCATTTTCATGCAGCTGTGAACCACATATTTGGAACTAATGATCACTTAAACTTCACTGATATTCTGCTTTCAGAAGAATGAAGTAGCAGCTTTCAGAACCAAGATTCACAAGGCATTTTGCTGACTTGTTGATGCTATGTGTTACTTATATAAGCTGTTGTGACTTGACCCTGGCTGACTGACGATGCCCACCTAAGCCATTCTCTAACTTCCTCAGCAAGGCAAGGCAGGAAGGTGCAGGAGGTACAGTGAGTAAGTTAGCAGATTGAGAAAAGCACAGGGAAATCACTCAGCAATGGCTGTTGCAGGCAAAACAGACTAGATTTAGGGAAGATTAGTGGAATTGATATCTGCAGGGCTGTTTTTCTCACGTTTTCCTATTCCTCTTTCTCACTACTACTGTGCAGCATTTTAGCCTTCCTCAGAACCATTATCACAGAAGTGCAACTGGCTCATAGCTCAGCTTTGACTAGCAGTGGGTCCCTTTTGGAGCCAGCTGGAAACAGGCTTTCATACTGTGGGGCAGCTGCTGTGTTGTGCTTAGAGGCCATCCCTACAGCTCGCTGCAACTGAACCTTGCCATGTAAACTTACGTATTATGTAAGCACATCGGTAAAGAAATTTAAATCAAAGTAATAATATAGTCTTAAAGTAATGTAAACATGTCTTCATTTTCCTCATGAATTGACAACTTTGTGTGTAATTTTCACATATGGATTAATTTTAGTCACTAAAGCAGTTAAGATGTCTATTCAGTAGAGACATAACACTGCCATGTTACAGTGCATGAAGAACTGTATCATTAAAATTTCTAATAACGCAATGACAGCTGAAGTGAAGAAGGCCATGATCCAACTCGCTGTTTGTACTAAACTGTTGCAGTTGTAATCTCTGAAAAATCAATACCTTAAAAACTATAAGTCTTGCATGTGGATCTTGAAGTAAGTTAGCAATTAGCTAGGCCGGATTTACTATTTTCAATTGATATTTACTTGTTTGTGAGGTGGTTGACTACCTAAGGTGCCATTACTCTGTTGAGTGCTCCAAACATCTTAGATGGATAAGGTTTACATCCTTCAATTTTCTCAGTTCTTTCTTTATTAAGAGATTCTGTGCCTGAAGAAGATAAGTCTAACACCAGGAATTTCGTAGTTCAGCAGTTCAATATCCCATATATTGTCTTCAGCTGCTATATCATGTTTCATCTTGTATGTTCATAGAATTATAGAATAGCCTGGGTTGAAGGGGACCTAAAAGTTCAAGATGTTCTTCAGATGTCTGATGTTATATCAGCATTAGAAATAATCATTAAACTTCTTTCAGAAATAGTATGTGCATGTGAGAGACAGAGACACAGAAGCTCAGACTAAGCTACAAAATAAATCCGTTGAACTGATGCAGGTGGAAAGTTGTTGGTTTTTTTTTCAGTGTAGATCAATTTTCTAGACTGTTCTTATGTACAACTCTAGAAATAGTGCATTGAAACAACCAAGAAAGAAGTGCTGGGAAGGGTCTGTTAAGAAAGTTTTTGAAAGTGTGCCTCTAGACTGTTTTGCAGTTGCTGCTTGAGTGACATTCCATGTAGTTAAAAGAAATCTGGTCAGCCACTTGTAATTTTCAGTTTGACTAGGTAGTTTTTTTTTTCTATTTGGCTTTATTTTAAGTTGTTTATTTAAAGCTGGTCCATGGCCTTTGTGTCATGATGGAACATGGTGTTTTGGGTTGGGTTGTGTTTTTTTTTTAATCTTTTTTTTAAAGTGGACAAGCGAAAGTGTAGTGAAAGTGAAAGAGTAAGCAGAAACTGTTCCATTTATGCAATTACTTGTTTATTGCACAAATGCAGTGGGATTGTGGTTTTCACTTTCAGAATCCACCAAGAAGGTGGCAAAGTACCATGAATCTTTGTTAGATGTTTGGCTAGCTTGCAGACCATCATGCATGAAAATGAAAATATGCAAAAGTAGGTAAATAAGTGATTAAGTAAAAGTTACGATTCCTACAGTTTGATTACTTAAAAGTAGTTACTATTGAAAGATGGAGACTCTATATTCACTCTATAATAACCCCAGAAAACTTCCACAGGAAAATTTACAGTCAATTTACATAATAACGTAGCTTTCATAGAAACAGCAAGTTAATTATCTTTCCTGTTACTTGCTCAAGAAATGTTCAGACTACCAATGAAATTGCCAGGAAGGTCATTACAATTCAATTTTCATTGATGTGCATTTTGGGTGCAAGAGAAAGCAGATTCAAGGAGAGGTACTTAGAGATCTTCTGGGGCCCTGTGAAATGGGTAAAGTGTAACAGCCTTGGATTTTATCATGAGCTGAAAATAATGGGAAGGTGGGAAAATATCAGAGGAAAGTGTAGTTACATGATTGCCTTGATTTTACTCTTCCAGTGAATTTACTGTTCTGGGCTTGCGAAGCAAGGTTTTGGTAATGGTGCTGCTGTTACATTGGTTCAAGTCCTCAGCTAACTTTGTAACTATGTAGCATTTCAAAGAGGTTTTGAGAAATAACGATTTTTCAAGTTGAGTAGTCTTTATCTGTTTGTTTTTATGTATTTTCTCATGGACTGTAGTGGTACTTGTAGATTAAATATATCCTTGAAAACACAAGTCTCATTGCGTAACTTAGCATCATTGAAACTAATTTTGTCTTGGAAGAAATTTATGCCACCTTCGTCTTTCTTTTAGCTTTTTTAGTAAAAACAGATCCATCAGTTCTGCCTTTTTAAATCTGCTTCTAATGAATTTCTCTTTTAGACTTTCACAGCATAATTTCTGCAAACATAGTGAAGCAAACCCAATTTTTATTAAACTTATCCTCCCTTGTGTTTGACTTGAAACTTTTGAGTTTGTTCCAGATTTTGTTTTGCTTTCAATTTTTTGAGAAAAAAAAAAGATCTTTACAAAACCCTGTTTTTTTGGTCAGCTCTTCTTCCCACAGAACCATTCCTCCAGCTGGCATTTCTGTTTATGGTCATGTGCCTATCCTTCCATTCCTGTTTGTTTTGCCTTAAATTCTTTTTGAAAGGAGAAGTGTGGGCATGTGTTTGCTTTCTTCCTCATTGCTTTTCATTAGCGCCCGAATTGTTTGTCCACCTTCTCCTGTGCTTGTATTTCTGATGCCCTGGATATATATGTTATGTACTGTCTCAGGCTCTTTGAAGTTTCTAGCATCAAGAGAGGCAGCACTGTTGCTGTCCATTCATGCAGTGATGCCCATCCCTGCTGTCACACCACAGGTGTGTACAGCCATAGTCTTCTGTTAAAGAAATCAGATCTGATTTCCTACTCAGTATGTTTCTCCTCTTGGAGGTCCTAAAGATTGAGTTATAGATATGTACTGTGGCAAAATAGGAATGGTTCTGGTTGTACAAGTATTTCTGTTAGTGTAATATTCAGCTTGGTAAGGTGTGAGCTAAGCATTCTCATCAGGGTTGACTGCCTTTATAAACAGGGGAGAAGAGACAAGAAGAGCATTTTGCACTTCAGAAAAGGGTGTTAGCTTTGTTTGATCAGCATAATTAAACTATTTTTCACACGTCTGTCTGTCTTTACGTTTCTGTTCCATATCCCAAACTCATGTATTCAAAAATAGTGTATCAGGTTTTTTTTTTTTTTTCTGATACAAGTTTATTTCACAAGTGCTTTTGTTCTGGCATGATTAAACATCCTATTGAAACACAATTCCTATTTGCTTCTCCTTTTTTTGTAACTTTTTTTTTTTTAACCTTTAGTTTCTGGTAAGGAAAAAATGATGGTGAAATGAATCAAAAATGCTGAATTAAAAACAACAACAACAACAACAACACTTTTTGTTTAAAGATGCTTTAAATCTAGTAAAATTATTTTGATGGAAAATAAATAGTTTTATGAAGAATTTACAAATAAAATGTAGAGTTTTGTCTTCTTTCCCATTTTCTGTATAAAATGGATTAATTAAAATTGGGTTGTCCTTATGCAACAAATTTCTCAAAGAGAAGAAGTTTCTCTATGTTTTCCTTTAAGTTAATGTAGCTTCTTAGGCAACCTGTATTTTCAACTGGAGTAAGTTTTTCTATCTCTGTTATAAAGAGTTCCCAATTAATAGGCCTGCATGTATATTAAACAAACTGCAAGGTCTCTGTGTACAATCGGTTTACAATAACAATGTTTAGTGTACCTGTGTATATGTTCTAGAGTGAGGCAGTTTGGTGTTTCTGTATAGAGATGAATGACTTTTTTTCCTAATACCAAGCCTTGCAAATGAAGTTATCTGAAGTTATCAGTGAGTAAGAAGAATCTCATTTCATTTTAGGGACCTTGTGTAATTTTTGTTCTCAGGTAAACCTTTTTAGTTTTCTTTTTCTTCTCATACCACTTTTTGCCTTATTCTCATACTTGGAATTTGACAGTTTCTATTAAGGAACAATTTCCAGTGCACTGCATGCCTCCAGCATGTTTTTCTGACCCCAAGCTGTATTCTCTGCACCGTCTTTGGAAGACATTTGGCCCTGTTCTGCATACCAAATACCATGGTAACTGTAGTTCTTGAGTGAATAAAGTATCAGGAACTGTATAGAGCGCAAGTATTTGTGTAGAACCTTGTCTCCCATTCCTTGATTGCCTTAACCTCTTCTTTGCAGGCAAAACTAGGGAACCTCTAGCAATTATATCTTTGTGTTTGAAGAGAAAAAGTGTTTGGGGCATTCCAGTAGAGCAGAGATAGAAAGGGCAAAGTTTGGGCTAAAAATAGCTCAAGCCAAGCCACAGGCTGTACTTTAACAAGTTGGTGTATGTTACACCACTTTGTAATATGAGACCAGTGCCGTTCATGTGCTTGTATGTGGGCAGTTTGCCTCCCTGGCGTTGCCAAACAGATCCTAAGGAGGGGGGAAAAAAAAAAGTCAAAAAAAAAAGATACGGACAGGGAACAAACGAGCAGTCCAGTGGTGCTTTGTGCTTTCCAAAATGTTTGACTCCAGGGGTAAATGTGTCAGCTGAATTTATTTGAATGACAGTTAAGGAAAGTTTGTACTTCTCTATTTGGTATTTACTTAGGTTTTGAGTTAAATTCCTTTGGATTTTTGTAGTGAACTTATGTATTGTTTCTGTTTAAATACTTATTTTGTTTTCACAGACCATTGATGGCTTACATGAGAAAGGAATGGTTGAAGACGTTCATTGTGGCTCCATGAAGACTATGCGACCTCCTCACCCTGGGATGGGCCCACCTCAGAGTCCAATGGACCAGCATAGCCAAGGTTCATACATACTATGCATGCTATATGAATTTGAGGCTGCATTCTGCTGCAGAGAGTCAGTAGTTCCATGGAATAGTTTTCTAATTATTTTCATTCATCTTTGCTTGGAAAAACTTAGCTCAAATCAAGCAGCAAGGTGAATAACATCCTGTCTGGAGTTCTTATTGGTCATGTATTGGAAAAAAGAAGAAGGGCGTTTCCTTAAGGTTCAACTCCATGGCTAGGGCAAATAATTGGAGTAAGTCTTTTACAGATGTTAGCTTTTGTCAGTTAAACAGATGCGGCTAAATTGAAGTGCAATAGAATATTATCTATTTTATTCTGTTGATGAAGGAGTGGTAAGAGAAGAATCCAAGCAAACCTGAAGAAGTCTCCTTTAGTATATGTGTTGTTTGATCAGGGCCTGATCAAACTATTTGCCCATTATTTTTTTATGTCAGAAAATAGGAACACCTTTTACTATATTGCTACTTATCTTTATGTCATTTAGCATAAAAGGGCTTGCATTTTGTAAGCAGCTCAATATGCTGGAGATTTATCTGGTAACATCTGGCAGTATTAATTAGTTCAGCAGATAGACTTGGTATATTGTAGAGTTAATGTATTACTGTAACACCTGAAGAATCCCACCTGAAGTTGAGATTCTGATTTGATACACATTTGATATATTAAGGTATGTTATTGTTTGCTGTGTTTACACATTTATTACAGAGTAAGAAAAATGCTGGAAGGATAAAATAGATATAGGCTAACAAAATGATTTTACCTGGATTACTTTGTGGCTTTGCAGTTTACTGTGACCCTAGTGGCTAATGCATCATTGGAGTCTCCATCTTGGACCTTCAACACCATGAAGTATTGTTTTCCAATTTCATTGTTTCGTATCAGTTAACTGAAAAATAACTTCTACCAGGACAAATTATCCATTGATTAAAACATTTTCACTGACTTCGGTAGCATAAAAGCAGAATCACTTGAGAGCAAAATCTTGAATGACTTTGTATTCACATTCATTGTTCTGCTTGTAATGAAACTGTTGCTTGAAATGATCAGAACATTTGAAAGTGAGCGATGGGTCCAGTTCAAACATAGTTGGTTCAAATATACAGCAACAAAAATTGCAAATACTGCAAATATAGAAAACTAAGTTGTCTTCTTTTCTGTGCTAGCTGAGATCAGACTTCTCAACTGTGGTGTTCTGCAGCAGATCATAGTATTAGTAGTATCTGTGGCAACTTAAAAATTTCAGATTCTTGCTCTCTCCTTGTTGTATGTCAGCAATGCTTGCAAGGTGAATCAAGAGTACTGGAGTTCTCCTCTGAGTAGGCTTTTTCAAGAAATAGTTTTTTAAAAAAACCAAACCTCCAAAACATTAATATTTAAAGTACTCCATGTTAGTGAGGAACTTTTCAGCTTTCTTTGCCTGTTTGCCATCTGTTTTTCTTCCAGTATGATTGTTTTTTCATTAATGAGATTGGTAGCAGTAGAAGCTCTTACAGGTGATAGGAAGATCTTGTGTGCTGACCTAGTATGTATATTTCCATGATAAAAAATCACACTTCTTGATAGCCCTCCAACATGTAGTATCCTACTTTCAGTCTGATATACCAGGCAATTAGAGTTGTATTTCCACAACCTCTGAGAAAATAGGATATGTAGTAAAAGGGGCTTTAAAAAAAGAGAGAAGTAAAAAGTAAAAGTAACCCTTCTCCCCATGAGTGCCCACGCTAGAGGAAGTAATGTGAGTTTTCTACAAATACATGGAGAGATGAGTAGTGAATCTTCTAATTTGGACAAAATCTGCAGTTATGCTTGGTATGTTATTAGAAACCAATATTTATGGTATAACATACACTTGGAGATTTCGGTGTAGTAGCTTGAGTTTCCATATGTAGTTTTAACAAGATGCAAATCAAGTAGAAATTATACGTTATTGGTTCTAGGTCTCTCTCTTTTTTTTTTTTTCTTTTCCATGGTTTATTGCTTCTAGGCTTGAAATCAAAGTAGGTGAATACATGTAATGATTACTGTTATTTTCAAAAGTTCAGTGGAAAGTAGCTGAAGATATTCAGAACACTAGGGAATGGGTCACTCTGGACTTCTGCAATTAGTTTAAACATGTAAACAGAATGGTTACATGTCATTGTTAGCTTAGCATTGATTCTAGGTAAAATAAAGAGTATTGTTTGTCTTTTAATTTTGTATGGCTGTCTATGATTCAGGCCATTGGAAACAGTTTTATTGAAAAATCAGTACTGTCAAACAAATATACTGTCATTTTTCTGGGGACTGTAAACTAGATTGATTTATTAAATTATGAACAGATGCAGAATAGTATTTTTACAGTGAGTAGCACAATCAGACTTAGCCCATGTAATGGTAAAACTAGTAGTAGTATGACAGACACAGCTTGGATGGTCTAATATACTTAAAAAGGTGCCTGGATTGCTACTCTCTTGCAGCAGTTTAAGAGATGAATAGCACTGTATAAAATCAATATAAGTTCTATTAAATATATTAAACTTGTTAAATGTTAGGTTATAAAACTGTTACTAGAAGTTGGTCATCCTATTGGGAATATTTCTAGTTCATTTTGTGGGTCTGTTTTTGGTTCAGTGCTGTCAAAATATGTAGGCTCTGAAAGTGATGCCTTCTATTTATTTGCTACAGCACATACAAGAACATAATAACACTGTTTGATAGAGCAAACTCTCAGCTACAAAATACTGTTTTTCAGTATAGTCAGCACCATTAGCTGTGCATTTTTGCCAGCAGTGAACAAGCGCACACATGCTGTGCTCATCAAAATCTGTACCAGCAGAGGTGACTCACTGTTTCACAGCTGCTCTGACAGTTCCATTGTTAGAAAAATGTTGCCTGTGCAGTCCATATTTCATCAGCCCAAACAGATGGAAGTCAGAAGGCACCAAGTCTGGACTGTGATGTGGGTGTGTCAGGACAGCCCAGTAAAAACTGGCAGTATGTTCCATGATATTCAAACTGGTATAGGGCCTGCATTACTGAGTTGCAAGAGAAAGGATGTCTTCTCTGGCCTGACTCTGGAAGTTGGGGCTTTCAGCTTAGTCAGTGTTGTGATGCAGCGTTCAGAGCTGGTGGTTTGTCCAGGTTCAATGAAATCTGGAAGCACCATCCCTTTCCTGTCCCAAAGGCAGTGAACATCACTTTACCCACTGAGGACTGCATTCTGAACTTTTTCTTTGTTGGGGAATTCACACATCTCCACTCCATGGGCTGCTGTTTTGATTCTAGCTCATGGTGGTGACACCACATCTCATCACTGGTAGTAATGTGATCCAGGAAACTGTCACCTTCAGATTCATATTGGTTCTGCAGATCCTGACAAACTTACAGTGTTCATTCTTTTTCTGCCTGAGCATTTGTTGGCCTAGTGCAAACTTTGTGATATTCCAATGTTGCCATCGTTATTTACCGTGCATTGAAGCCAATATTCACCTCTGTACACAGTCCTGTTTGTAATCTCCAGATTTAAATGGATGGGTTGATCCAGATGCTTTTCATTTTGTGATGTGACATTTGTGTGTGGCCATTTGAAATGTGGCTTGTCTTCCACATCCCTTTTGCCACAGCTTAAACATATGACCCACTGCCTCACTCACACTCACTGTTTCTCCATAAGTGTTCAGCAAGTGTCTATGAATGTCAGTGGGTACCTTTTGTTTTTTTTTTTTTTTTCCTGCATGGAGGAATTCAGTGACATACTTTTGCTTTATCTGTACTTCCATGTCAGATGCTATTATGTCATACTGCCCTTCTGCTGCCACCTGTTGCATGGCAGCAACATGTAATGGAATATTGGTGAGAAGACTATCTCTTCTGCTGGTACCATCAACATCCACCTCTGGCATTGTGGGCCAACATAATAAAATAGGAGGCATAACTTTTGGAACACTTGTATTTGTCAGTGATCTGGAAATAAGTACAAAATCAGTGCTGATAGCTGTCTTTTGTGTATGAGGTGTAGAATTATGTCATAGGAAGCAACGATGCTGAAAAATGTTCTGGTTGCTCTGGCAGAATTTGATGCGTGTTCCTGTATACAGTGCTTGAAACTATGAAATGGAATGTAGTGCATGCACCCAGGAGCAAGAATAAATTGGATGAAATGTTCTATCACGTTACATTATAATACCTGCAGTTAACAACAATGTTGAGAAATATTTAAAGTAGTCCAAGATTCTGAGGAGAGCTGTGAAGCTAGAGAAGGAAACAATGGTTTTACTTCTTGGTGAATAGGAAAGTGGATTGTGAATTTGTGATAAATGCATGGACAGTCCTTCTGTATGTGGTGTATGGTTAGAAGTGATCACAAAATCGGATTTAATCTAAACTAAAGTGTTCCAATTAAAACCTTTTTTTAAAAAAAGAACTTTCAAAAGCATGCATGCACTTTAAAAAAAAAAAAAAAAACAAACAAAAAAACGACCAACAACACAAAATGCATAAATAAATACATAAAATGTTGAAATCTGCATTTCACTGGAAAATGTACACCCATGATTTTGAGGATCTAGAAAATGTGCATGTAAATATGGATTATAAATTAGAAATAAATTGAACTGCACACATGGTTGTACATATATATGATCTGTGTAATCTGAACATGTGCTGCAAATGAACAATCTTGAAATGAGGACCATGAACTTAGAGCAACTCAGGACAGAATTTTCAAGGTAATGATTATTACAGTCTGTGAAGAAACAAAAAGTGGATCCTTTTTGAGGTGATGAGGTTTACCTTGATGAGTAAGTCAAAAACATTTCTAAATTAAATGTGTCATTTTGCTCATAAACACCTATTTTCTGTTGCCGTGAGAGTCACTAGTCTGAGATTTTTGAATTTATTTATTTACTTTTTAAACTAATTATAATTACTAAAACACGCACCCTTATTATTTAGATTCTGGATTTTTTACTTTCTTGATGTTCAGTGGTAAGCTGGTCATGCAGAAATAATCTTGCAGGTTGAGACAGTTTGTTACATTTTTGTTGCATACTACAACACCATTGCTTACAAATGTTGGGCACCAATTTGTAGGCGACCTGTATATCTCCTCAACAGTTACTGCTGGTATCTGTCTCCTCAACAGTTACTGCTTTCCAGTGCCAAATTTTAGAAAGGGTAGCATTCCTGACTATTTCCAGCGTCCAGTTTTCTTTTCTTGAAGTCAAGCACAATGATGTCCTTGTTTTAGTCTTAAAACCCTTATTTTAATGCTAATAGATTAAATAGGAAGGGAAGTCCATTGCTCTGACTTCATAGTTGGCTGTTTAAATAATAATCTTACAGCATTTAACTGAATTTGGGCTGTTAATGTTTTCAGCTTATGTGAATGAACACTGCTGGAAGTGTCTATATTGATACTGGAAGTATTTACTTTAATTTGTTTTAAAATTTACTTTAAATTGTTAAAATGGTAAACAAACTTACCCAGAAAATTAAATGTATGTTTAGATTTATTTTGTAAGAGGAATGAGAAGAATCTGCAAAAAGAAGCCTGGTGTTTGTGTGATGGAGGCTATATAAAGTGGACCAAAACTGGAGATACAGTGACTCTCAATAAAGCCAAGTGCAGGATGCTGCACTTGGGCTGGGGCAATCCCAGGTGTTTATACAAACTGGGGGAAGATCTCCCTGAGAGCAGCCCTGTGGAGAAGGACTTGGGGGTCCTGGTGGACAGGAAGCCGGACATGAGCCAGCATTGTGCGCCTGCAGCCTGGAAGGCCAACTGTATCTGGGCTGCATTAAAAAGGGGTGGCCAGCAGGGAGAGGGAGGTGATTGTCCCCTGGCTCCTGTGAGGCCACATCTGGAGTACTGCGTCCAGGCCTGGGGCCTCTGGCACCAGAAAGACACAGAGCTGTTGGAATGGGTTCAGAGGAGGGCCACTAAGATGATCAGAGGGCTGGGAGTACCTCTTCTGTGAGGAAAGGTTGAGGGAACTGGGCTTGTTTAGCTTGATGCAGAAAAGGCTCTGGGGAGACCTTGTTGTGGCTTTCCAGTGCATGAGGGGAGCATATAAACAGAAAGGGGAATGACTGTTTACAGCAGTGGATAGAGATAGGAGAAGGAGGAATGGTTTCAAACTGAGACAGGGGAGGTTTAGATTAGATATTAGGAGGAAGTTTTTCACTCAGAGGGTGGTGACACACTGGAACAAATTGCCCAGTGAGGTTGTGGATGCCTCATCCCTGGAGGCATTCAAGACCAGGTGGATGTGGCTCAGGGCAGCCTGGTCTAGCAACCTGGTTGGCGACCCTGCACATAGCAGGGGGATTGAAACTAGATAATCACTGGTTATTTTTAACCCAGGCCATTCTAGGTTTCTATGATAATTTCCTGTGTTTTCCTGGTATTGAGAGTAAAAGTAAAATGCAGTTAGTCTAACATGGGAGTGGCACACAGAGCAATTTTGAATAGCTCAGGTGGTTTAAATTGCTATTAGTAGGTGCAAGCGTAAGAACTGCAGGCATTCAAGGTTCTGGGACCTAACCTATGTATACTTTTAATCACTGATTGGTATTTGTTGAAGTTTGTATTAAGATAGTTTACAGAATTCATCAAGATTTTATAATTTCACAAATCATGTTCATTGTCCCTACTGTTCTTAAATTAACTGCATTTTGCTTTCCGATAAGTTTTAAAGATGAAAGAAGATGTGTTGGGTCATCTTACCATCTGCCTGCCAGCGTATGACCTCAAAACAGTTTATTTCTCCAGCCCTGGTTTTAAATGATTTTTGCACCCAACTTCCTATTTTTGAATTTGGTGAGTTTTGAAAGGAAGGTCTGTGTCAGTGAGTAGATGTTCTTTGTCTTTTTCTTGGTTGAGAGTTTCACAAGAACTGACCACTCTATCAGCAGGAAAGCCTTATTCATTTCTCATCATAAAAAAAAGTAAAAATGGTAGCCTTGGTCTGGCACAATCACTGTATGTTCTAAAATATTATGCATTCTTGTTATTTATTGAGCTTATACTTGATTCTTGCATTTAAAAAAATAAAATTAATTGATGGCTGAAATGACCATTAAGGTAAATACCATACTGAACTAAATTTCTATAATTTTTTCTGTATCTTAAATAAAATTCTCTTACCTTCTTTTGTAAGCATGTAAACTTCTTATTCTGTTTGACAGAAAGATTTTACATGTATGATCCTTTGATACTTTAATAATTTGTCCTAATTTTTAGTGAAAGTCAAGATTTCTTTTAAACATTTCATCATTTGAAGTGATAAAAAATAAGGTTCAAGTGCCATTTGATTCAGGATTTTGCTTGTTCTCTTGGAGCTTCATTTGAGTCCTGCCATTTCAGCAGCTTCTTCTTAAGGGATGTTTTATGTTGGCAGTTGAGGTTCCAGTTCCATGATAGGCATCCATAGAAAGAGACATTCAATGTTCTTTGTCTTATACAAAGGTTTAGTCTTTGTCAATTAAGAAGCAGTCATATATAAACTAAATACTTCCTATTTTTGTGTTTGGAGAGTTTTGCAAGGAGAGTCTGTGTCAGTGAATAGGTGTTCTTTGATGCATATGCATTAAAAAAAAAAAAACAACACAAACCTTAAAACATCAAGCTGCAAAATATACAGTGAACTAGAATCACAGAATCCTTAGAGTTGGAAGGAATACCAAAAGGTCATCTAGTCTAATTTGCTTGCAACAGACAGGGATGTTCACAGCTAAATCAAGTTGCTCAGAGCCCTCAACTGGCCACCCATCACCTCTCTGTGCAACCTGTTCCAATGCCTTGCCACCTTCACTATAGAATATTTTTTCCTTATATCCAGCCTATATCTACTCTCTTTAAGTTTGAAGTAATTTCCCCTTGTTATGTTGCAACAGACCATGCTGAAGAGTCTGTCCCCTTCTTTCCTGTAACCCCTCTTTAGATACTGAAAAGCTGTTCTCAGGTTCATTGGAGCCTTTTCTTGTCCAGGCTGGACTGCCCCAGCAGTCTCAGCCTGTCCTCACAGGAGAGGTCTGGATCCCTTGGTTCATTTCTGTGGCCCTTATCTGGATGCACTCCAACAGGATTATGTCTCTTCTAAGTCTAGTCTAGAACTAGTCTGCCATTCTGATGCCTCTTTGTGTATTTCATGTTAAAGTTTGTCATGCTCCAAGTATGAGGAAAATTGTTCTTTTTAGGAGCATTTGAATCACAGAACCGTAACGGCTCAAACAACAGCTCATGTAGCTAATTTCAGGTGGCACCTTGTTCTTGCAGAAAATATTACAACCATCCTGACTTGAGAAAGCTGTTTTTATACCTTGTGTACTGCCAAAGAAATGTGATGGAATGCAGGTGTGACTAGCTGGGGTGCTAAACTTGTGATCATCTCATCTGTTTTAGGTTATATGTCTCCACACCCGTCTCCGCTAGGAGCACCAGAGCATGTATCCAGTCCGATGTCCGGAGGAGGTCCAACTCCACCCCAGATGACTCCCAGCCAGCCAGGACCTATTATACCTGGGGACCCGCAAGTTATGAGTCAACCCAACAGAGGTCCCTCCCCTTTCAGCCCTGTACAGCTGCACCAACTTCGGGCTCAGATTCTAGCATACAAAATGTTAGCTAGAGGTCAGCCTTTGCCAGAAAACCTCCAGCTTGCTGTTCAGGGAAAGCGGACCCTTCCTGGCATTCAACAACAGCAGCCTCCCAGTGCCTTCAACAGACAGTCTGGTAAATGCAGCTAGGCTTTGTGTCATTGCACAAGTAATTCTTGAAGTTCTACCTGTGGAATGTTACAGAAGCATGGTGTTCATGATTATAATTTGGGTCAGCATTCTGAACTTTTATTATTGAGGAAGTGCATAGAACCTGCCTATTATTAATAGAATATTGTACACAGACATAGAAGTGTCCACCTCAATTATACCTGACGTTTTTGAGTGTTAATCATAGTTTATTGATCACAATTTTACTCTTCTTAGAGTAATTTCCAGTTTCCTGTTATTATGCGGTAAAAACAGAAAATTTGGAGCAGGTGAAAGTAAAACGAACTGTTGAGTGCGTAAAAGGAAAGTAAAATTCTCTTTATTAGTCTTTCTCTTCCGATGATAATAAATCTTACAGTGCAGTAAGCAAAGCACACTTTGGTCTTAAGAAAACTTTGTTAACACCCTATACCTCTTACATCTTCTGAACACTTCCATTATTGAGTGAGTGTTAGAAATTGAGTGCTAAGCTGTTTTTTTTTTGTTAGTAATGATTTTAAGTAGTTCATTTTGGTGTGTATCACTTTGCTAACAAGTAGAGCTTTTTTTGGTTTTGTTTTTTAGGATACACGATTTTACCAAGCTTTGTTATATATTTTCTTTCACAGTAAAATTTTCATAAAACCTTATATAATGCACAGAAATACTACTTGCCTGAAAAGGCTAGCATGCTAGAGAACAGAATAGTTATTGAATGCTTGTTTCTTAATATGATTCTTTCCTCTGTCAAATTGTTAGGTATTGGGATGCATGCAATGAGTGGTGCTGCAGCTGGACCAGGGCCTGCTGCAGGAATACCTGGACATACAGCTTCCATTACTCCTAAAACATGGAATGAAGGTACAGGGGAGCATAAATCTCATATTATTTCATGCACAGAGTTAAGGTGAAACAGAGTAGGTAGAGACCAAGAAAAAGATAGAGGGGAAAAAAAAAAGGGAAAGTTAAAAGTAATACAGGCAAAATAGCATAATCTTTACTGTACCTAGGACTTAAATATCAAGGAGAATCAACCATTTATTCACCTATGAATGACCTGGCCAGATGAAGTTATTGCAGTTAGATGGCCTGAACATCAAGCACCTTTTTAAAATCGAAGTGAAATACAGAAGCTGCTTGAGGGATACCCATAAAATATATACTTAAGTGGTATTCTCAGCATGCTTAATTGCAGGAGGCTTGTCTTTCAACTGTATTCTTTGTTGCTGTAAACTCAAGTTTTCAAATTTCAAACTCATACATACCAGAATGAGGCTTTTTATTTTTTTTAATTCCTTTGAAAGAACAGTGTGATCTTTGAGATCTAAAGAACATTGTAACATTTTTTTTCACATTTTAGTGTGAGAATAATTTTTGGAATAAAAATATTTAGATTTGGATTTACAGGCTCATTTATGGTTTGAAAGTAGAAGGAGGACTGTATTGAAATTCATTAGAAATTACTAAAAATATATTTTGAATTTGTATTGAATTTAAATAAGAGAAATTTAAAGGTGGATATAGTATTAGAGACCAAAATAATTTGTTCCTCACTCAGCAGGAATCTTATACATTGCTGTTGCTCGTGGGTAAATCTGAGGACAGAGAACTGTAACAGTAGATCTTTTTTTAAATACAGAATGAAGTGTATATAAGTGTGTGTTTGTCTGGTAATTTTGAATGTTTTTCTGAACTCACATTCTTCTGCAAAAATTGTCATTAATTTCTTCCTGTGTTCCATATTTCATGTTAGGAATAAGTATTTTTTTTATGATTCAGGCCAAACTCCAGATATGAGTGTCTCCAGTGCACCGCAGAAACTTCCTGCACCATCTCTGAGTGGGAGGCCTTCTCCTGCCCCTACTGCTGCCCAGCCTGCTGCTGCTATGCCTGGGCCTTCTGTACCACAACCACCACCTGGACAGCCTTCCCCCATTGTTCAGCTGCAGCAAAAGCAGAATCGCATCAGCCCTATTCAAAAGCCACAAGGATTAGACCCTGTTGAAATTCTTCAAGAACGGGAATATAGGTAAAAGTGAATAACATGATTCAAGTATACATGCAGGTTATTTTTCACTTTCTGGACAGGGAGTCCTTGCAATCCAAGGTAGTAGTGACAATCAAGTAAATACAGTTTCCAGAGAGGAACCATGTCAAAGAAATGTAGAAACATCACACTAAAAGATAATCTAATTCCATCTCAGGTTAGAAAGTAGGAAAGTGTGTTAGTATCACTGCAAACCAACTAAGTTTAAAGCAGGCTCAGGAACTCTGCTTGGCTACTGTATTAATGGACGCTTCAAAAGACAAAAGTTAGGAAATCTAAATCGTCGTAATCTACAGAGAAACAAATTTAGTGTGGGAAGTTTTCAAAATTACAAACGAGTTATAAAGGGAATAATGGAAGTCAAAAGGCTAATAAAAGTTAGTGGCTAGAGAAAATTTTACTAGTGTGATCATGAACTTGGCTGAACTCCAAAGAGTAAGGAGATCATAAGCAAGATTAAAGAAGAGGTTACCAGGAAACCATGGTCTTAGAAGTTGCCTCCCGTGTGCCTCAATTCGTTGATGATTTATATTCATATAAATTATAGAGGATAACATTTCTTTCAGAATTAGATAAAGACTTCTCTAGCTTTTTGCCTGTCATCAAGACCCTTAAGACATCAATAGTTAGCCTGGAGAATCCGCAGGGCAAGAAGGGTCTAGACCTGCACCTGAACTGTTTCTAATCATTATCCATTGGTGATAAGAGACCACACAGCATGTTTACTTGGTTTGAACTGATAGAACATTTTCCAATTACTGTAATAATGAGTTTCTAACAGAAAGGTAGCCAAAAAGAATGATGATCGTGCTGAAGACAGGTTTAATGGCTTTCACTTTGTGAAGGTAAAGCACCATGAAGTTGTTTGGTATGTGGTACTATGCTCAGAATACAGGCTTTGATCACAGAAAAGCTTTCAATTTCTACATAAAATAATACTTAACTAATTTTATGTCATATCATTGTAGTAGTTCTTTTTTTTTTTTTTTTTTAACCTTAGGCCACTGCTATTTCAATGTTTTATTGCTGTTTTCTAAAATGTTTTCCTGTAAGTAAAACACAGAATTATGCAGTTCCACAGTTGCTCTAAGAGAATGACTGTAGCACTAACCTGATCCAAGAATCATGTAATCAATACAGTGCAACCATTTTTGCATAAGTTATCTCAGATTTTTTAGTCTTTCTAGCCCTGTTCTGTTGCACTGTGTATGCCAAACTATTATGACTTAGTATGCATGAGCAGAAGAAATAGGAATTGGCAGAAAATAAGTGTTATATTCAATATTTAGAACTGACTATAGATACAGCATATTCATTAGGTTCTAAATATCTGAATCTTTGTGACGGTGGAAGTGAGGTGGAAGTTTGATAGGAATTCTGTAAAAGTACAGTTTCATTTTTACTCTTTACAGTAATTTTTAGATAGTGACCCAAGCTTTTTTAATCTTGAGTGTTCCTAGAAGTTAATTTTCTTTGCATACCGGAGTACTTGTAACTTCTGGAATTTTTTTCATTCATAGGGAAGTTCAATGCAGAAACATGAACTATTCACACTTTACAGTACAAAGCCTGTATCCTGATAACCTTTGAAGTTAGTGACGGTTTTATGAAACTTTTGCCTCTTAAGTTCTCTCAGTAGTTAACTTTTCTGATAAAGCTTTATGCTCTTCAGTACCTAGAAAATGAAATGAGTTTTTAATGAACAAACAGAATTACAACATAGATGTTTTAGTGATCTGTATTTTGAAAGACAGACCAAAAAGGTATTCTGATTTGTTGCGGAAGGCTGAGCTTTGAATCTGACCAGAACTGGAATTCTTTACAACTACTGTATTTACTCTGTGACCTGGATCGTATGGGAACACAGTTTCACATTAATTTACTGCTAATTCGTCAGGGTCATGATAAAAGTTAATTACTATGGTGTTTGACCATTGTTTTCAGGGCACATACTTCTTACTTGGTTAACAGCTGACTTTTGGGAGAGGATATAAACTACTGTATACACATTTCCATGTTTTTATGGATCATTTATATGGTTCATGTATTAGAGTGTGTCTTACTTGCACACAATATAATATTGTAAATGTGAAATACACTGAAATACACTGAAGAAATTACATCTGATAGTTTATTTCAGTGACAGAGATTTTTTTTTCCCTTCCTCACTAGTGGGAAATCATGTAGTTTGACAAATTCATCAAGTAAGCACTTGAAAATAAGATATAGAAATCCTATCCATTAACCACATGTTAAATCGACTCACACTGATAGAGAAGTGGTTATGGACCCAGTAACATATTGATGGGTTGAAAAGGCTTTAAGACTGGTGTAACATCAGCATACTACTTCTTCTCCCTGAAGGTCCTTGATCTTAATTATTAAAAAAAGGGTTCTGGCATAAATTAATGAAGGGAAGGAAAGTGGGAGTTAATATTGTTAAATTCATGTGACTGGGCCAGAAAGCTGTTTGTGGTATGTGTTAAATTGGTATTACTTGATAACTGTTGTTAATCTCTGTATGACTAATGGTGGATGAAGAGGAACCCAGATATTTAAAATTCTGATTAATGCAGGAACTTTAAAGTATTGGGATGTGCAGAACTGTTAAACTTGTGGTCTTTGAAATCCTGCTGAAGTGATAAGTTCATGTTGTGCTCTTATAAAATTCTTTGCCCTCTCTTTAAAATAAGTACTGCTTTTCCGTTTTAGTGAGTATATTTTTTAATATTACTAACCAGTGTATTCTAGAGTTACTCTGTTATGTGGAAAGGCTTTTTTCCACATTCTCAGTGCTAATTAAAAGAAAAAAAACCGGTGTCCTGTAGACTGTCACTAGCTGCTTTCTGTTACCTGCAAAGTCCCTGTTTTGTATGTCATCTGCAAGAGAGGCTAGAATGCACAAACATAACCTCTGTAGTTGACCTTGGTTAATGAGGAATATGTGTACATCGTTTAATTGCAAAGGGGTCTCCTTGTAGATGTGTAAACTGCTTTCTGCATCAGTGAAGATAGATAGCTGAGTTGCAAAGAATAATTAAATGTATCATTTAAGTAAGATGAGATTACACTAGTAAAAGTCATGTGGAAAACTTCTTTCCTTGGGTTCCACTGACTTTATAGTCATTAGTATTTTTCAATACAGACAGGAACAGTCCGAGAAAATGCAGTCATTCTCTTTAAAGACTTGAATGTGGCTGTAATTTTGAAATGGTTCAAGTAGTTAGGACATTTGCTTGAGGTGAGGTGGCTACCATGAAATTCTTTCTAAAATCCTTCCAACTTATTCAGGAAAATGCTATTCTTGTTAGTACCCAAGATGATATGGTTAATGCTTCTGAGAGAATGTGAAATAAAATCGACAAGTAAATGCCTTTTTTTTTATTTAATATGTAACCCATCTGGCTCCCATTTTTCATTACTCTTCCTTGTATGTGGTCTAGATTTTCATTAATATGTACTGTTTTTTTTGACCAGGACTTTATTTCAAGAACAGAGCAGGTTTTGTGTGAATTAGTGAGTGTGTTAGTGAGTAAATGTGAGTAGTGGCTAAAAATGCTGTTTTTTGGTTTTTTTTTTTCCCTGTTTTTTCTCTGTGGCTGGATTGTGAAAGAACAGTAATTACACATGGAAGAGAGTAAGTGTAGTTATGTGTAGCTTAGTGTAAACCTCTCTTTTTCATGTAATCTGGAGAAATTTGAAGATGAACTTGGAATTAGTAAGCAGCCTTGTGAATGAGAAAGAAAATGGCTAGCAGTGTGAAGTCTTTTGTACAAGGTGGATTGCTTAGAGTGATAACAGGACACAACAGCTCACTGTAAACTTGCATTATATTTTGTCACATCTCAAGAAAGTTGTACATTTGGATTTTTTAGGATCGATTTATATGATAGAAATACAAACTCCAGCCAGCTTTTGCTTTTGCTTTACTTTATACTCTGCAAACTTTTGGAGGTACTTTAAACTATTTTATTTCCAGTGGTAGCCTAACAAAACAATTCTTAAAGAATTAGTAAGTGAACATTCCACTTCATATTTGTTTGCAAAAATGGTTAATCCATTTAGTTACCTAAACTTAAACAATGATAGGGAGCAGCCTGATTAATTTTTGTGCTTGTCCTTGTTTATTGAGCAAGAAGGAACACCCAATGCCAACAAAAAATAATGAAAATATTAAACTGAAAATGTGTTCAGTATTCAGTTGTTTTACTTCATCCACAGCTAAGAAGAGGATTTTGGAAAGATTGTGTCTTCTTTACTGACCAAATTTCATTGAAGTCAGTGAAACCAGAATTGGGCTGTAATTGTCCTGTAGGTGAACATTTCAGAAACATTGCAGCTGTTTGAGAAGTTATGATCCATAATTGCATCCACATGCAACTTTTGGTTGACTTAGAATTTTTGGGTCTGCTATTTTAGTGCCTGGCAAAATTTGTAGTTCACAAGGATACTTACTTGTAGGTAAAACTCACAAGAACCATGTAACTATTGGCTTCCTGATCTCGCTTGTCAGTGTGAAAAATACAGTAAAACAAGGTCATTCTGACTTCTGGTCCATTGTTCTCCCTTTTGAATTTGCAAATGAATGCAAAAGAAAATTGTAAGGGGAGAGTACACGAAACTGTACCCATCAAAGAAACCTGAAAACAATTGTATCTGATACAGGTAAGAAGCATTTTCTAGGTTGCTTTCCACACCTACCCTCTTAGTCAAAATTTAAAGAAGGGCCTAGGATTAAATCCAGTGTGTGGTAACTCAAAGCAGTTAAGTTTATCAAATGTCACTTCCATTTTTGCAAAATCCTCATGGTTCAGAAGCAAGTACTAGAAGCCAAATAACTATCTGAGATAAATTGCTTATTTTTACTGTATTGGTTTGTATGTATTACGATACAGATTTCTCTGGGCGACTTATGCAATTTTCTGTTTACTTAGGCTTCAAGCACGAATTGCTCACAGAATCCAGGAACTGGAAAATTTGCCAGGTTCTCTGCCCCCTGATCTGCGAACCAAAGCGACGGTGGAGTTGAAGGCGCTTAGGTTACTGAATTTCCAGCGCCAGGTAATGCCTTTTTCTTAATGAAAATTGTGTGAGATTATAACCAGACATGTTCATGTAGTACAGGATGAACTGGCGAGAGAATCTGTAACAGTACTAAGCCTGAAAATGGGATTTTGTGTGAGAACAAACTTGAATTATGAGCATGTAGTAGAAATGTTTAACTTAGACTTTGTTTTCTTATTATAAATGTGCAAGTATCCTTTCTCTCTCCTGCTTTTTCTTACATTTTAAAATGTAACCAAAGAAATGTACCTTTCATAAAGAGGCATATGGTGGCACAAAGAGGAAATGGTGAGAAGAAGTTGCAAACACATTTCCAACACAAATCCCAGCAGATTACTATTTCTGGACATTTCTTTGTGCTTGTCGTGAGTTCCTTCGTTTTGGGAAGAATTGTATGGTGATGGTGGTGTGTGGTTTTTCACTGTGATCTGTTCTGAGAGTTCTACTGTCGCACATAAGCTTTGGTCTTACTGATTTAATTTTCATACCTAAGAGAGAAGTTTGATCTTAAGTGCATGCATAAGCAAATGAATTTCAGAAAGGGATAAACTGTGGTAGGCTCTCATGGACTTCTTGTCATTATTTTTTTTTTCAACTAGTTTTCAGAAGTAGGCGTGTAATTTGACAAGTTTGGAAAAAATACTTCCTGGCAGAAGTCTTTGACAGTAGTTGTCCTCTGATGTCTGAGTCTTCCTTGCTGCTGTCCTGGCACTCCTTTGTAATGAAGTTTTGTCAGAGGACATATTAAAAGCAGCAGGCTCTCTTTGCTGCAGTGCTGTGACTGTGGCTGTACTGTTCCAAGCCTTCGGCATTTCCCTCTTTCTTCTGTCCCCGTTGTAGTCATCAACACTCTGAAAAGCATGTTATATGTGTTTTACATTTGTGTTTTATGAACCTTGGCTAGCTCTTATCTTGAAACAGAACAATGATTTGTGGTATCTTGTTAAGAAGAAATGATGTATGATGAACTCTTTTGTCATCCTTTGGGGGGTTATGAGTTTTATAGAGACAAACATATCTATTGCAGCTGACTAATGCTGGATGTCTTTAGAACTATAATATAAAAGAAGGAGGAGGCTGGGAGGTCCCCTGTTCTTTTTTCATGTATTAAACCTATTTTTTTTTTTTTTTTTTAATGTGTTTCTTTTTTTCTCACTGGTAGTTGAGACAAGAGGTAGTAGCCTGCATGCGTCGTGATACAACGCTGGAGACAGCACTGAACTCCAAAGCCTACAAACGAAGCAAGCGCCAGACTTTGAGGGAGGCCCGTATGACAGAAAAGCTTGAGAAACAGCAGAAGATAGAACAGGAGAGGAAGCGTAGACAGAAGCATCAGGTATTTTGACTTACAGGCTGTTTCCCCAGTCACAGAAATTTACCTTTCTTTATTCTGTTGGTCTTACCTGTTACTTACTTTATTCACCTTTGGAGTTTTTAAGAAACAAAAAACAGAACAAAGCACCTCAAAATCATGTACTAAATAATTGGAAAATGGTGAGGTTAGACCTCCTATGTTCTTGATTTCAAATCCTGTACTTTGTCCAGGTCCTACGCTTACTTGTTTCTCCTTCTAGGAATACCTGAATAGCATATTGCAACATGCTAAAGACTTCAAGGAGTACCATCGGTCAGTGGCTGGCAAAATTCAGAAACTTTCTAAAGCTGTGGCAACTTGGCATGCCAACACTGAACGTGAACAGAAGAAAGAAACTGAGAGAATTGAGAAAGAAAGAATGAGGAGGCTAATGGTAAGGATTGGAAGGACGGGTATGATTATTTTAGTGAAAATCACTTGTTTTTAATATGTATCCTTTTCATATCTCATAGACAGTCTCAGATACCCAGATCTTTTCTTTGCAGACTAAAACCTCTGTGACTTAATAAGTATAAATCTGAAACTGATATACTTTGATTGTGTGTTTTTAAGTATGGTAATCAGTGTGACACTGTTCATTTCAGTTTTTAGCAGATTTTTTTTTTTTGTCTTCTGTCTACCAGCTTGAAAACTTAGCACAGCCACTGCATCGCTTAATCTCATTAACGTAATGAACTAGCATTTTGCAGAATTGCATGGTTATTGGTCCTCTATATAAATGTTGAAGTTGATTTCTGGTTTTATAGTTTTGAAGATTCCACATGATTAATTTGTTTGTGGTATTGCCGACCAACTTTTATATAAAACTGATTTCACATGCAAAAATACATAACCCATAGTAGTAAATAATGCATGTAGCTTGAGAATGAGTGACAGTAAGCTCTACCCGTTAGTGCTCCAGGACCCCTTTGTGTTCTTTCATGATTTTTTCTTCTCTTACCTACACATACTATCAGTATCCTTTTTTAAGATACCGTAGAATGATTTTGTGTGCAGTTGTATTGCCAGAATGCTGTGGAACTGTTGAGTGGGCTGTCAACATTTCTGGGGTTAAAATAATTCTGGATTGTAAAGTGTAGACATATTAATGTTCGTGTGTGCAAGCATATTAGAAACTAGGACTGGAAAGATTTCTTGGAGACATTTGTTAGCTCTGTTCTAACACTGTTAGCACTTCACCAGCAGAACTGAATAGGAATTGACATGTTTTTGAAATGATGCTAGTGAAAAAAAACAGTAGGTATCTAAAGTGGGTGCAGATGGAAACATAATTTCATGTATTTCTTATCCGAAATCTATTTCCGCCATGAGTTAAGGACTGTACAGTTTACTTTTAAAAATCACAAAACGGTATGTAGAAACTATTAAATACAAAAATATTAAAAACTTAAAAATGAAAACGTGCAAAATGCAAAGAAGGACTCTCTTAAGAGAAGAAGAATTGTTTAGACTGTAGGGTATTTCTAAAGTTTATATACTAACCTGCACTGTAGAGCACTTTTATAATTAGAGATAGTTGTCAGAAGTCTGTGTACTCAGCTATTAAAATATTGATTTGTAAAGGAAAAAAAGAACTAATTGAAAAATAGCATTGTAATGCTTTAAAAATTCCTCAGTGTATCATTGAGGCTAGGCTTAAATCAGTCTAATGTACAATACGGTAAAGAAAAAAGATCTCCACTACGAGAAAAATGAAGTAGGATCACATGTCTGCAAATGACACAGGATGCCAGTGCTTCCAAACACCAGTTATTTCTCATAAAGCTGCTTTGCCAAAGACTGTGGTTGATCATTTAACTTAGTTATAGGACTTCATAAGTACTTTCAGTTTAGGGATTTGCCCTCGCAAGTATTTGCCTGACTGCTCAGTTAAGTTCTCCTGTAGCAAATTGTGTTCTGTTAATTGGGTTGCTTTGCCTGTTCAGTTTCAGTCCCATTGTGGTATGTTGCAGTACTCTAAAAAGAACTAAATGGAAGTTCAGCCGCTGATTCCTATCTCTTTCTGTAGGCATGAGGTAAATGCAATTCCTGTCTTTGAAAAGACAGTTGTAGGAGACTTGCCAAGTTGCTTCAGGACAGTTGCTAGTGAGGTTCCATGGGGCTACATTTGAGGTCCTGCTATCTTCAATGCTTTTTTTTTTTTTTTTCTTTCCAATCCTGATCGGGATTCAGGACTTGAATGTTAAGTGCATTTGCAGATGATACTCAATTAGGGAAACCTGTTGACTCCTCCAAGAGTAGTGAGGCCTTGTGGAGAGAGCTTGACAAATGGGAGGGCTGGGCAGTCATCAACTGCATAAAGTAAAGCAAGTTCTGGATTCTGCATCTGGAACAGGACGGTTCTGAATGTATGTCCAGAATGGGTGATGAGAGGCTGGAGAACAGATCACAGAAAAATGTCCAGTGATTCTGATTGACAGCAAGTTGAATGAGTTGAATGTGAGTCAGCAGTGTGTATTTTTTTTTTTTAATTTTAATTTCTTTTCATTTTTAGAACTGTTGTAGATTTTTCAATAATTACTATGTGATAATTGGATATGTCTAGAGTCATATAATTCCTGGATCCCAGAGTGACTCAGGCTGGCCAGGAACTTAGGATGTTTCTAGTCCAGCCTCCTTCCCAAAATAGATTTAGCATCAAAGTCAAACTGGGTTGCCCAAGTCTTTTTTCAGTCATGTCTTGTAAACTTCTAATACTTAGAAATGGTACAACTTCTCTGGGCCTCTGTTGTACAACGTTTCTGGAGAAAAAAGTGCCTTTTAAAATCCAGCATCAGCCACCACTGTTTCAAATTCAATCACTATCTTCCATGCTGAGGTTGGGAAATTTCAAGCGTTGTCTGCATGTCGTCTGAAAAGCAGAAGCAGGTGGGGATTATCACGTGCTGTGAGTTTGGGCAAGATTCCTGCTAATATAGTCCAGAATTCTGTAGACCTCTGCTGTTGCACCACATTGCCAAATCAATGTTTGTATAAATGGATGTGTATATCCTTTATTGTGCAGCTGCTTGCCTGTCCGTGTTGTTTGAACTTCATCAGGTTCCTCTTGTCCCATTGTTTTGCCTGTTCAGGTCCTTCTGAAAGGCAGCGCAACCCTTGAAGTTATTGACTAATGTCCTTAGTTCTATGTCACATGCAAACTTAACTAGGGTCCCCTTCATCTTTTAGTCTGGGTCATTGGTAGAAGTTTGAAACATGTGCCTTAGGTAGACAATTGTCCTCCAGGTATGGTATGACTCTCTGGGCCTACTTTCTGGTGGACTCTCTGTCCACCTACGCAAATCATGATGTAACCAAAATAGCACATGATTTTTAAGATAGGTATTATCAATTGGGTAATGTGTGTTTCATATTCCTAGGCTGAAGATGAAGAAGGCTACCGTAAGCTGATTGACCAAAAGAAAGATAGACGCCTGGCCTACCTATTGCAGCAGACAGATGAGTATGTTGCTAACTTGACTAATCTGGTATGGGAACATAAACAGGCACAAGCAGCCAAAGAGAAGAAGAAGAGGAGGAGAAGAAAGAAGGCAAGTAATTACACTTGACCTTTTTCTGCAATGTTGTCTTCAAATCCAATTTTAGTTGTTTACTTCCTAAACTTGGCTCAGTCCATCTTATAGGTACACTGAAAATAACTAGGGAGAACTTCGTGCCAGTAGCATGTTCGTTGTGCATTCTTACAATTTAATTGAAGCTTTTAAAAATTATCTTTGTATGACTGGTTGTGGAAACTGAACAGTGTTATTTGTGAAAAAATAATTTTGTGTGTGAAAGGATAATTCAGTAATGATTTGTCATTTTGTGACCTCTGAGTATCTTCTATTTCTTGCAGGATTGTTTAGAGGATTTTTATAATCCATTTCCATGCCTGACTTGCTACTAATTACTGATAAAAGTATAAACATTGTATCTGCATTGTTCACATGCAGCATGCTTAGCCTGATGATAAATAGCACTGACTGAAAAATGATAGTTCTGAAGATTAATTACCTCAAATATACTCTGTGGTTTCTCCTGTCACCCTCCAGAATGTCTGTACTTTTTTTTGAGCATAAATTTTTAACATATACAAAGTCCCCTACGTCTGTAGTCAAGATACAACTTACATGGAGTTGTTGACCTGTACAGTGAGAACAGACTTGATTTAGTATATTCACATAGTAAAAATTCATTGTAGAAACAGAATCATAGACTCATTTCAGTTAAAAGGCACCTTTCAAGGTCATCTTGTCCAACTTCCTTGCAATGAACATGGATATCTGCAGCTAGATCAGGTTGCTTAGAGGTCCTGCATAGCCTGACTTTGAGTGTCTCCAGAGATGGGGCATCCACCACCTCTCTGGGCAACCAGTGCCAATCCCTCACCACCCTTATTATAAGAAACATCTTTCTTATATCCAGTCTAAATCTCCCCTCCTTTAGTTTGAAACACTTTCCCCTAGTCCTGTCACAGCAAATCCTGCTACAGAGTCTGTCCTTTTCTTTATTACAGCTCCCCTTAGAGCCTTCTCTTCTCTAGGCTGACCAATCCCAGCTCTCTCAGTCTGTCCTCATAAAAGAGGAGTTTCATCTCTTGGCTCATTTTTTGGTGCTCTAATAGGTTTTCATCTCTCCTGTACTGAGGAGACAGTGTAGTGTGTACATTTACTACTGTAACAAAATGTTTGAGTTCCTTTGATAATGTGTTGAGCTGTTTGTCTCCGTGATACTCAGTTTAGCTATGTATGAGGAACAAAGTATCTTACAGCAGTGTCAATAAAGACATGATTTTCTTTCACTGAAGTAAAATGTCAGTGTGTTACAGTGCTTATTAATGTCCAGGCCTTTCTTGACCTAAAACCTAATGAAAGATTAGCAATAAAATATCTGAGCTCTTAATAGTTGTTTTTTAATTATCCTCTTTCCATCAAACTTTTGCTCATCTGTTAGGAATACAGGAGAGTGCATGCAGATATTACTCTTTTACTGACTTAGAATTCTGTGAATTTGTTATTGCATGGCTACAGCATGCATTGAAGTTGGTGTCTGCTGTGTCTTTTTCCTAGTCTTTTGTTGTTTTTCCTAGTTTTTTCATATGTGCCCATAAGTGCTTCATAATCTACATAAAGTGAAAATTAATCTATGAGCAGCCACAGTTATTTGTTTCATACAGAGAAATGAATGAAAAGAGTTCTAAGAATTTTCTCCTACAAATCACAGTGAGGTAATAGGTCATGAAAAAATACATGCTGCTTTTGCCAGGTGTAATATTATGCAGTCAAAGTGAACCTCGTATTCTTTAGTTGTGTGCTTGAGTTGTAAGCATTGATTATAACTAATTTGCAAAAGCCTCTACATGTTAGAGACAGTCTCAAATGCAAAATAATGGATGTCTGTCCACCTCCTCGTTCATCCAAGGAAAAGTAATATTCTCAAGTAAATGAAGTCTTTGCATTTGAGGCCAGATACATGTTGTTGTAACTTATCCTACCACTCAGTATGAACCGGTTTAGATCTGGCACAGTTCCTTTCTCTGTCAGTAGATGATCATGCTGCTCTGAAATGCTAAAGCAAGCAGCCTTTGAGCTCATATTGATGTTGACCTTAACTGGGCAGCAGCTACTTTTGTATTGAGCAGGACCAATGATATTTGTATTGTCCAGGAAAAAGTATATAAGCCTCTCCTTTTGGTTATTTTTTTCTGTTAAAAAATGTTATATATCCTTGAGGTCCCTTCCAACTCGGGCCGTACTATGATTCTGTGATTATATTTTATAAATATTTTAAAGGCTTTAGACAAAAAGTAGGCTTAGCTGAATTAGTCTATTTTTTTTGTAATACAAGAGAAAGAGTAGTTAACAAAGTTTAGTAGGTATGTGTGTTGAAGTATGAAGGTTATGTAAAATGAGAATCAAGTTTTTCAAAATGTAAAATTGGCCCATTTCTATTACTGCACTTTCACCTGGAGTTCGTGCCTTGGAGATGGATTCTAAGGGCAAAGAATTCGTTTTGATTGGAAACAGATATTGAGGATCATCTCAGTGTTCAGAAGTGCAGCTTGTCTATGCTTTAAAAGAAAAAAAACAAAGCAAAGCAAAATAAAACAACCAGAATTATGTAAATTTATAGCACCTGTTAACAGTACTTGAAAGTTGTTTAAAATACAATTTGAAAGATCTGTTCTTGTTCTCAATGCGATCTATTTGCACTGGTAACCCAAGTAAAACTGTGCTGTAGTGTATCAAAGTCTGCACTGTTATGAGACAGAAGCTGCATCTGTCCTTAGCTGTTTTCAAAACTATTTAGGGAAGTGCCACTTCAGAAGCCATCTGTCTTCCATTTTTTTCATGTCATCTCTGCATTTTTAAATAGGGTAAACGAGGACAGACTTTGGTGAAGAAACACCTTATTTCTCAGAGTAGTGTCTTGAAAGATAAACATCCAACTCACTTCAGCTATTACCATCAAACTTCTTTTTATTTGTAAATTGAGCAACTGTGGTCTGAACTTAAGATATAGCACAAAGAATTTCCAAAGGGCTCTGGTAGTTAGTGTCAGACCAAAAATTAATTGTTTACATACCTGAATTAAAAGTACATGCAGAAATACATCAGCTGTGATGCTTGGTGACATCTCTGAAACTGAGTTTAAATCAGTTTAGAAGAAATCAAGAGTAAATCACGTGGAAACTGTTTGCTGTTGACACTCTCTGTAAGCACTGAGCTGTGATCATGATGAGAAATTCAGAAGGCTAGCCATTTTTCAGATTCATTGCAAGGACTGGAGGTGTTGTATGTACCATGTGGTAAGTGGGCTGTGTGTGCAAATCTGTCTGTATCCGTCTTTTCTAAACTACATGGATTCCAGACACTGCAGACATGGATTGAGACCTATTTGTGGTGCAGAGTAATATAAATGTAGTATCAATTATTCAATATGTAATATCAAGTATTCAGTATGTTCTTGTGACTGATCATGATGCTCTTTACTTCGTTTTTTGTAGAAGGCTGAAGAAAATGCAGAAGGCATGGCATCTGGTCTTGGTCCTGATGGAGAGGTATTGTTTTACAATTTTACAACTTCTCCAATGATTGTCTTGTGGTATGTGCCACTGAGATAGCTTCACCAAAAGTCACGCCCTCAAATGCTTGAAGACCTGTTGTTTCTGAGCGGAAAAAAATGCTATCCAGATTAACATTCATGTTGAAGTTCTGTCTAATAAAAAAGATGGAAAAAGATTGAAACAAAAATGTGTCGAATGTATCACTGAGTATATTGATTAATTCCTCTTAGTTTTTTTACGTGCTTAAAAGTAAACAATTTTCTTGCAACCCATGAGTAGATGTAATTTACTTTTTAAAATGTGGTTGTAATCACCTACATTCTAGCTTCTCAGTAAATTAAAAATTACATTATTGCCACTGTCAATTACCTCTGCTAGAATCATGGAATGACTTGGGATGGAAAAGATCTTAGAAGTCATCTAGTTGCACCCTCCTCCCCACTGTGGGCAGGCTTCCAGATATAGGATGGATGATAGTGGAATGATGACTTAATGTATCAGAATGTTCCTGCTTGCTCAGGCAGATAAAAATGATAAATTTTTTCTGAGTCTTTCTTTGATTAATATTTTTTTATAATAACAACATAATGAAGCAGAACATATTCTGTTTCATTAACATCCTGTTAATGCTGTTTTTCTGTTCCATTTTCACATAAATATTTCATAATTTTAGGTATTATTTTAGTTCTCATCTTTTTTATGCTTTAAATAGACTTCTCCTGGTATAGTTAAAGATTTATCATAAACTCCATTAATATAGTTTCACACTGCTCAAAGAAAATACACATGATAGCACTTTAACTTTGGAATTTGTGAAGAGTATAAGTTTTAAACTCAGTGAATTTGTTTTTAACTGTTTTATTTATTTTTTCCTACTCGTGCATGTTAGGAAAGAATTCTTCAGTGTAGGCAGTAGTAGAAGGCAAAAAGTTTTTAAAGTAGAAATTCTGTGATTAAGTGGGAAGAAGTAACAGAAAAGTGTAATCTTGCTCTTCTAGTTTTTAACAGAAGTGGAGTTAGTAAGAGGACTTCTTATTGCAAGTACTTTATGAACATAACTGAAGTAGTCGGAACAGTAAATCTTTAGAATAGATCTGTATGGGAAAAGAAGGTGATGATGGTGCCTTCTAGAAGGATGCATTATGGAGCAATAGCAGGTGGCAGAGACAGAGAATGGGATAACCCCTTCCAGTGACCAGTGGTGGCTCAAGAGGAGTGCAATCTCTATCCAGAGATGCTGTTCCATTGGCTGCTAACCCTTAAAACGAGTGTGAAGAGGGGTGATCAATTCCTTCTGGTCACTGAGGTGCTTTGTTTGCACTTGAGCTCCTGGGGTTAGCCATGTCTGGTGGCTCAGCCATTGGTTCACACTGTGAACTGGCAATTCTGCTGCAGGCTTTCTTTACTTAAAAAGTTTGAAATTGTTATGTCCTGAACTCTCTATATAAGAGAAGAGGCCACAAGGTATATTTCTTGTTGTAGATGTCCATTGGTATTAACAACTGGAATTAAATGACCATAAGCATACAAACCTTATCTCTTCTTTCATACAGGTCAGCACTGTCTTCTGCTCACTGTTGCTCTTTTTAATCCAACTGAAATCCTGTGATATATTTGTGTATGTCACATAAAGATATGTTACGTACAGAAATACTGTCATTCAGAATTGGCTTCATAGCCACGTGGGAAGCTGTGTCTACTAATAAGACTTTGCTCCTTGTTCAGATCTATAATTCTGAAGTTGCTGTTTTTCATTTTGCATGGCAAGGATGAAATTTAGTTGCCTTATGGTGTGAAATTTTGCTTGAATTTTTAGCCCATAGACGAGAGCAGCCAAATGAGTGACCTTCCAGTCAAAGTGACTCACACTGAAACAGGCAAAGTTCTTCTTGGTCCAGAGGCACCAAAAGCAAGTCAGCTAGATGCTTGGCTGGAAATGAACCCTGGGTAAGTACTTAGCATATGTGTGGGCTTTTCTTTTGATTTGCTTTAATTGATTTATCTTAATTATTCTTTTTTCTTTTTTACTTATTCCTTCTCCTTTCAATTTACTACGTGTAAGCTGAATATGACATTTGTTGAACCTTATCCCTCCTCCTTTTATTATCTGTAATTCATATGCTGTCTTCTCTGTGTAGCTATGAAGTTGCTCCCAGGTCAGACAGTGAAGATGAAAGTGGTTCTGAATATGAGGAGGAGGTATGTGTCTTTAAAGAAATAATAATAACAGTAATGATGTGACAAGTGTTCCAGTAAAAACCAAACTCTTATCCCATATGATATTCTCATCTTTTTAGTAAGGTCAGAAGAAAACCAGTACCAGATGTCCAGTTGTTTTAAGAGTGAAAACATAGGGAATTGTGTTGGAGGCTTAGATTCAGACTGTTGAAATCGAGTTTATTTGACTTGGTACTTCATTGGTGACTTAAATACAGCTGTTCCAAAGGTTAAAAAAGGGAAGAATCTTAAGATTAATACATGTGAATATCCTGACCCTGAAGCACCTGTCAGGGTCTGAAAGTGGGGATTTGTGGTTACCTGATCTGCAGGTGCATTGTTATCAATATAATGACCTCAAAGGATTCCTTACTGCAGGGACACTGAGCCTTTTTTTATTAAACATTTTTGTTTTTTAAAGATTTCCTGTCAATACATACCACTGCTAGCAAGAATACTGTGATTAGTAAGGTTAATAACTGTGTGTTTGGATAAAAAGCTACTGTATGTATCAGACAGAAAGGATATAGTAACAGTGAATAGTAGCAGTAATTAGAGTTAGTAACTAAGATGCAATTTGAGGTAGGAAGATCACTAATACAGTGGCAGATACGGTTTAAAGAGAACTGCAGATTCAGTAAAGTTTTTGGCAGTACTCTGACAACAATAATATTCATGGATTCCAAATTTACCAATGCAGCAAACAGACTTGTGATTGGTTATACCTACCAGTGGATACTTGAGAGCTCATGTATGTGCATACGTATTTGTAAAATTACTGATATCAAATGCATCAAATAGGTTTCAAAAATGGGGGTGGAGGGGAATCTAGAACTTATCTCAGGAGAGGCTGACGGCTCCCAGGAGTGGGCCCATAAGGGAAATCCAAATAAGGGACATAGCCTTGATTCAGAGTTGATCTGTGTCATGGCATGTGCAGTGTCACAGAGTTTAATTTTCAGTGTTGGTGAGTCACAGAGTTCATTCTGTTTACCAGTGAAGCTTCAGCCTATTTCTGAAGAGAAATTAAAAACCAATTAAAAGGAGTATATGCAACATGGTAAGATTCTCAGAGAGAGAAACTCTGCCTTGGATAGAAGTTATGCCGTTTTTATATTGAGACATAAGAGGGCGTAGGACTCCACTGCTTAGGTGCTTTAATTTCTGTTTTCCTACTGAGAAATACAAGGATGATGTTTCTTGTTTTCCTTTATATTCTTTAAACAAAAATTTATTTCTCGCTTTGATTCTCATTTTCTCAGGCGATAAGTTGTTCTGTTTCTAGTTTCTTTTTTGTCAGTGATATTTTCAGGGTGCCTCTGGTATTTGGTATTCAGCCACACGTAAAGAATGTGCTCAGTTCCCCCGCGGAGCTCCTATGTTTGAAGGCCAAGTTCTCAGGCTTGGTTTCTTCAGGTTGCTGACGGCTGTGTCACTGGTGCCTATTGGCAACAGCAGCATGGGGTAGTAGTCTGTAAGTTGTACAAGGTCTGGCAGCCTCTCTGTCACTCTTTGTTGCAGGCCCCTCACAAGCAGCAGACCTCTTTAGGTAGCAGGCCAGGATGACAAATGGGTGCCTCTGTACCCCTCCCTCAGAAGAGAATCACCCACCGCTATCACCCATCGCTTTTCCTTAGTTGCAGTAGTTGTTATCCAGTGGGAATCATGTCTATATCTGTCTACCTCAGTTTAGACAAGTTAGGTCAGTCAGCTGTCACAGGAGGTCGTCCACCTGGGCACATCTTAACACAGTCAAGTTTGCCACTCACCTCTGCTCCAGGAGAAAGGTCCAGACACTACCCACAGACCACAGTCTGCACAGATGCGTCTTCCTTTAAAAGCTCTGGCTGAGTGGATGTTTTCAGACTGAGTTTTCAGGCTGGCAGACATATTTGCTCCTGTTTGTGTTGAGAATCATTTTATGTCAGAATTTTTCTCATTACAGTCAGGTTACCTTGCTAACTGCTCCCTTAGGATTGTAGCATTAGATACTGCAGATGATCAATGCCAGAGGTTCCACAGACAAATACTTTCTAAAGGAGAGAAGAGCTTAGGAGTGGAGAAATACTAATTATTGTAGAGGATTGCATGTATTAAGATGGGAAGTCAGGGACTAGTATCTGTCAGATTTGGGCCACAATTGAGATGTGCCTATGTTTCTAGTACAGGCTCTTCAGCATCTGTTGTTCTGAGTTGGGGAAATGGCTCACAAAAGTCAGTATTCTTTCCTCTTTCTCATTTCTGAAAATTTAAGTTGCTGTTGATCCATTACTGCTGTAGGCAGAGGGAAATTAAATGATTTTTAAAAGAAAAAAAATGTGATTTTTTAAAAATAAGAAATGAAAACCTGTGAAAGACCACACTTGCCAATTTTTTAAACTGCATTAAATTGTCACAAATCTGGAATACAGTACAAAAGCATGCATAGTTGTGGAATTTTCTCCCTGTACTGAGTAGACATAGTAAGACTTCTTAAAATAAGATGATTGAAGGGGAAGATACTTCTTATTTCAGAGATTTGTGACATTATGTTGAAGAATGTATGTCAAACATTATATTTCTGTTTTGCTGTAGTGCAGTTCTATAGAAACATAAGTGTAGGATGGACTTCTGGATTCAAGTTCCTGTCATAAAACACTGACCAGTGAAACCTACCAGTTTGTGAATGCCCACTGAAAGTATCATTTAGAAAGTAGTTACATTTTCTAACAGCTGTTTCTTCTTCTGTGTTATGTAGGATGATGAGGAGGAATCAAGCAGGTTAGAGGCAGATGAGAAGATACTCCTGGATCCTAACAGTGAAGAAGTTTCTGAGAAAGATGCTAAGCAAATCATTGAGTGAGTGTTCTGCACGTGCTACTTTTGTTTTTACTTTTGTTAGGAATTGTGATTTCTTATAGTGGTGTCCCCCAGGAATGGCTTGCTGTAGTTTACAGTGAGTTATAGCTGCTTCTTTGACAAGAAAATCTGCAAAAGGCAGCATGTAATAGTTGGCTATCTTATGTACTGCTAGAAGACTAGCTCCATCCAGAGCACTTGCCAGAGTTTGTGATTAGCATTTCTTTACAAATAAATGTGACCTACGGTCAAAACATACTGTTTACTTTTTTCATTGTTGATTTGTTTGTTTCTGGAAATTTACTTTAATCATTTCTCTGCTTTGCAGGACTGCCAAACAAGATGTGGATGATGAATACAGTATGCAATATAGTGCTAGAGGGTCTCAGTCCTACTACACAGTTGCACATGCTATCACAGAAAGGGTGGAAAAGCAGTCTTCTCTTCTAATTAATGGCACACTAAAACATTATCAGGTGAGAAATAATTGAAACATTATAATATTTAAAATTCGGATAGTGTTAGATATTTCAATGTGGTATTTCAAGTGACAAACACAAGGTTTTTTTAAGTATTACAAGAATTCAATTAGGTTAGAAATAAGGATTCACATGAACAAAGATATCAGTTATCTGTCACAGATAATGATTAATGCTTAGTGCTTGAATTATAATACAACTTTATCTGTGTACTTGTAACATTTTTCATTACAGTTCAATATTGTTTTGTTTTTACTATCCTTCTTGGACCAATGACTGAAACCATCTTGGTTGCAGTTTTGCTTAAAATTTTCATTTGTGGTGTTTAACAGTAATCTTTTCTTCCAATATTTAAAAGTTGAGAATTTAATATTTCAATTAAAATCCTGACGTTTCAGTATACAGTATACACTACAGTTTGGAGAGAAAGAAAACATTTACTATGGAGGATAACATCTCATACTCTTTATAGACATTTAATGGATTTAGTAACTTAAGAGTTTCTGTGTTCTGGCCTAAGCAGAATACACTGAAAATGTCATTAGCAGGTGTTTTTGGCACTTCGAATGTTGTGTTGTTTTCCAGGGAGCTCTATGGACTTTGCATCCTTTATGCCATCTGACCACTCCGTTATCTGCATATCCAAATTAAAAAAAAAAAAAAGCTATTCTCTGAGTTACCATAAAGATGTATGTCTTTGCACTTCCAGAGAACTGGGAGGAAGACTATTTCCTAAGTGCTCAGTGTGTCAGAATTAGTCCCTGTTCTGTATGGTTCTCAGTACTACCATATATTACAGTAGCTTGTTTAAGTTACTTAGAATTCAAGTGTTAAGCTAATTTTGTCTTTTGAAAGCATTTCATTGTTTGTTTGGTTTTTTTAATTGAACTCCTCTACATGGTGGGAGAACAAGAGAATGAACAAAAGGTGAAACGAGCATTCAGACCGGTTGTATGGTCCAACTTTTTCCCTGCAAGGACAATGGAGCAAAGCCTCAGAGCAGTTTTATTATCTCCTTCCTAGGAGATTTTCAGTACCTAAGCAGATCAAGCCCTGAGCAACATGTCTTAGCCTGTTTTGGGCTAAAGATTTCCTGAAACCTATTCCAAAATGAATTATTGCATGATCCTATGTTGGTCCAAAGCAAAACTCCATCTGAATTTGAATTATTTTCTCAAGTTTTTGCAGAAGTGTTTCACATTGAGTACTCAACAAAAAGAGAAAGTTGTTATTTATTAACTGATTTTTGAAAGTGCTGAGTTAACATTTCTAGCACCATTGAGGAACTATTACTAAGACAAGATAGAATCTGATTCACTCTTAGGATAAAAATGTGACTTTCTTGGCTCTGAGGTCCTCTTTATTTTTACAGCCTCATTGTCATATGTTGTCCAGGCTGTACACCAAATGAAGCAGGGATTCATCACAGGCTTGTTTACTGTGTAATCCTTTTTCATTGTCTGGGAAGGTTAATTTGATGCAATAAATAAAGTCAGTGTATGACAGTATAAATTTGATGGCCATATTAGCTTAACATGCTCATGGACAGGAGCGTGACAATTCTTCCTGTATTTTAATTATTTTTTGAAGCATAGAGATATTGTTAAGTCATGTTGATCTGTGTTTTGCAGTGCAATTTCCCTGTGTATCACAGAGTAAAATAATTCAATCTGTGGAGTTAGACAAATAGTGGCAGAAATTACCAGTTAGAACAGATCCTTCAGCTATTTAAGTGATATCTAGCAATTGAACTGGGGATTTTGTTCTTCTTTATATCTTTTCTATTTGATGATTACTACTACAAGAAATAAGAGACATATTTGGCAGAAGAGCTTATGGCAAGAGCATTAATGCTTGTCCGTGGTTCTAGCAGAAATTTTTTGAAGGAGACTTCGGTGTTTTGTAGCTGTCCCCTTGAACCTCTATACTTTCCTGTCCTCTGTATTTTATATCCTTTTTTCCTTCTTAGCTTTTTTTCTGCTTTTCCGTATTTCTTACTGTCAAATTTGGTTAGATTCTTTTCTTGACATAAGAGTACTGATGTATGTCAGGAGAGAAAGTTGAATGATACAGGAAGGACTGGGTCCCTGTCCTCAATTCTGAAGCTACTTGTAAGTGAAACATACAGTTGCAGAATAAATTCTGATCTGTTCTTGATGTCTTGAGTTCAATAAAATTAGTTTCCAGAGAACTTAGTACCCAGATGTAAATCAGTAAGCACATACATAAACCTAGTAAATCAGCAACATTATTTTGAATATTTTCTTGCAGAGACAGTAGAAGGTTACTTCAGACATACATTGTTTTCTCTCTCAACTTTCTTGGACTTCATAATTTAGTTTTCTCTCCATGTCTGAAACGCACTGAAAGTCTGGATCTTAGAAACAGAAACTTAGATTGCAATTGTATAAGTAATCATATACATACACACATGGAAGACCACGTGACAAGTCAGTAATGTGAATCCTAAAACTGTGGTTATAGCTGTGCTTTCTAGTAATGCTCTCTGAAATGTAAAGGTCTCCTGTTATACAGATATCTCTTAGCTACAGTACTCTGGAATCTTTCCAGCTCTGGGATTTTTATATACAAGGTATATGAACGGGGTGTTCTTTGGCAAGGAAATACTGACAGCCAGATACTGGTGCCTGCTACAAGAGGCTCAGAACATCAGTGATGCAGTTGGGAAGTGTGAGGGCTTACCAAACACAAGAGATTTACAAGTGTTGCACAGAATCAGCAGGTTTGATTTTAGAAGATTTTTGATGAGGCACACAAATTGTATTCAAAATGTGCAAGAAGCTTCTGATTTCATTAGTGCTAAAACTGAGGGAGAAATTAATGTAATGTCAGGTGTTCGTCAGCCTTATAAAAGAGTGCCTGCATTTCTTTCTGCAAAAAGTAAAAAAATAAAAAATATTTCTCCATGTATGAAATCTGACTACATTTTGGTCTTTTCCGGTGAACAGGAGACAACATTTTGATATAGCTACTACCAGGAACAATCCTGAAGGATTTTTTTGTTTTGTTTGTGTTTGTTTGTGTCTGCTTATTTTTGTTTAGGTAGGGGGGGAATGAGTAGTGGGTGATTACAGCTAGAGGAGAAAGGGAGAAAAGAAGTTAAGATAGACAGAGATTCTCGTGCTCCTAGAGTTATTGAAGGAAACCCAGCATTTAACTAGGCAGGTCATGAGAATCTTCAGATTTTTACTGTTGATGTTAATTACTTGTGCATGTTTTAAATAACAGAAAATATTATTCTTCATTTCAGCTTCAGGGACTGGAATGGATGGTTTCACTCTATAATAACAATCTGAATGGGATTTTAGCTGATGAAATGGGTCTGGGAAAGACAATACAGACTATTGCACTTATCACTTACTTGATGGAGCACAAAAGGCTCAATGGCCCCTATCTCATCATTGTTCCTCTTTCGTAAGTAGAGAACTCATTCATCTATTATAATTCTAAGCATTACAGGTTGATTTTTTAGGAATACATGCTTGTTTTTCATGTTGTACCAAGATGAGGGGGCACACTGAGACACACTGCACATCTGTGCTTTCATTTTGATTTCTTCCCAAGTAATTGTCTGGAACCAGAAGGTTAACCACATGGCTCATCAAAGAACATGTTTCCACTGGTTTCATGTCTTGTTCTTTTTACAAAACATATAGTGAATTTACCATTGTTTAATCCTTAACCACAAGAGGAGAATGGCATTTTCTTTCAGATTACATACCTGCAGATCCCCCTACTGCTTTAACAGTGATACTCAAAATCTGTTTTTTACTTCTTTAAACAAATGTTACCCCATCAAATAGTAAGCAATATTTGATTAAGATAGGATAGTCTTTTAATTACTGTATGGCTAGCCCTTGCTGTAGCTTTGATGTGTGAATTCACAACTTGGTCATTTGTGCAGTATTATGACTGTAATAATCTGTCTTACTGCCCCCTGTTCCTTTTCCAAGATTCTACTTTTTATAGTAGTTTTATAGATTTTTTTTGCAATGAATTTTGCTTTCACCAAAGACAAGGTGTGAGTTCCAGGGATTTGAAATGCTGAGTTTTAAAGAAAAGCCATTAGGTATTGTAAAATGAATATAGTATCTTGAGGATTTGTTTTCTTATATTTGTGTGTACATGATAAATGTCTTCATTTATATACCAAAGTTCCTTGTCCTTACTGTTAGATAATTCATGTACTGATTGTGTAGAGCATGCAAGTACTGTAGGATTGGGATATATTTTATTCATGGCCATCTTTTATGATTTCTTTTTAAGCATCCTGTTTTCTCACTGTGCTGCATTAGTGGTTAAGTAGCATAAATATCATAGCTATACCTTATTCTATGAGGACATATGACATGCTCTAGTGTGAGCAGAAATGACAAGAAGAAATGCTATAAAGTAAAATGAAGTCAAAAATAAGGGATGTTATTAATATGTATTTTCTTACAGGCACAGTAAAATTGTAAAATTTCATTTGAGTACTCACTATTGCTTTTTTCCTGTTTTTGTTTCTGAAAGAGAAGAGCTGAAATTCTTATAGGCTTTACAAAAGGCTTCCTTCTCTATCTTTTTCCATATTCTAACATTAATAGCCATTGCTTCTGCCATTGCAGGTCTAGTTATTGAAAGAAAAAAAAAGATCTACTTTTGCTGCACTTAAAAAGCTGTTTGTTGTGACCTTGTGGTGGAAATAAAGTGCAGATGTCAGGACCTGCATAGTTGCACTCAATGACATTAATGTCATTACAGTGGAAAATAGATGAATTCTACTGTCAACATCATAAGGCTGTATTTTACAAGTTACAAACTCACTTTGTGGATCCTAAGTAGTGTAAAATAATTCACAAATATATTTTCTATTCTGGTTTACCTCTCCTGCCCATAATATACTCCAGAATATCAATATTACTATAAAATACAATCTGGATTAATTTTGAAGAGGCTTCTGAATGTGAGCTGAAAGATATTTTTCCCATTTTTTTCCTGTTTCCATTTCTCTCAAATGCAAGATTTTTGTTACAGTATATGATTTTTATTTTCTTTAATTTACTTAATTTAATTATGGGGATTGATTATATGGAATGTGTTGAAAATTATGCATCCACTGGGAATTACAATCTGAATTACAAGTAATGAACTATTTCTTCATCTATGGTAGGACGTTATCCAACTGGACATATGAATTTGACAAGTGGGCTCCTTCTGTGGTGAAGATATCTTACAAGGTTTGATTCACTTTTTATGTGATTATAAATGTGAAGGGTTGAGAATAAAGACTGTTTTTCCTTTGCTTCTGCATGCATTTCCAAATTTGTCACATATATTTCATGTACAAGCAGTGAGAATTAATCATCCTGAGAAGATGACTGTAATGAACTATAATTGCTTTCAGATAGTGAAATGCAGAAGAAAATTGTTAATTACCATATTTTGCAAAGCTTCTAATGAGAACAATACAAATGAGCAATACTTCCCATTTTATACATAGCTGACTACTTTGCCTTTTGACTACTGTAGTAGTGATGAGGAAGGCAATAGTAATAAGACTAGACTAGCATGTTTTCATTCCCTGGTATTTAAAAAAAAGAAAAAGAAAAAAAGAAGATTGTGTATTCTAGCAACAAGTTAGGGGAAGGACATTGAATAAGTTTGGAATATATAAATAAATTCTTTTCAATGCTATAGGATTCATGTGCTTGCTCTGCGTCTACTTATTCCTAAAAAGATGGACCTGATTACTTCCTTGGAAGAATGAATCACAAAATACTCATTTCCCTCTCTCTTTTAGGGTACACCTGCAATGCGCCGCTCACTTGTTCCTCAGCTTCGAAGTGGAAAATTTAATGTTCTTTTGACTACATATGAGTACATAATAAAGGACAAACATATTCTTGCTAAGGTAATAATGACTATTGTCTCTTAATGGCAAGATGTACAAATACTTTCATATGGTACACAAAACAGAAACATAGAATCATAGAATGACTTGGGTTGAAAGGGACCTTAAAGATCACCTAGTTCCAACCCCCTGCTGTGGGCAGAGTTGCCAACACTAGATCAAGCTGCCTGAAGCCACATCCAGCCTGTTTTTGGACACCTCTGGGGATGGGGCATCCGCAGCTTCTCTAGACAGCCTTGTTCGAATGTTTCACCAGCCTGTGAGGAAAAAAATTTCCTCCTAGCATCTAAATCCCTGCTTTTTTAGTTTAAAACCATTCCCTTTGGCTCTGTCACTGTCAGACCGTGTAAAAAATTGATCCCTCTCCTGCTTATAAGCTCCCTTTGTGTACTGGAAGGCTGCAACGTGGTATCCCCAGAGTCTTATCTTCATGATGAGCAACCCCAGCTCTCTCAGCATTTCTTCATAGGAGAGGTGCTCCAGCCCTCTGAACATCTTTATAACTCTGGACCCCCACTAACAGCTCCGCAACGTCCTTGTACTGGAAGCTGCAGCCTTGGATGCAGTACTCTAGATGGAATTTTGCCGGATGATAACTGACAATATGAGCAACTTTATTTCAGCATCCACTGCGACTTTCAGCTTCCGCATTAAAAACTAGAAAGCTAATTTGAAGTGTAGTAACAGAAGCGGTCTTAACTATCCTGCTTCATTCACAAATAAAAACATGACACTAGTTGAATCAAAGCGAGGTTGAGGGTTTGCTGTTGCTTGAAAGCTTAGTTATTTGGATTGAAAATTCTTTTGTCTTTTGTCAAGGTTGTTGTTGCAAACAGATTTATTTGGAAATCGTAGTCTCTTTCTTCCCATCTAAATCATATTCTGACCTTAAGTAGTCAGACATCCCAAATTCTTTTTGCTGTTTGTAAGGCCACCCGTGCTTCGATAATGCTTGATATATTTTTTATTTCCTTTATTGATGTTTCACATTTGAAATATTTTTGATTTACACCTGTTGGGAAGAATTTCTGTCTGGCTTAGCTTTGCCAACTTTCCTTTTTTTAATTTTTTTTTCTTTTTCCAGATTCGATGGAAATACATGATAGTAGATGAAGGTCATCGAATGAAGAATCATCACTGCAAACTGACTCAGGTCTTGAACACTCACTATGTGGCCCCTAGACGAATACTACTGACTGGGACACCATTGCAGAATAAATTGCCTGAACTGTGGGCTCTTCTCAATTTTCTTCTTCCAACCATTTTCAAGAGCTGTAGCACCTTTGAACAGTGGTTCAATGCTCCATTTGCCATGACAGGAGAAAGGGTACTGTATCAGGATTTTATTTTTTTTTTTTTGAACATCAGAAACAAAATACTTGGCATGAGCTCCATTTTGTTTTCAGAAGCACAGTAGCGCTTAAATTCTCTCTGGTATTTAAGGATTTAATGTAATTAAAAGCTACCTTTTCTAATGCCAGAAAATTTCAATTTTTTTTTTTTTTTTAAACTCTGAATCAGTTTGATTGTAACATACAATTAATGCACATACTTGGCTTTCATGTGAGATAAGACATGACATAGTAAGTAGTCTTGTAGTGACTTCTATAAACTTCTGTAGGTGGACTTAAATGAAGAAGAAACTATTCTGATCATCCGTCGTCTCCACAAAGTACTCCGACCCTTCTTGCTGAGAAGACTGAAGAAGGAAGTGGAGTCTCAACTGCCAGAAAAGGTTTGCAGTGAAAGAATTTGTGGAAGGGGTCTAATACATTTTTTTAAAGTATTATGTGATAAGGTTTTTTTCAGATTTATTTTACAGAAGAGTGGTTCTTTAACAACTGTGGGTAGCTTTTTTTTTTTTCATAACTCCTTGCAAAGAAAGCTGAGGAATCCTGAAGACCTGAAGTTTCTGTATTCTCAGTCTTCATCCTCAGTCTTGCAGCTTTAATTCTATTTGTCATTCATGATAAGTGTAAGGCCATCAGCTTAGTTCTCTTGGAATTTGAAGTGGTAAGTGGGCATTAGATTCTGTCCTATCCCATCTTCCCCACACTGGGTAGAACCTTTTTAACCATTGCACAGAAAATCATTATTATTACTGACATTATAAAGTGGACAGAATTTTATTGTAAATTTGTAACTCCTATTCCAGGAGTTCTGAGTTACGTGCAGTGTCAAAAGTTTATTTTGTTTTGTTTAAACGTAGAATGTAGATTTGTAATCAGAATGTAAAATTATGTTCTGATTTGAAATGTTGTCTTCATGCATCTCATTTTGTTCTATTCCATCTTCCTCTGCTGTCCTGTATCACCTTTCAGTTTTATTCTCAAAATAACGACAGTAGATATGTTGATATGGTTTTTTTCTGTTCTTTTTTCTTTTTTTTTTTTTAAAGTAAATTTGAAAGCACAGTAAGGAAAAATTTGCTTCTAAGGTCTTCTGGGTTGAAGCAGTACCAAAAGTGATTTTTTTGTATGTGTGGCATTTCATGAGTTAAAGAACAGTGAATGAACAAATAGCTCTGTACATACATACTTAAATGGAAAGTTTAAGTCTTTCTCATTTTTGTGGCTTGTGAATGCTGTTACTGCTGTGGCTTTCTGTTCCTTCAACAGTCAGATTATTAGCACCCTCCTATGCAACATCTTTTTGAGAATGAAGCATACTTAACTTAAAAAATATTAGTAATTTTTTAAAAATTCTAATTTAGGCTTCTAATTTAATCCTAATTTAGTGGACTCTAAGTCCAGTTAAGAGTCAGTGTTTTTGATAAATCTGTTAACAGGCACTGGAGAAGGGAGGCTTTAGAAGTTTTTGTTTCCATACCATGTTCAGAAAAGAAAGTAGTTACTTCAGCTAAGAGCACTAAACTTGTTGACCCAATCAGTTCTGTTTGATCTTATTACATCTTGGCAAAGAAGACATTAAGGAGATAGTTACTTCTCTTTTTATGATTTCATCCTCCTGTCCTTTTTATATGGAAATAACTTTATAATTTCTATTGGTTATTTATTACTTACTAGACAGCTTATTTTTCTAGTCCTTTTGTAAGATTTCTGGTCAATCCGGCTTTATTATGGGACTGCTATTTATTCATTTATTTATGTTTACACATAATTAAAAACATAATGCCTGTAATTCAGAAGTTGGGTGATAGAAAAAATATGTTAGAATGGAATATGAATTGATTTAAAGGCAATGAACAGTCAAAACTTGCTTTCATAAATGCAGTTGTACAAAGGAGAATAAGAACTTAAACTGACTGCATTCTAGTTTAGGTATGCATAATGCTAGATAGGCATGTAAGGGATACTTATGCTTGTTTACTAAATGTACAACAATGATTTTTGTTGTGCTTTGCAGACATCATAACATCCACAGGCTGTTAAGTGTACATGCTTGGTTCTTGGTTTTGTTTTTATTTTATTTAAACTCCATGTTAAACAGTAAGTTAAACATTACTTAAACATATTTTTTAATTATTAAAAGATGAGAACAAAGTGTTCAGAAGTTTTGCAATTACACTCTCAGAATCCAGCTGTTTAATGGTAGTTCTGACTCACAGATAATGCTTTGATGTACCTATTGCTATGCTTGCATTTTGTTTGCTGCTTGCTGAAATCAAAGGTGCTGTTAGGTTATGGATAAAAGAGTAAGTTCTTTGGTTAGTATTTTAGGATGACAAGAACCTGCAGCTAGATTCTGCTAAAATTAGTATATCAATGTGTTTGTTTGTTTGTTTGTTTGTTTTTAAACTCTAGGTGGAATATGTGATCAAATGTGATATGTCTGCTCTCCAGAAGATCCTATACCGACACATGCAAGCCAAGGGAATCCTTCTTACAGATGGTTCTGAGAAAGACAAGAAGGTACAAGACACAGACTAGAACACACAGGAAACAATGCATTAAAATTACTTCTTGAACATATGACTTCTGTTTCATGAAGTTAGTATGTAGACTGTTCCTGCAGGTATCTTTGACTGTAGCTTTTCTTCACTATTCACAAGGAAAAAAAAAAAAAAAAAAAAAAAAAAAGAAACAGTAAGTGTGCATACATTTCTCAAATAGACAATATTTAAAATTAAAAAAAAAAAAACAAACAAAACAACAAACAGTATTTCTCTTGGTTGAGTTTAAGAAGTTATCTGAGTAATTGTGCTTGCAGAAGCCCTGGCTGTGAGAGGCTATTCTTGTCATCTTCCAGAGCTCTTAGCTTAAATCTGGTTTTGGACAGCAATCATATTTAATTAATCTATTAATGAAAAGGTTCTTAAGAGAACAGTAGGATTCAGATTCGTAGAATTGGATGTTAGAATGCATATTAATAAATGTTGATTATGACACTGTGGGTCTTCAGCTAATACAGGAAAAGGAGATTTCCATTCATCAGCTTAATTATGTATACAGTATATGTTATGACATTATGATTAAAGTGAAATACGTTGAATGCACCGTGAGAGTTCTTGCTATAGAGGACTTGAACACTGCAGAACAGCTAGCATACAAGTTTTGTTTGTGCCTACTTGGCTCTACTCTGTGCATTTTACTCATATAATGCAAACACATACTGTCTTTTCACCATCCTTGTGCAGGTACACTACCTCAGAATGTTTTGTTGATTCTTCCATAGTTGCTTCTCCAGTGCTTTAAGTGCTTCTCCTTTTTCTTTAATTACTTCGGACTGGCTCTGTTGTGTTAAGACTTCCTCTACTTCCAGTCTTCAAGGGTATCATTTTTCACTGTCTTCCAACCCTCTCTTCATTCACTTTCTTGTCTATGACTGCTTTATCAGGCACTTTTATTCAATGCTACTCATTGCCAGCAGAGGGAGGCGAAGGTTGTTGAGCACTTGTAAGTTCATTCAACAAAAAACTGCTGTTAGTTAAAAATCATGTTTTTTTGCCAAGTCTAGCCAGCGACCAGCTCACATGAGAGAGAATACATTAAGCAACAGAGCTTCAGGAAATAGTGTGAATATGAATACCTTTTCAAGAAAATTTGAGATGATTTTGAAAAGAATAAAAAACAAGTTTTAGGTGTATGGAGTACCCACTCCAGATGTAAAATTCCTGTTCTTTTGTAAATGATTTTAGTTTTAGATGTTATGAAGTTATGTTCTTAGTGCACTTTCCAGTAAAGATTAGAATATTACAAGTATGTAATATGACTGGATAGCATAGTTTTTGCAGTATTATCTGGTTTTATTTTACCTTTATTAGTCCACTACGTATAATTGTGTTGTAAATGTACAACTTAGTCTAGCACCTAGTGATTCTTGAGTGTTTTTTCTCAGCTGAACTGAACATTGTCTGAATTCTGTCCTGCTTCTAAGAAGGGTTCACTACAGAGTAGGTTTTGAAAATACAGTTTGTGAAATACTAGAACACCTCATGCGCTGTGTTTAGTTAGTCTTTTTGCTGTCTGTTGTCTTGTGTTTTGCTTGGCCCGGAAAGGAGGAGCAGATAATATAGAATTGAAAAGCATCCAGCTAGTACTGTTTCCTTCCAGGAGGGCTCATATCCAAAGTAGTTCATATTGTGAATGGTAAGCAGGACAAAAGTTGTACTGTTTCTGACTCTGAAGATAAGACAAAATACCTTTTGCAAATTACGTTCAGGTCTTTGTTTTACATTATAGAGCATCTTTATGATAGGTGAATTTATGCAGCAAGATAATTGCATTACAGATTATGATCTTCTTTGTTTCCTATGTTTTTTTTTCTTTCTTTTGTTGTTTTTTTGTTTATTTTTTGTTTTAATAACAATTTGGTGTTTGGATTAACTGCGTTTAAAAAATGTCTTTTAGAAGCTTCTTTAATTAGGTAGGAAATGAAATTCAGCATTTGATTTGCATTGTTTATTCCTGTAGGGAAAAGGTGGCGCAAAAACTCTTATGAACACCATCATGCAACTGAGAAAAATATGCAATCATCCATACATGTTTCAGCACATTGAGGTAAGGTTGCCCGGTTTGATTTTGAGTTGTTTTTATTCGGTATAGCTAACAGCAGTAGAAAACTGCTGTTGAAGCTTGAGTCTCTGATAAGGAACAACTGCACGCATAATTTGTGTTGGAAAAGAGACATTTGGAAAGCACAGTAATTCCAGTCTTTTATATTTATTGGCAATCCAAAGTCTAGTTTTAAAGCATTTAGTCTTGTTGAGATACCATCTCTAAAAAATGAAGGTTTTTTTGTTTGTTTGTTTGTTTAAAATTCAAGACATTCCAGACTAACTTAACCCCTACCCAGAACTAATTTGTGACATAGGGTATGTTAGTCCAGAGTGCCAAGCAGTAGAGAGTCTTTATAACTAGCAGACTGCTTATCTTTCACTGTATCCAAAATCGTCCTATTCTATCCACCTTGTTTGTCAACAAAAATATGCTGTTGATCTCTCAGAAGGACCCAAAGTACGTAAATAAGCTAGTACATCTAGGAAGTATCATAAATATCTGAAATTGAACTACATTTGTGCATGGACAAATACCTACTCTGATGCACGGTTGTGGTTACACTGTTCATTCTTTTGATTGTTAACTAATCGAGTAATTTTCAATTGGTTCTTCTGGTAGTTAGTGTAATTTAATTAGGCTCTACTGTATTTGCAATCTGAGTTTCAAATAATAGCAGTACAGAGAAATATTAAGCAAAGCAGTAGTGCAACAAGGTGGATACCAACAGTATCAGCGTAATAGAGCTGTAACTCTTAACATTCATATATTTAATGTAGTTGAAATAAAGGTGCATAATTTTGGTTTCCTTTTTGTAATAATCTCTTTATTGCTTGTAACTCTACAGGAATCCTTTGCTGAACATTTAGGCTACTCAAATGGTGTCATCAACGGGTAACTCATTTTTTTCTTCCTTTTAGTATAAACTGTTTTAGGACTACTGCATCATATCCATTTTCTAGAAGATAGAAGCTAACAAACATAAGCAGTTTCTAAATTAAATCAGGGTAATATTGTTAAGAAGACTCCTAATAACCATAAGGCAAGGCTATCTCCATAGTCACCCTCACATCCAAGACACTACTCTTACTTGAAGTATTATTTTGTCCCTGAATTAGCAGTTGACCATCTTCAATGTTCTTTATTGGTAATGAGAATTCTTTCTCTGACTAATGCTCTGTCTGTGCTCCATCACTAATTCCTGAATGAGAAAGTTGTTTCTCTGACTAATATCTAGGAGTATTGTATCATAAAGAGAAGAATTCACCTTAAGCAGATAATGGTTATGGGAGTCTGAAGATGGATTCTGAGACTTTCTTAATGTAAGACCAGAGATTTGCTCACAGGATCCCTCTGTTCACTGAAATTTCAATTCTCATGGTTGGAATACATGTGATAAAAATATTTCTCTTTCTGTGGGAAGAGTATTTCCTGTTGCTTCAAGGGCCTTTTAATTTTTTTTTTTATTATTATTATTATTATTTTTTTTTTTGTGAAGCTAAGTTGTAATATGCAGGTTCCTTTATTTTTTAAAATATTACCTTATGTAGCAAAAGCGATCCATCTAAAAGTTCTTACATGCTTGATTGGATGTCTCAATAGCTGATTCTGTATACATCTATGTTTGCTTTTTCTCTTCTCTCCTCAAAGCTAAGGATAACTCTCCCATTATTATACTAATCCAGGCCAAGAAAATAGAACATGAAAGATGAATGTCCAGTTGTTACTGCATGCCGCACAATAAAACTGAAACCCTTGCAAAGTATTTTTGCCACTTCTGAACTACTGTGTTTCATATATATCAACTGATTACAGCTAACTGCATGACTGAGAACTCACTTGTGCAACATTCTGTTGTGATAGATTTCACACAGGCCAACTTTTACCATTTGTTTATTCTGAAACAAGACAAAGTTTATTCATCAGACAACGTTAATTCATATAATTCCCATTATATTGTACTAAACAGGAAATTTGAAATCCACAGTCTCAGTCTTTGAGAGATGGATGGATGGAACAGATGTTTTGTTTCCTTCTTACTGGAAGACATACTCACTATGCTAGTCTTTTCCAGAATACACTCTGTCTGACACGTGTAAAAAATTCTAGCTCAGAAGCAATTCTACAAAGAAAAAGGAAAGAACACTATAACTGCTGGAAACCACGTGTCCTTCTCACACAGACTGAAAATTGCTGTGTTAAGATAGCACTGGCTAAGCAGATAAGGGTTTTAGAGGATTGTTCCTGTCATTATTTTATACAGGTCCACGGTATTCTATAATCTACCTTGCACATACTAGTTCTGAGTACCACTAGTCCCTGCACATGGAAATGCAGTACATTTTAAAATTCAAAAAATATTCCGCAGTATTTCAGATTGATTTGCCATTTCCTCATTCTAGATAAGTTCAGACTTCCTAAACTGAATCCTTAGTTTATGTGTCATTCCAAATTGTTCATTACATCTTCCTCCAGCATTCCGTCTCTCCAAGCTCAAGTGTTCTTAGCTCTTGACTTTCACAAAAGTATGAAATTTCCTTTTCTTAATTAGATTCCCAGTAGAAATTATTTGATATCAGGATACCTTGTATATAAGAGAATTCTCCTCACTATTACTAGCTCTCACTGTGATACGGTGTAATGGTCAACCATTTGTTATACTGAAGAGTCCTTATAGTTAGATGACTTACTGATCAGAGGCAAATGGTAGCCCTGTGATGTATGCATATGGCTTAGTGTTTTCTTGGCAGTGCGGACTTGTGCTTGTGAAGAAACTTTGGGAGAATTCCTATCATGGTGTATTTTTTGTCTCTTTTATAGGAGGGCAGAGGAGATGCAGGACACATATTTAAGGCAAAATAACCAGTACTAGACCTCTTATGTGAGGCTTTTATGACTCTCCACTCATTACAGGAGAACAGGCAGAGAAGGCGGTAAAATGGTGTCTTTCCATGCCTGTTCTAGAAACTACATAGAAACCAGACACCTGAAAGTTACTGCAGTGATTCTCCAAAGACGTCATAAGGAATTTTCTTTCTTGTTCCTTTCAAGTTCTTTAACTTCTCTACCATCTTTATTCTAAATTAAAGTAACACTTCTTACACTAGTTATTTGAAATGAAATAGAACTTTTTTTCTTGGCACTTCTTCATCCAACTGTCCATAAACGTATGCTTTTAGAAGAAAGGCGTGTATCTTGTACCTGACACTTGCTGCTTTTTTAAAAAAACTTGTTTTTTTTAGTCAGACCTCTTGGCTCCTAAACAGTTTAGTCTATTGCTAAGTGTTTATGTATGTATGCATATGAGAAGATTATGTACCTTTTTTTTAATTATATAGTTGATAATGATAAATCATATTTGTAGGATATAATGAAGGTTAGAAAAAAGTGAAATTTATTTCTGTGATACACATCTTTGTTATGTTGATTCAATCATCCTTTTTGCTTTAATTCATTTTCTTAGTTATGGATTGAATTTCAGCACTAGCAGTCTGTTTTGTGGTTCATAGCATAGGAGAAAGAGAAGCAGTTAAGCAAAGCAACTAAACATTGTGCAAGACTGCTTAAGGGTACACGTTGAAAGTTTTTATTCTTATAAAGCTTCTGCTGTTATCTCTGTATATTATCTCTGTCCAGTTTGGAATTCATCTTTTGCCTGAGCATAGTAGGAAGGGAGTTTTTTCTTGTAGTTGAATGGAAAGATTTCTGACATATACCTGTCTAGAGCATCTTGTAGCTGCAAAAACAAACACCTGTTGAAAGCAAAATTAACAGGTGAATGCCTCAACAAATAAATGGCTTATTACTTAGGTGAGAAATAATGTTTGTTTTGATGCACAGTGAGACAGAATTCAATTTCGTAAAGGCAGTTGTGGTTGTAAGTCCACACTGAAGAAAAATCTGTTCCAAGCAGGAATTCACATGGGTGTTTATTTTTTATTAAATCAACATAAAGCAAATCAAAAAGATGTATGAGTCTTGTTTATCTTAACTGAATCTTTCTGTTATGCTACGATGTGACCATGACTAAAAACTTTTCTATTTGTAGGCTTATTCTAGTATTTACTGTGCTTCCTCTCTTAAACAGAGCTGAACTTTATCGGGCCTCAGGGAAGTTTGAGCTGCTTGATCGCATCCTACCAAAGTTACGAGCTACAAACCATCGTGTGCTTCTTTTCTGTCAAATGACATCACTCATGACCATTATGGAAGACTACTTTGCCTTTCGAAATTTCCTCTACTTGCGTCTTGATGGTAAGCTGAATGAAAACAGAATGAGTAAGTTAGGGACGGGCATCCTTTGTTAATCCAGATCATGGAATACCTAAGTTCTCTTCATAGTAAGCCACTGCTGTGATTTGACTCTACACAAGTGTGAACAGGTTCAACAGTTCCATGAAGGAAAAGCCTGCAAGGATATTTGTTATGAAAGTATAGCTACAGACCTATAAGGTGCACTACACTGGAACATTCCCTGTCCTTACATATCAGGCACTGAGCAGGGTGTACTTACGGTGATTATTTAGTAGAGTCGATCTGAGATATATCTGTCTTCCTGTCTCTTTGACTTTATCTTTCATCCATTTAACATCTAAACCATTTGGCTGAGGGATTGTTCTGATGAACATTCATGTTCCTGGAATGCAGAGGATGTAGAGATCTACAATCCACTTGTTAGTACCTAAGTTGTCTGAAAATATTCTTTTGATTATAGATGTGAATGGTGGTATTTTGACTAGATTCCAGTGGAATTAATTGATTGGTGACTAAAGATTCATCACCATTCTCCACAGGTTACATGAATTTCAGTGAAAAATAAAATGGTACCTATAGATTTCTTTTGATTTTTACAGGAAGATCGCTAGCCTCAATTATTTAATATATAAATAGGTAGCTTTTTTACATTTAAATGGAAAAAAAAAAAAAAAAAAAAGGAAACATAATTGAGAAGTATTGAAAGAAAATAAATAAAAATTCAAAATCCTATGTGGAAATCCCATGTTTCCATTGTGGTTTTCTTCTGTGATGAGTGTCTCTATCTCCGACCTTCTTAAATATTATTTCTTTTTAATCAATTTATCTCTCACGTGGTGCTGTTGTAGAGGACCAGCAGCACTTACCAAAATGCCTTTTCAAGAAAAGCAGTGGTATAAGAAAAATATGAAGAACAGCATGAATAAATGAGCATTTAAGGTCTTTTGACTATTCTTGGGTACTGCAATGTTAATTAACATTGAGAAGTATACCAGTCCTTTTCAAGTGTTAATGAATATAAAAACTTCAAACAATGTCCTTCTCAAATATAAATCAAGGTAATGAAACTGAGCATAAGCTTACTGTCTTGTGTCACAGGATGTCTTGTGCTTTTTTCATGCTAGAATGTCAATGGCAATACACAGTATGATAAATACAATATTTTTGTTGAGATACAATATTTTTGTTGACATATTAAGAATTTTCAGTTCTTCTTATTACTGTGACTCCTAAGATAAATTCTGACGTTTTGATTAATCAATTTACTAATGACTTCTAAAAATACTTAGATACATTCAACTCTGTTTGTGTATAATAACTTCAGTTGAAATTTATGTGAGTTATAAGAAGTATAGCAATGCTAGCTGGCATTTTGAAGTCTACACTTGAAATGTCAAAAATAAACCCTCAAGTATTTTGCAGTCCTTCTCTCAAATGTAGTAAAAACAGGTGACAGAAACATCCATGGGCAATATTTTATTTATTATTATGGAAAATACAGCAGAGATCACAAGGAGCAAGTGAGCTAAAATTTCACTGCCTCCTGTACATTTAGGCATTACACTGTATTTAGAGTATTTTGGTTCACATCATTGTTATGTTTTTACTTTTCAGGCACAACAAAATCAGAAGATAGAGCTGCTCTCTTGAAGAAGTTCAACGAACCTGGGTCACAATACTTCATCTTCTTGCTGAGTACAAGGGCTGGAGGGCTAGGCTTGAATCTCCAGGCTGCTGATACTGTTATAATCTTTGATAGTGACTGGAATCCTCATCAGGTGATTACTATTTGCTTATCTGCAAGCAAATTGCAAAGAATTCATGATGGTTTTTTTGGGTTGCGTCTTTAGTTCGAGGTTATATTCTGAGGTAAATGGTATTGATACAGCATTCTCGTTTGGGAGCAGTTAGTAAGACAAACTACTACCGTCAAGAAATGTGTCAGTTTGAATCAGTGAAGTAATTCTGAGTTTGTGTAATTATTTTGTCTGTCTCCAGGGATTCTCAGCTAGGGGTCTTCTGGTCTTGTACCAGTACTATAGCTATACTCATTCTTTATTGATCAGAGCTCTAACAAGTATTCCTCATTTTGATTCTGCAGTAGTTTGTAGTATTTTAGAAAAGGTTGTGCAGATCAGTGCTTTGTCTCGAGAAGTTAATGGCCATATCAGTCTTGTCCTGAGACACTGGTGGTGGCTTATTTCTTCTTCTCAGTTTAAAATTTAAAAAAAATAAGAGGAAGCTGGTCTTTGTCACTTAGTGCATTTTATAATTGTAACAACAGAAGTTAGGTATCTGTGGGAAGTACCTGATTATAGTGATTATGCATGTCTTTTCAGCTTTTCAGCTAAAGTTGTAAGCTAATCACCTAAATGTTATTAAGTGCAAAAATAAAGGTTAAGACATGGAAGAATTTTACATAGAACTTTGAAAGCAGCAGTTGCATAAATGCTCTGGTAATCAGTTTAAAACAGAGCTTGTGAAATCTGGAGCAATTACTTTAAAGGCTTAAAAACCACCTCAGAAGGCACTTAATTCTTTATATTCTTGGTTATCTCTGTCACCTTCACAGACAGTTTTAATGCAAGTATATTTTAACAGTTGGATAGCAGTAAATCTCACATTAGAGAATGTTTCCTAGAGAATGTAGTGGACAGATTATTAAATAAAAAAATTTGTGCAGTTTTCATTTTGCTTTTCGTTGAGAATCACTTGTTACTTCTAATAAGCAACACGCTAAAGGAGATGCTTTTGTTTGTTTTAGCACGTAAGCAGCATATTTCAAAAAGGAAAAACTTCTATTTCCTCATTTTACTGTCCTGTTCTTCTGAAAACTGTAATATAAACAAGTTAATATTAGAGGTTTATTATGGACTGTTCTTCAAACTTCAAATTTGCTTTTAAATTCCATGTGGCTTGGAAAGGAAATTGTGCAAAGCAGGAGCTAACAATACTATCACAAGTAGGGTGCTGGACTGAAATGGTAAACTCATTGCCTGGTTTATTATTATCTTATTTCAAGAAATTTATTTTGTGACGTAGCAGAAAATTGTGACAGCATTTTGCTGAAATAGTGTGTACATTAATTTCTTTTTTCCCCCGAAGAAGATCAGTAAGATTTTGAATTAATAAAAATAATTATTTCCCAGTAATGTACAGCATGCTTTTTTTACTTCTATCAATTTTAAGTGCAATTGTTTTACCAAAAAGTAGTTATTTGCAGTGTTCTGAAAGTAATTTAAGATCATATTTAAACTGTTTTAACAGAACTATTCAAAGGTAAAAGCCTATTCTACAGATCAAATAATTTATAGTTCACACATTTATTAATTAGTGACTACCTTTAGTTTAGATAAGATCATGTATTAATTTTATGCTACTAATCTTTTTTTTTTTTTCCTGGAATCAAGAGATGTTTCACTTTAGGGTTCATTCTGGCTTAGAATGTCATGAACCTTTGTGCAGAAAAGAAAAAATGTATACATAAGCCCTTTTCAGTCACTGCACAAGCTTACAGCATTTACGGTATACACACTGTACAAGTTTTTTTCTTTGTTTTCTCCCTATCTGGATCTGATGAAATTTTAAGAAAGAAAACAACTGAGAGTGAGCCATGTGAATTATAGTGGACTGTAGTTTGGGTAGTTCCCTTTGATGACAAAAAGAATTCAGCATTATTACACACTGTAAGCAGAGAGCGATTTGAGTTGCACACTTACATAAATCCCTCCATGTCTTCTTTACTTAACAGGACTTGCAGGCACAAGATAGAGCTCACCGAATTGGTCAGCAGAACGAAGTTCGAGTTTTGCGACTATGCACTGTGAACAGTGTGGAAGAGAAGATTCTTGCTGCTGCAAAGTATAAGTTGAATGTAGATCAAAAAGTTATTCAGGCTGGAATGTTTGATCAGAAGTCTTCAAGTCATGAAAGGAGAGCTTTTCTACAGGCTATACTGGAGCATGAGGAAGAAAATGAGGTAATGTTGTTAGAAATAATTGAGAAGAGCATGTTTGAGGGAGAACTTAATTTTTCCCTAAGTTCAAAGACTGACTACTTCAAAATTAGAACTGTAATCATTATCTTACCATCCAGTCAAAGAAATCTCTTTTTTTTGGTCATAGTAATAGGTTGTTATCTGGTGATGATAAAATCTTTTGCATATTAAATCCATTTTGCTCTTTCAGTTTTGCCAAAAACTTTCTGAACAAGGGCTGTTTTTGTTTTTGTTTTCCAGGATATAAAGCAGTCTTTAAAACCAGTTCATGTTTTAAAATAGTGTGATTTTCAGATATACTGAGAAAACTAGGACTTCTTACATTTAATCATTTGAAACCCTGCTTTTTCTTTTGGGTTCTTGGTAAGACTTTAGATGTTGTTTGGGCAAGGCAGCCAAAATAACTTTTTTCTTGGTTCTGTACCAAGAGACTTGTAATTACCAGTTTCTATTCAGAAAAAAAAAAAAAAATAGCTGTTACAAGACAGCTGTCACACTTTTGTGTACAGTAGTGGACAGTGAGATTGAAGTATCACTGGCAGTTTGTCCCGGTCTTTGAAACTGTGGTTGCGGAATGGTGAGCCCCTTCTTTTCTCTGGTGCTGCAGATTATTCTTTTACTGTGAACAATCATCGTTTGGATAAGCACTGCATTTAGAAAATACTATGTTAATGTATTACTTATACTGAAGGCACACACTAGAAGTCCCATTTTGCAGTGTTTTTTTCCTACCTCAGAAAATTATAGAATGGTAAAAAGGCTTGGGTTGAAGAGACCATGAAGATATCTAGCTCCATCTCCCTTCCCATGGACAGGGTTGACAGCTGCTAGATCTGGCATTACATCAGGAAGGATGTCCAGGGCCTGGCCATGAATAGCTCTTGGGATGGCACATGCACAGCTTCTCTGGGCAGCCAGTGCTGGTGCTTCACTACCCACTGAATGAAAAAAATATCCCCCTGACATCTGATATAAATCTCCCTTTTAGTTTAAAACTGTTTCTCTTTGTCCTATGACTGTGTAAATAGTCTGCTTCCTTCCTGTTTATAACCTTCTTTTAAGTAATAGAAGGCTGCAATGAGGTCTCCCTCGACATTTCGCTTTTCCGTGCTGAACAAGCCCAGATCTCTCAGCCTTTCTCCGTAAGTGAGGTGCTTCAGCCCTTTGTCAATTTCCATGGCTCTCCTCTGGACCTGCTCTAGCAACGCTATGTCTTTCTTACATCGCAGGCTCCAGATTTTAATGCAGTACTCCTGATGGGGCCTGACAAGGGCCAGTTAGAGGTGATCACCTCCTCCTCCATGGTGGCCGCCTCCTCTTTTGATGCAGCCCAGGATGCAGTTGTTCTTCCAGGCTGGAAGCACACACTGCTGGCTCACTTCAAATTTCTGGACCACCAAAACCTGCATGTCCTTCGCTAGGAGTTCTCTTCCCAATTTGTATACATACCAGGGTTTACCATGACCCAGGTGCAGCATCTTGCATTTGGCATTGCCGAAGGTGTGTTCATGTGGGCCCACTTCCCATTCTTAGCCAGGTCCCCATGGATGACATCCCTTTCTTCTGTTACGTCAGCTGCATCACTCAGCTTGATGTTGTCTGCAAACTTGCTGAGGATACACTGAATCCCTCTATGTCATTGATAAAGATGTTGAAGAGCACTGGTTCCAGAACAGGGGGATCTCTTGTCACTGGCCTCCACCTGGACATGGAGTCACTGACCACAATGTTTTGGCTGCAACCCTCCAGCTAATTATTTATCCCCCAGATAGTCCACCCTTCAAACCCATATCTGTCCTGTTTAGAGATAAAGATGATGTGTGGGACTGTTTCAGAGGCCTTTCAGAGGTTTGGGTCTGTTTCTAAAAAGACGGAGAAAGAGGAATGCTCCTGATATAGTGACATGATGTTGGTTTTTTTTTGCTGGTGACACTTTAATTTTTTTTTTCTTTAGGTAGGGCCATATTCAGTTTCCTTTCTATAAGAAAAGACTTTATACTACTGAATTATATTTCTAAGGGAGTACTGTAGAACATCAGAACAGAAATGCATGCATTTTAGCTGAAGCCCTAGCTGTGCTTCTGACCCAGGAAAACCACAAACCAAAATTTCCTGGTTGCCTGTTTGCTCATTTCCTCATTCTCAATTTATGGAGGTGGTAATAAGTCCCAATTGTCTCTAATTTTGTCTACTTTGTGTTACTTCTGAATTGCCGATCATGTTAGAAGTTTCAGTTTTGGTTTGCATTTTTCACACATGTACTGACAGAAGGACGCTCAGTGCATCGCTGGCCTGATGCAGACTGTTACTTTATGTTGAACATGAAAGCTTCTTTCTGGTACCTTTATCAATCTTTGTGACCAGGAGGAAGATGAAGTTCCTGATGATGAGACTCTGAATCAGATGATCGCCCGACGTGAAGAGGAATTTGATCTCTTTATGGTGAGAGTGATATGATCGTATGCTGTATATCATTTCTAGTGTTTTTAGCAAAGGCTTTAACCTTATATGTCATTTAAATGTTGTAAAACTTTGTTGTAGGAATGGCTTTATTTACTTGCATTGCTTATCTGAGGAAAGGAGAGCAGACTTCCTAAACGCAGAGTTCCTCACAAGACAGAAAGACTTCAGAGATCCTTGCAGTCAGTAGCAGAGCAGTGCCGATCTGGAAGACACAACCTAAGAAATTTAGGCAGTCTAAAACTGATAGTCAGTGTTTGTCTTACAAGTTGTACAGCATGCTTTTGTTTTTAGAACTTTTTTCACTTTTGTGCTGTGATACTGACAAAGGCAAACACGGGAACTGAACAAGATAGTAAACTAGTAGACTTACAGTGCAGTTCTCCTTGGAAATTAGCTGGTTTGCTAATTTTTCTTGATTTCTTCAAGAGCCCTGTTAACTTCATTGCTGCTGCTAGAACTGTTGAAGAATTACCAGAGTAGTTACAGTGATCCAAATGTGAACAATGGAATAATTACTAGTATGTTAGGGTAGGCATGGCTTCCAATTTTTTGCATCTGTGCAGTGGTGAGGATTGCTGATGGGCTTTTAAGAGACACTGAAACAACAGAAAGAAGATACTTAAAAATTTAACCACTGAGGGTTAAGCATCATCTCTTCTCATTCTACCTATGTTGCTTCATTCTGCAGGACTGAGCAACAAAGACACTTGTGGGATCAAATGAAATTGTATCAGAAAGTGCTATCTGGAGAAATGACATTTCTAGGATTCACAGGATATTCACTAGGATAATCACACGTTATTAATTTCTTGCTGTCTGCCCAGATATTAATTAGTAGAACTTACTTACACAAGTGTACGAGGGCTGTTCTTATCCAACTAACAATTCTTCAAATGCACAAATGAACAAAGGCCAAATCCCCCACATGGGGGTGCCTTTACTCATTGAAGAATCACATGTCTTGTCCTTTTGTGCTAAGTTTGGTGCAGCGTGATTTTAGAAGAGCTGAAATCTCCAAAGGGTGGAAAGGGAGTGCTTACAGACATTTGTCTTTTTAAGCGTTCTCTCAAAGACTAAGGAGATTTGAATGACAGAAACCAAAACTTGAAAGGAGTAATTTCGGCCCAGTTATTGGCTTTTTACTTGTCGATTGTGTTCTCCATCACAGCCTGTTTTGCATATGCATTCTAGACTTTTTGCTGCAACTGTAGCTGTCCTCACTGAGTGTACTAAATGCATAGTGATCAATATAAGCACTAATGTTTCAGAAATCAGGTCAAAAAAGAAGTAACCTGAGTTCAATGAATGTAGATTTGCGGCTGGAAACAGTAACTTAGTACTGCTCCATCAGATCCAGAAGGAAAGAATTAATCCATGAATGGGAGTAATGGCTTTTGCAGGGAAATTCTGTAAGTCTATCTCTTCTAGTTAAGTTTGAAAGTAAACAGCAATCCAATAAAACAGTTGACCTGCCTAGAGTGGAGATGGTTTTAACACTGTATGCTGTGTGTTTTTCAAGTTAATTTTTGTGTGAGTTTGTAAGGGACAATAAAGAGCTGGTGGTAGAAATTTGAAGATGCAGAGGTAAAGAGCTTTGACAACCAGGGATTTGAAAATATTTAAGGTGGAAACATTGAGGTTAAATGTTAATCTCTAAGAGAGATTTTCATTTATTATTAAGCTGTTCAGTTGTAAGATGAAATTCTGAAAACCAAGTTTGGTAGTCAGGTTTATTCTTTTTATTAATCTCTTAGGTCTTAGGTAGTGATATAGAGAGCATGAAGTTAAATTTATATTTTTCTTACCTCAGTGATGCCCAGGTAGCCTTTTCCCTTCTGTGCAGATGTGATAGGAATTCAGTAAAGTGTAATATCCAAGAAAAATTGTGTTTTGGTTTGTTCATTTAATTAGGCTTAAAGGTGCAAAAACATCTATCTTGTTTATATAAATCAAATATTTATTTTTTTAGTCTGAAATGAGAAGTTCCAAAACAATAGATGAGAGAGAAAACTGACAGGTTTCTCAAGAATCTATTATTTTGTCACTTTTTGGATTAGAAGTATTCTTTGACATTAATCCTGTAGTATTCAGAGGATATTTAGCTATGTATGCAGAGAGGATGCATACAAGCAGACTATGTTCCCATGGTTTTTGGTGGCTCCTCATATGTAGGTAAAAATTCCACATAGCCCCAGTGTGTCCTACTTTTGTATTCAGTGCAAGTGATGACACTTCTGATTTTTCATCTTATAATAAAAAATGTATGCAAAATTCAGAGTGTTTCAATGTAATCTCTGCAACCATTGTCATCTCTTCATAGTGTGGTTTAACAAGGGTTATTTTTTCTGGCAAAATGACATTATGGCAGCAGTTGACTGTATACATCAGTGTTTTTAAACTGAGTACATTTTATGACTGAGTGGGTTTTATTTTAAGGTGTATTTGAAAAGGCTGTACATATTGTCTTATTTGAGCTAGTTAAATAACCTAAATGAGATTCATGGGAGCTTAGGGCTTAGATCAGCATATAGTCAATGCAGAGAAATGGATGCTTTCCTGGGAGAACTATAAACCACCTAATTCACACAAGAATGTATCCTGAGTATCCGTATCTATTTTATGAGGTAATTGGTCACCACAGTTGAAATTAATTTGTGTGAGTAATTGAAGTCCAGCTTTTTATTTTTACAGCATATTACCCTTTTAATATTCTTAACATTTTACTTAATCTTGCCTGATTTTTATTGTATGTGTTTTCATTTTTTCTTAATGCAGGAGAAGTAAAAATTTTTGTTGAAGCTGGTTGGATTTCTGTCACCGAGTCATCTTTTCTTTGAATTCTTAATTATCTCTCTTGATTCCTTTTTTCTAATGTCTGCTTTTAAATTTACTTTCTCTGATATTCAGAATCACAAAACTAGTATGTTTTCAATTATTCTTTTTAGTTATATAACATATTTTTGAGGATGTTGTAAAGGAATTAATAATATTTGCAAATCAGATTTATGAATATATAGAAACCGTAAAACTGTGTGTGGGAAAAAAAAATGGAGCTTTTTAATGGATAGCTTCCTTCTTTCTTAATCTACGTTGTCTTACCTGGGTCCTGTGGAGTTACTTCAGTGTAAACTAGCTATGGAGTAGTGAACTTCACAGAAAATCAACTGTAAAATGTAACTACTTTCTACAGTTGCATTTTACAAGTCTTGGGCTAGAGGAAAGGAAGTACTTGTGAAGAACTTGGTTTAAAATTTCAAGTATTCTTAGCTGGCAGGAATTCCAGTGGTTTGTTTCAATTGTCTTTACAACTGTTTTATCCTTTCCCATCTACCATTTCAGCGTATGGACATGGACCGTCGTAGAGAAGATGCCAGAAACCCCAAACGCAAGCCCCGCTTGATGGAGGAGGATGAATTGCCATCTTGGATTATTAAGGACGATGCTGAAGTTGAAAGGCTCACGTGCGAAGAAGAGGAGGAAAAGATATTTGGAAGAGGATCCCGTCAGCGCAGGGATGTGGACTACAGTGATGCTCTCACGGAGAAGCAGTGGCTGCGGGTAGGGTAACTCTTTGTTTGTTTTAAAGATGACACTTATTTGTGTGTTGTTCATTTACTTATTCTTTTTTTTTTTTTCATTGAAAACTACAAAGTTGCACAATGGAAATAGGTAAGATCTACTTTTAGCTGGTAGTAAGCATTTGCAGCTGCACCTCTACCTATCTGTTTATTAAGTAGCTTAATTTAGTCTTTCTAGTAACTTGGAAGCTTCCACACAATTCTTCTTTCCCCATGCTCTTCCTTTTGCAAGTCTTGGTTCTGTTGAGGCAAAAAAAAAATCTTGCTAAGTGGGGTTACTAGAATTCAAAACCTTAAAGAAGAGTTTCTTTGGTTTTGTTGCATTTGGGGAATCTTGCCATTTTCTGCAAAATACACGTAAAATGAATTCTAATCCATACATCTTTTTAGAATGGTAGGAATAGGGATGTTAAGAAGGTTAAGAAAATGTTTTCAAAACCAGCAAATTTGGTAACATTATGATTTCTAATACATACCAATAAAATACTGTGCACAAAATTAGTCTACATTGTTTAAGAGAATGTTTTTTTTAGAATAATCACAGATTTGATGCCAATGTGAATATAGTTTTTGTGGGTAGAAATCTTATGTACTTGAGTTATGAAAGTGATCGTGAGAGTGCACTGTGAGAGATGCTGCTGAGACTTGATTTTTTTTCTCTTCCCGTAGCTGCTATTACAGCTTTGTATCTATCCTCTTCATTGGCCTTTGCAGAAGGAAACTTTGCATTTCTGAATAACAAGTCAGTTTGAGAATATCAGTATCCAGTACTCAGCTGCCTCTTTGCCTTGATTTATGTTGGAGGTTTACTTCATCTCTTTTCTGAGGAGTTCTGCTAGATTCTGATCATTCTGCTGATACACCGTATGCTGAATATTCTAGTTAAGGTCCCACCTTCATAAATATACACATCATAGCAGATCCCTAAAGGAAAGATAACTCAAGGCCTGTGTGCATGCATGTGTACTGTCAAACTATGTCAGCTCTGTCCTTGTCAAGAGGTCAGGTACATGAGTTCGGAAGCAAGAGGCAAGATAATAACAGAAGCAGTAAGCATGGACATAAAAAGTGTCAAGTGAGACAGTGCTGCTGTCCTAAAGTACCTGAAATTCAGTAACAACCTTCCAGAGAAACTGTAAAATACAAACAGGCTTCATCACTAGCTGTCGCTGCAGCTTGCTTTTCTTTAACTGTTGGCATGACAACTACGTTCCCTAAAAAGGAAGGAGGAGTTTGCTCCTGGTCTTAAGAGGCATGTGTATTGTGGAAGTGTATTGTGCTGTGGGAGATTGTATCATTGCGCCGTTTCTATCAGGCCTGCAAAATATTGGATCTGTGGGAAGATTTCCTAGAGTCTCATGAGTGCTTCTGTAAGGTCGGCCTTGCTCAGAAGAATCAGCTTCAAGAATCAGAGGATTTTTTTGAGAGACCATGAAATAGTGCGTTTATCCTGCTGATCTAGGGGCATTTTCATGTTTAACGTATTCTTTGCCATCTGGAATACTTACTCTGTACTTATCTTCATTCTAATAGCATTGACTAAGGCAGAGGCTTCAAGACAGCTCTTGCATGACCGTTACAGATTATCTAGTTCTCATGGTTTTTTGTCAGTTGTCTCTGACGCTCTCTTACTCTGAGGCTAAATATCAGCATTCTTCTTGTTCAGGGTAACTTCTGGCTAGATGACATGTGTAAAGTTCTGTTCTTTTATTGTGCATTTGATTTGAAATAGCTTTGTTTGTTGGCCAGACAAGCATGTTTGAGTCCAAAATGAGTGTTGTCTTGTTTACTTCCTTCTGATAGGCACAATCCAAAAGGGCCAAATGTATCCTGGGGTTCATTGTGCACAGCATAATTATATAGTCAGAAAAAATGATTGTCCAACTGTACTCTGCGTTGGTGCAGCCTCTCCTTAGTATTATGTGCTGTTTTAGGCTCTACTATATAAAGTGCGTATAAAAATGTTAAAATGAGTCCCAAGGAGAGCAAAAACAGTTAAAGGACTTGAGGACAAGATGTATAGGGGATGGCTGAGAGTAGCTTAGTTAGGGAGTAGAGGGCTGGGAAATGAACTCATTGTGGTCTATAACTTTCTCATGAGGAAAAGCAGAGAGGGAGGTGTTGATCACTTCTCTCTGGTTACTTCTTCCATTGCCAAATCTTAGCAGAATGCATTGGAAGCAAACACAGTCCTTGAAAGAGCTAGGGCTACAGTTTCCACATGAAGAACTCATCTGTAGAGGCTGTAAACTCTGTCATTATACCCGGTATTTTCCTGACTTAATTAGTAGGTCTCAGATGAAAATGTAGGCAATGCTCTTTAAATGAGGGGAGGTTGACCCCAGAAAACCTATTTAAAACGAACTAAAAATTCACCATGCAATTTCCATTCTGAAGGATTGAATTTTAGAATTTTTTTATGAAGAAAAATATTGAAAGTCTCCATTTTAATACTAAGCCTATCAGCTTAACAGTTATCCACACCTCCAGTCTGCCATGGCAATTAACATTACAATTAATGATATCCTAACTTTTTCCAGAGGAAAACAATATGTATAAATATCCATGAAAACCACTCTACTATTCAAAGAAGAAAAATAAATGAACATTTTATGATGCAAAGAAACAAGAAGTCTACATTAGTATATAAAGACAGGGTGAACAGCAACAGGAAATATTTGTCTCAGGGCTGTGAACAGAAGCCACCATGGTGAACCATTTATTAGTGATCATAAAAATGTATTTCTGATTAAGTTTTGTGTTCACTGTTCCCCTGCAGATTAAACTGTCTTGTCTGACGGGGAGAGAGTAAATCCTTGGAATACTGTTTAATTCCTTTATTTGGGAATCTTCCGGTTTTTACTATTGAGTGACCTTTTAACTTGCAGCCTGCTCTCCTCAGAGATTTGTCTTCAGGCAATGAAAATAACATAGTCATTGCTAGGAATACTACTGAATTGTCTTAAACTTTGTTCTTAAGTTCTTAACTAATTAATGAGGTGTTTTAACAAACTGTTGAAAAGGAAAGAAAAAAAAATGTCAGGGAAGAATAAAATGATACATTTCACCAGTAAAAGATTTATTTTAGACTACAGAAGAAGGGATCTGGAAGTGAAGCCAAGTAGTAGTACAGCCAAGGTATAAAGACCTGTTTTATTCATTTTTCTTAAAATCCGTGATAAGGAAAACAGAACATCCCATATTGTAGGACACAGAAGTATTATATTCTTTATTTCAGTGTTTGTTATTTTAATAGAATTTTGGAAAACCGAGAAAACCCCACCTGTTCTTGTCACCCACTTAAAAAAGTTTCTAATGCAGCTAACTATCTTTGCCCCCTCTCCTATGAAACATAAGATAGTTGGGTGAGTTAGAAAACAAAATAAAACAACCTCCCCCCCCCAAAAAAAAACCATAGTAGTGATGGTCGCATGGTACCATGTACTGTCATTGTTCTGCTAAAGATAAGTTGTCCAGATTCAGAATTCCAAGTAAGTTAGAGAGAAGATAACCAGTGCAATTTGAAAATAGGAAGAAAACTCTTCTCTTTCCAGTATTTCTCAGTAAAATGAACAGTCCTGAAATGCTCTAGCATTTTGTCTGTGCAACGAACATATGCATCTCTGTCATAAGTACAAGATAAATTGGAAAAAGAGATGCATCTCAGTCTTGTTAAATTTTTCTTGAAGATGAATTACCTGGGAATCCAGAAGCCAGGAAGCATGTATTTTTCTTTAACTGTTTTTCTCTGCTGGTGAAAATTGTACGTAATAGATCACACACAACTGGAAAGATTGGAGCAAGTAGCAAGGAAGACTTGTTTGCAGTCAGAACCCTATTTCTATCTTTCACCTTTTTGTAATTAGTGTGAAATAAGATATTTCCTATGCAAATTGCTGTCAGAAGGGTTCTTGCATTTCTTGCTCATCCGTTTCGTTTCAGAAACATTCCCTTTCATTATCAGGCTTGTTGAGTGATTCTTAAAATCTTTCAATTTGCGCTTAGACGTTGTTATTTTTGGCAAGGGAAACTTCAAGGAATCAGTACTGGCTCAAGTAAAGAAGAATAAGTGTGACAACTTCATAGTGTTATTTATAAATCTTATGTAAGAATAAACGTGCAAAGTACAATTGAGTTGCCTAAAATGGCATTTCATCAATTGAATATTATCTTTATGTATGCAATCTGGAAACTGATAATTTTTTTCCGGACAATTTAAGAAAATAATTGTGTTTAGAAAAAATGACATTTTTCCTGGCTAGATAGTTTTATAGTAGTATCTCAGAGATGTGGAAGTAAATAAGACACATCTGAAGACAGTATTACCCTTAAAAAAACACACACTCCATCTTGATCTGTATTGTGTCACAGCACGTGGCAATAATGCAACGGAAGGGCTTGAGACTTCAGTGGTAAGGAAGGGAGGAGAAGAAGATCTTTAAAAAGAGAGAGGAATCCCTCTAGTTATGTTCCTTTCCTCGTAATGGAATATTAACAGGAAGGGGAATGCCTGTTTACAAGGGTTGATAGTGATAGCACAAGGGAGGGAATGGTTTTGAACTGAGACAGGGCAGGTTTCGGTTAGATATTAAAAGGAAGATTTTCACACAGAGGGTGGTGATGCACTGGAACAGGTTGCCCAAGGAGGTTGTGGATGCCCCCTCCCTGGAGGCATTCAAGGTGAGCCTGAATGTGGCTCTGGGCAGCCTGGTCTGGTAGTTGGCAACCCTGCACATAGCAGGGGGTTGAAACCAGATGATCATTCTGGTCCTTTTCAACCGAGGTCATTCTGTGGTTCTGTGATTGATCATACTCAATTCCTGGTTTGTTTTTCTTTTGTATTTGAAATTACAACTGTATCTGTTACCACTTCAATTAAATCAGTCTTGAAGACTCAATCACATTAAATTTATTTATTTACAACTGTTAGTCTGTAAATAATATTTTTTTCGTCATAGATTTGCCTATAGTATTTTCATAGATAGTATTCTTGCAGTGTATTTCTTAAACTTGCATCTTGTTCCATTTGTGCAGTTTTCTTCTGATTTCTTTATCAATACACTATAAGGTTCTAAACAATCTGAAATACACAGATAACCACATAGTTCAGAACAGCTATTATTAACAACCCTTTCAGAATTATATGTATCATGTAACAGTGTTCACTTGTGAGGGCAACTGCGAAAGAAATGGCTCTCGTTTTATTATGTTGGCCAACTGTGAGAGACAGATGTTGGTGGCAAGGCAGTAGAAATTGAACCTTCTCACCAGTGTTCTGTTATGTGTTGTTACTGAGTGACAGATGGCAGCAGAGGGCCACTCTGTCAGAATAGAAGTGCATTAAAAGTAAAGGTGTGTCGTTGAATTCCTCCATCTGGAAAAGGTTGGACCCATTGACATTCATCAACACTTGCTGAACATTTATGGAGACCAGCCAGTGGATATAAGCACAGTGAGACAGCGGTGGTGTATTTCAGCAGTGGTAACAGTGGGTCACCTCCACTGGTGCAGATTGTTATGTGCATGGCATACAGCCTCTTGTTCACTGCTGATGAAAATGCATAGCTAATGATGGTGACTGTGTTGAAAAATAGAGTTTTGTAGCTAAGAATTTGCTCTATCAAATTCAGTTATTGTGTTCTTTATATTTGTTGTGTTTTCCTTGAAAATAGGAAGCATTACTTTTGAAGTTACCTATGTGCAGTGTTTTCTAAGTCTGTTATGTACTGGCTTCCAATCCTCTAGTTTTGAATTAGAGAGTTTCCACACAGTGCTAATGTGAACTAGAGTTGTTTGGTAGGTGATTTAGGTTTTCAGAAAGACAGGTAGAAGATTTAAAAAAGAAACAAAAAAATGATAAAAAACCAAACCAAAGTATCTTTCAGTGATAGACTAAGAGGTTGGTAACAATGATTTCTGGCATATAACTTTTTTAAGTAATTCCTTTGTTTTTTTCTTTCCTTGGATGAGTTTTGCTTGAACAACAGGCTGTTTCTTCAAACCAAATCAACTTAATAAGACATAAAGTATACATGTTTTTAAATGGGAGAAATGTCTCACTTATTTTTGAAAGCCTGCAGAAGTCCACAAGAGTTTGTGGTTGAGTAGATGTAGACCACAGAATAAAGATGATGCTGTTTTGCCATTTAGTGTCTTAATGCAGTAAAGCATTTATTCTCAGTGCTCTGTTTGCCTAAAGAAGTCATGTTCACAGTTATTACAGTATAACTAATTCAACCATTCCTTTTTATCACTCAGTTCGTTCCCAACAATGGAACTTACATTTGTGTCAATGTAGTTTCCTATAACAGGGAGGAACTTCATCAGTGCTGTCTTTCTGTGGTACTTTATTTACTAATTGTCATATTACAGATAATGATTATACAGTAAGATACAAGTGTTTATACCAGAACAAAAACAAAGTACATAGGATAAAAGCATTATTCGTACAAAATTTTAGATAGCTATTTTTTCTAAATCTTGGATGAGGCAATTTTTTTAAAGGTATGTACTTGAATTATAATGTCAGGCTTCTTTTTCACAGCAATCTTTAAAATCAAATGCAAGGAATTTTTTCTGCAATTTGCATTAATATTACCCCTAATTTCCAATTGAAAGCATACAGTTGGAGTTTCTGTGCTAATAATAAGCAGCGTTTACAATTTTTAAATGCAAAACTGAAAACAGCTTTCTCTCACTTCTCAGAAAGAAGCAGTTTTCAGTAATGTGAACATGCAGACTCTGACATACAAATATTGGCTGAAAAGTTAGAGTTCCTTATTTTGTGGAAGTCCAGCATAGCTGAGAAGACTTTCTATTACAAGTTTGTGTTTTTGTAATAATAGCATTTTGTTTGCATTTTTTAAGAAAAAAAGTGTTTGTTCATTTCTCACTTGCAATGGATTGAAAACATCTGGAATCTTCCCTGTCTGTATTAGAATCAGTCATTAGTGAAAATAAAGAAACACTAGAAGCATTTACTCATTCTTTGCCTTGGGCAGATTTGAATTTATGTGGTGCTTTAGTTTAGACGTAGCAAAGTCAGAATGGAAATTTGCTGTACGGTGTTATCTGAAATTTAGTTTACTTTCCCAACCCTGTTTTTAACTCCAGATAATTTAGTCATTGAACATTTGATTGTAATGTATATCCATGCCCTTTTATCCAATCGGAAATGTGGTATAATTTTTATTCTTCATAATGGTTATCATTAATATACTGATTTCTATGCTGTAATGTAGTGAGAGCAATCTAGTTACAGAGAAAGAGGAGCCAGCAGATAATTCTGATATGTGGAAGCTATAGAACAGCCAGGTATCAGGAATGTCAGCAATTGAGAAACTAAGCAGAACTGGATTTTGAAGTGATCTTCATGGAAGACAGATTTCAGGTTTGAAAGTTGAAGTCTTCATCAGCTGTCAGACACAAACTGAGAAAAAATATAAAATTAAGACAGGATTTCAAATGGAGCATAGAAGGAAATAAGTGAGGTTTGTGTTGGAATATCACTGCAGGATTTAGATTATTCTGAAGAGAGAAAATGGTAGGTAGCAGTAGAGAAGTGACACTTCAGTGTTTTTGACACCTTAGCCTTTTGTGGGATTTTTTCATTTCTTTCTTCTCTTCAAAATTGTTAAACAGGAAATTCATTTTTTTTGTAAAGCAGTAGCCTCTTCTTAATAACTGCTTTACTGATAGGTTTTTTGTTGTTAAGCCCTTAACAGCCCTTTAGTTCAGTTTTTCATGGTCAGTTGTCAGAACAGTGCAGTCCTGATTTCAGCTGGGACACGATTTTCATAGTGTCTGATATGATGCTATGTTTTGGCTTTAGGAGAAAAGTGCTGTTGATAACACACCTATGTTTCAGCTGTTGCTGATCAGTGCTGCACAGAGCCAAGGACATTTCGGTTTTTCAGCTCGTCATACTGCCCTGCCAGCGAAAGGCTGGTGGGCCACAAGGAGTGGGAAGGGACAGAACCAGGGCAGCTGACCTAAATGGGCCAAAGGTATGTTCCATACTATTTGGCATCATGTAAAAAAAACATAAAACCGAGAAGAGTGAACTGATTGGGTGGCAACTGCTGCTCTGGGACTGGCTGGGCATGAATGTGTGCAAGGTGAGCAGGTGCATTGTGTGTCCCTTTTTTTATAGATACACATTTATACTGTTATTATCATAGTCAGTTCTCTTTCTCTCTCCCTTTTTTTTTTTTTTTTTCGCTGTCTTAGTAAATAGTTTCTATTTTAACATGTGCCTGTGAGTACTACTTCCTTTTTTTTTCTGATTCCTTACCCCATCCCACCTTGAGCTGAGGTGGTGTGAGCAAATGGCTGTTTGTTGCTGAACTGCTGTTGGGTTAAACCACAAGTGCATGCTACTTACTGTCCCTGGAAAAGCTCAGACTTCTGAAAAGTTTGCATACCTGAGCTAGTATTTGTGCTTAGAGAATATAAATGCTAGCATACTTTTCCTGTTCATTTATGTTTTCGGGATTTTCAACACATTTTTATCATCAAGTAAATTTATCATGTCTCCCAACTACATTTTTATTTCCTTTTGTGTCTTTAGTGTCTTTGACTGTAAGTAATAGCAATGCCTTTTCAGTATGCTTTAGCTTAGTCATACTGTAGTTATATCAAAAGAAAAATAACTGTCTTCAAAGTTGTGTAGTATGAACATTAGAGACAGGACTTACATACCAAATCTGATACTATTCTCTGCGCCTCCACTGATTAACTCTATGAAGTTGTTTGATTCCTGTAAAATGAGTTCAGAACTGATCTAAGACCTATATGATGCTTGTGGAAGGTAGTCACAAAACACCACACTGCTGTAGCTCTTCATGTTTGCTTGGATCTGTAAGTATAAGTTGAAAATGTGTTCAATACTGGTGTTCAATAATGTGTCGTGTTTTCAAGAATCTAACTGCATAGCTACAGCTGCTTCTTTAATGCCCTATTCTTTTAATGGGGGTACAAATTTGTTTTCATTTTGATCTTTTCTGTGGGACTCTTGTAGCATAGTCTCCAGATTTACTAATGCTTCCACCTCCAAATAGCTAAGATAGTTTCATTTACAAAGAAGAAAATGTAATTGCAAGCAGCAATATGAACGTTCGTTGACTAAGAATCAATTACTTCTGTTTGGCTTCTCAAAAATCAACTTTTTGTGTTTGTGTGGGTTTCTATTTCAGATGAAGGAGATTTGACTTTGTAATTTGTGGCCTATATACTCTTTCTTACAATTTTGAAGCCCCAATTGAGAAAGGAAATAGTTTTGTTTACGTGGACTGGAATACAACAATAAGATTCAGGAAAGTTTTGTCAGTGGTAGACTTAAAATGAGTCATGACGCTTCCAGTGGCTGCTTCTCTGCCTTTGAAGAGGTGTCAGTCCTTCGCAAAATTGGACTCTATTAAATTGTCACAGCATCATGGCTTTCTTTCAAAATGAAGGCTTCAGGCTATTGTACTCTTTTGTCTTGTTTCCTTAAGAGAAGGAAGTTGTTAAAGTTTTGTTTGTGTACTGTCTTTCTTGACTCTCTCACTGCTCACCAGTGTCACTTCTGTCCTAGAACGGTAGTCTAGGACTACCGGTAGATATATAGATATATATCCTATAGATAGAGGTTCAATCAGATGGATTAGTTTAATAGAAATTTTGTTGTATATGCACATGAGTAAGTACATACATAGATCGTTAACACCTTTGCTCTTACTAGATTTTTGTGGGTTTTAAGCCATATCTAGGGCAGCATAACTAATAAGTTTTAAGTTTTGTTTTAAATACTACAATTTATGTCCAAAATGTAGATTTACTGCTTAGGAACCAATGTTGTCGCATTAATAGCATTTTTGAGCTGCTTGTGTTTCAAAATTCGTTTGCAAGCGCTGTCAAAAGAAATTGTAAATTAAGCCTTTAGTTCAGAAAAACTATCCAAGTTTACATATGTGTGTGTAAGTTTTGAAAGCTGATTATAGTAATCAATTGGTGTAAGTAGAAAATTTTAGTGTTTATTTGCAGGCCTGTGGTATGCTATGCATTAGTTTACTACTTGCTTGTCACTAATTTTAAAAATAGAAGTGTAAGAGTTATTTTCCTTGGGTTTTATTTTTATTTTGAAGTTTTATTTCATTGCCAAATGTGTAGCATTTAAAAAAAAATGTATCTTTATTTTTTCCTTCTGTCATGATTTTTTTTTTTTTTTTTTTTTGTTAAACTGTTACTGTATACTGTAAGCAAGAGCTATATGTATAATTATAAAATAACATGGCTGTATACTCTGAGGCGATGGTAACATTTTTTGGGAGCAGAACGTTTAACAAGGAGACAAAAACACAGATTATTGTAATTGAGCAGATGCCAATTTTCTGGAAGACAACCAAATTATACCGAAGTTAACAAAATGATAACTTGTTTGTTTTTACCTTCTTGTCAATTATAATAGCATTTTATCAGTTTCAGCAACCAAAACCTGATCTGCTCGCTGCAGAGCAGTAGGAATACATTTTCTGTGATAAATATCTCTTTAAAATGCATGCAACCGAATGCAGATTTAGATTCGTATGTGAAATTGTTTAATTTTGCCATTGCAGTTGAAATACTAGCAAGAATAAATAACTGCTCAACTAAAAATCTAATTTGGATGGCTAGAATAATGAAGGGAAAAATACGATAAGTAGTTGTCAATATCAAAGCAGGCTGAAGGAGGAAGGCTTCAGGCCTTGTGGTAGGTAGAATGAAACAGCAGATTTGAGTATCCACAATCCTTTCAGTATTAAATTTCAGTAAAATAAAATTACTTGTATATGAAAACATAGCCTTTCCCCAGCTCTCTTTTTTTTCCTGATCAGCTGATGAAGAGACTAGCAGCTCGCTGCTTTGCTGGCTTGTTAATTTTATCCCCACTAACTGTGATTTCCGATAGCTGGCCTGCTGATAGTGGTAAGGTAAATATCCTTTTTCATTGCTGTCTTGAAGATTCAGTAGAAGTACATCACAGGCATGTGTAGGTGTTTAACACATCAAAAGTCGGTGCTCTCTGTAATTCTGTGTACCACTGTGTGCTTAAGGAGAGCAATGACATTAACTGTTGACAGCCTTGCATGCTGTATTTATTATTAGCATTTCTAGCTTCCAAGATATGCAGAGAAATTTCTCTATCTTCGTTAGCTGCAGTGGTTTGTAGTGGGTGTCCTGCTTTAGCCAAATGAATATTAATGAATTTGTGTGCAGATTTTTTTTCATTCTTTTTTCTTCCTAACTCATCAGATCTCAAGCCTCCTTCATAATGGTTATCTGAGTGCTGTGGAAGCATGATGTAAATTGTTTTTTCATTATTAAGGCCTAGTTTCAGGCTGTCCCTCAGGATTCTGCGTGTTCGTGTTTGTTCTGTGGATTTGCACACTGGAGAATGCATAGGAAACAGATTTTGAAATCCCACTGGTGTTTTTAACATGCCAGGTTGTTCTGTGTTGCGCACCAGGTTTTGTTCACAAAACGTTTTTCAAGAGACATTGTACACAATTGAAAGAAATTATGTCTGGGCTGTAATGACTCTTTTCATGTAGATTGTTATGCTCACATGATCATAAATATTAGCCATGTTTGGTGCTGTGGAAAAATGAAGGTAATTGCCTTATGATTAGAGCTCTTTCAGCTTCGAGAAAGGATTGATTAGCATTCGCATGTACTCCAGGCAATATTGAGAGGCAAAAGGGACAAATATCAACAACAGTTACGTTCCGAGAAAGCGTTAATCAGAAAGACTAGTTTTAAGTTTCTTTGGGTTTTTTTTTTCCTTTTAATTCCAGCTCCTTTATGACCCAGGTGTTTTTTCTTTCTTTTCTTTTTTATTATGTTATTTTATTTTATTTTATTTTTTTGAGTGGGAAGGGGGGGGAGCCTTTCTCAAAGGAAGAAAAGTTCAGCTTTTTGGTTTATCACGTGGATCTGTTAGTCATTGTGTAAACGGATTCCTTTTTTCCCTAGGTTTTTTGTTTTGTTTTCTTTTTGTTTTGTTTTGTTTTGTTTTTGGTAGCAATTTTTTTTCTTAATCTCCCTGTATGGTGCTGCTGGGTCTGATTAAAAGCAAACATCCAGGTAATGGAATCCGGTGTTCATTGTTTGTGACTGTGTGGTGGTGCTTCTTTTTTTCCTTTTTTTTTTTTTTTTTTTTTTTTTTTGCATCCCATGTTATGAGTGCTTTTTACTGCAGAGCACTGTATTGTCAGTTCTTCTGGCTCTTTTCTTAAGATACCATTGTAGAAGACAATTATGTACTTAATAGCTGGCTTTAATGTTTAGATGATTTTTAAGTTACTTAAACTATTTGGAAGAGAATCTGATTCTTATTGTTAATGTGTAAGTTAGCTGTGCATTGTTTGTGTGAACAAAGAACTGTGTGTGATCTGGTTTTGGGAGCAGAGTGTAGTGTAGATTGTCCTATTTGAAATCAAGCAACATAAAATTCTGTTTTGTGTACAGCTAAATAATCAAGAACTGCCAGTTGTAACAAACAACTGTTTCCTGTATACTTACTGACACAGTACCACAGGCCCTCATTTTCTGTGAAACTGTGACATGGTGTGAAATTTAAGGTTCAGATAAATATTTATTCGTTTAGAGGACTGGAGGATTTTTAGATCAAATTAGCGTGCAGTGTGTCAGCACACTTTGCCAGCAACTCAGTTTTTTGTTGAACTCTTTTTATACAGGAAAACTTTTCGGATAAGTGAACTGAGTATTTACAGTTGCATTATCTGCATCCTTTGGGGCTTCACTTATGTTTTTAAATATAGTTTGTTATTTCTTTTTGCAATACATACTTTGTTTTAAAATTGTACTTTTTGAATCCATGACTTTCAGGCGATTGAAGACGGCAATTTGGAAGAAATGGAAGAGGAAGTCCGGCTTAAAAAGCGGAAGAGACGAAGAAATGTGGATAAGGACTCTGGGAAGGAGGATGGAGAGAAAGCAAAGAAAAGAAGAGGCAGACCTCCTGCAGAAAAATTATCACCTAACCCACCCAAACTGACAAAGCAAATGAATGCCATCATTGATACAGTGATAAACTACAAAGACAGGTGAGCACTTTCTCTCTCTTTTTCCCCTACCCTCCTGTCCTGCTTCAGTTTTATTTTCAGTCTTCAGAATGAATTGCTTACACAGCCTTTCTGAAAAGTAGTTCCTCTTAGGGCTTAATCCTGGAAGTCTTCCTTAATCATAGAATCATATAGCATCATAGAATCATAGAATGGCTGGTGTTGAAAGAGACCTAAAAGGTCAGCTAGTTTCAACACTCTGCCATGTGCAGGGTGGCCAACCAATAGACCAGGCTGCCCAGAGCCACATCCAGCCTTGCCTTGAATGCCTCCAGGGATGTGGCGTCCACAACATCCTTGGGCAACCTGTTCCAGTGTAAAATGAATGTAGAGAGTTTAATGTAGAGAGTTTAAATTTTGAAGACCCATCTGATAGAACTTGTTGAAATAAAAATATGTATTAAAGAAAAAAAAAAAGCATTGAGTTCTACTCAAAAATGAAGTCGTCCTGTTTAGGAGGTGTACTTCAGAACATGCAGCTTGAGAAGGATTTTCCGTTAATGAATGGTGCATCCTGTATTAATATCTCTTCAAATATGTATTTGAATTAATTAACCATTAATATGGATTTGTTACGGCAAGTTCTCCCCATGACCTGTTAGATTACACAAAACATGTAGGGTCAGTATTTTGAGCTCTTGATCTACCAAAGGAAAAAATGTGGAAATACTGGGAATAATGTGTTGTATGCATTTGAGGTAGAAGCCTGGTCATCAAACCATTTCAGCATCATAAAATAATTAATCGCTTAACCTTAGGAAGAAATGTGGTTCTAAACCAAAATATGACTTGAAGATTTTTTATTTGGCAGATTTTCAAATTGAAAATCATCTTTGCTTCAGGAGGAGAAAATTAAGTTGTTAGTTAATAGCACCTTTGAATCAGATTTGTTTCAGGAAGTTGTGGTTTTGAACTCTGCTTCTATTTCCCAAATCTTAGTACAGCCTTTTTATTTATGTATCCTTTCTTAACCATACGTTGAATTAGATGTGTCATATAAAGACTGATCTTAGCTAAATTAATATAAAATGCATTCAGAGACAACTGTGAAGTGTTTGCATTAGAAGACCCACACAAAGTAACAGTACAATTTTTGCATGTAAGGAAACTTTCAGAGTTTTTGATGGGAAGTTGCACTTCTTCATTTTTGCAGCTTCTATTCTAGATACGGCTGCAGAAAGTTAACTTAGATAGTTGGTGAAGGATACAGAACCTGATTTCTTTGGCACATTAACTGTTGAATTGAATCGTTCTGTGATCTGGGGACTTTCCAGAGTACTTGTTAAAGTTTGTTGTATCAGAAGAGGATTCACAGCAGTGAACAAGGATGAGCACGATGCTGACGACAAACTTAATATATTCACCCTTAGTATACTCTTCTCGTGAAAGACTCAAAATGAGCAGGCAATGTGCACTTGCAGGCCAGAAGGCCAGCTGTGTCCTGGGTTGAATCAAGGGAAGCATGACTGGCTTCTCATAAGTCCCCATCTGGAGTACTGCGTCCAGTTCTGGGGCAGTCAGCACAAGGACATGGAGCTGTTGGGGGCAGGGGGGCGGGGGGTCCAGAGGATCTGAGGGCTGGAGAACCTCTCTTATGAGGATAGGCTGAGGAAGTTGGGGCTACCAGCCTGGAGAAAAGAACGCTCTGGGGGGACCTTGTAGCAGCCTTCCAGTACGTGAAGGGGCCTAAGGGAAGCTGGGGAGGGATTTTTCATAAGGGCATGCAGCAAAAGGATGAGGGATGTGGGGAAATGTCTTTAAACTGGAAGAGGCTGATGAGACACCGAAACAGGTTGCCCAGGTGAGGTTGTGAATGCCCCCTCCCTCGAAGTAGTCAAGGCCAGGCTGGATGGGGCACTGAGCAACCTGGTCTAGGGAGAGGTGACCCTGCCTATAGCAGTGGGACTGGAACTAGATGATCTTAAAGGTCCCTTCCAACCCAGACCATTCTGTGTGTCTATGATCTTGCTGTGACTTTCTAACAGAGAAGCTGAAAAAGTGTTTAAATTTCAGGACTAGTGATCAGGGAATAATAACAAAGGATTTCTCATGGTTTGGCTCCCCATCCTGGAGCTTTTTCCTAGCTAACCTGCTTATGATGGGAGCTTCTACCTCTCAATTCAAAAATAGCAAGCATGCTACTTCCATGGGCCTCCTGTATAGCATTAAACTGTTACTGGGGATGGTTACTGATAGTAACTGATAGTTACTGGGTAAATAAAAAACTGTGCCCATTTCTTCTTCCCCAGGAAGTTTGTATCTGATTTCTGCCGTACAAGTAACTGTGCTGCTTGTAGAGAAAAGGCATGCCAGTCACTATCCTAGGAGCTTGTCTTTCAATTCTGCAAGACAGAATCATTTGCAACTTTAAAATGTATATGGAGCTGTAGTCTGACAGAATTTAAAAAAGCTTCTCTGCATGTTTCTCTACATTTGAGAAGAGCTCACACATATATAGGGTTTAAGTTGACTGATTTTGTGTGTGTGTGTGTCTGCACACGCATGTGTGTGTGTGTGTGTGTGTGGAGGTTCTGGTTAATGTTAAGGTGAAGAAGGAATCTCCAAATAGTTTCTTAATTGTTATCCTGTCCTTGAGTTCTGTTATAGCCATTTGGTGAGAAGTATACTGTTTTCCTTGCTTACTCTAGAAGTTTGAAAGATGATTTGAAGTTTGATAGAATGGGTTGTCAATGTCTAGGAGAGCTAAAAGCTATAATACAGGCAACAATAATAGAATCATTGAATGGTTTGGATTGGAAGGGACCTTTAAGATCATCTAGTTCCAGTCCCCCTGCTGTAGGCAGGGACACCTCCCGCTAGACCACGATCCTCAAAGCCCCATCCATTTTGAGGGATCTAAGCTTTACTAACCAGCACTACGAGCTGCAGTCATTAAAATAAGGTCAAAGAGAGATTGAGCAAATTAGCAGCATTTAAAACAAGTATTTGGTGTAGAGGAATGCAGCATATGATTCTTTCGAAAACAAAATTCAGAAGTAGATACCTAACTAGTTGTAAAACCCTTTTAAAGAACTCTATGCAAGCCATGAAAGTTAGCACTGAGGTCACATCCTTGTGGAGGTATATCCCATTTAATAAAGCAAATGGTAAAGACGGACAAAATGAATTCTTATGCACTGTTAAAATCTTTGGCTCTGTTTGGATACTTTGTAGTGAGAACTGTTGAGCACTTTGTCAAATTCATGCTGCTACATCTTTCAGGCAGCTGTGCTTTGGATCACACTGTTGGATGATGTTCTTCAGGCTCTTCTTTGTGTTGATAAGCATTTATCTTAGTACTGCTGAAACAAATAGTCATAACTGAATTTACAAAACTGTGAAGTAAGTGCTGTGGAGAAGTAAAAATGTGTGTTGAAATCAGTGTTACATTCTTAAATTTTACGTATGCTCTATGACTCAGCTTTGAGTATCGAAGGATAAAATATGTTACCAGCTGTAGCAGAGCAGAACTACGGATGCAGAGCAATTTTCTCTTCTCTATTATAAGTGAAACCTATATAGTTAGTCTAAATATCATCTGTAATGGTTTAGACTAGAGAATAAATCTTCAGCGGAGGAAAAACAACATAGAAAGATGGTCAGAATCACTTAACGTCTGGGAAGAATGTTCTAAGTAAGGCTATGACAGAGAAAAAAGATTTTTAAGATTGATCTTAAAAATGTTATCTTTTCTTACTCTAGATTTTCCAACTTTTCACAGCATCTAATCAGAATACAGCTGTGGAGAGTAATTTTGGATTAAGTAATCTGGTTTCTTCATTGTAAATTAAATGGACAGGTGGAGGAAAGAGTAGGGTTTGATAAATTAAGGAAAACAGCTCAGTTAACTGAGGTTTTAATGTGAATGAGATCTGAATTTGCTAAGGTAGAAGTATTGTGAAATGTTAATATTAAAATGAAGGATAGTCTTCTGGGAAAAGGTTGATGCTTTAGCTAGATGAAAGAGAAGAATAAAGGCTGTTTCTAGAAAAAAAATGGTGAAGAAGTCTGAAACTGTTTCAGAATTGTCTTTTTGAGAAAAAGAAGTGAGAATTCCCAGAAGTAAGTTAAAGCTTGCAGGAAATATTGAACATTCTGGAAAATATTTCTTGATTTATATTAATAAAAAAGGAATAAGGAAAGATGTAGTGTGCAGTGAGGATGACACAGTAAATAAATCATAGAATCATAGACTGGCTTAGGCTGGAAGGTACCTCAAAGCCCATCCAATTCCAGTCCTGTGCCATGGCATCATTGCCAACCCACTAGATCAAGCTGCCCAGGGCCCCATCCAACTTGGCGTTGGGCACCTCCAGGGATGGGACATCCACAACGTCTCTGGTCCAATGCCTTACCACTGTCCAAGTAAAGAATTTCCCTCTGATATCTAAATCCTCCTCTTTTAGTTTCAAGTCATTTCCTCTTGACCTGTCACTATCAGCCTGCTGCTTATGAACTCGGCTCAAGTACTGGAGGGCTGCAGTATGGTCTCCCCAGAGCCTTCTCCAAGCTAAACACTCCCAGTTCCCTCATCCTTTCTTCATAGGACAGATGCTCTGTGGCCTGCAGAACTAAATGAATGCTTATTTAGCTCTCATTAAGGATAGTGATATTGGTTGTGAAGACAAAGGGATAGTTTAAGGGGATAGAGAGAATGTAGATAGGAAAATTACAAGGCAATGAAATATTAAAAGAACTCTAGCATTTGCAGAGAACAGTATTGCCAGTGAGGAAATACAGATATCATTATATGTGATAGAGTTAATGTTACTTAAGGAATACCTTCATTGATTAAGGAAGATTAGTTTATACTTTAACTAGTGTAAATAGCTACTGTAGTGATAACTAGGATGGGAGAGTCTTGTAAGAGGAAACAGGGTTTTTTATTTATCCTCATGCTGCACAGTCTGGGAGGAGATGATGATTGCTTTCAGTAAATTCACCAGAGAAACAAAGAAAGCATGAACACTGGGAGAATGTGGAAATAAGTAGAATACAGAATGGTGATCACAAGGTTATGTGAATGTAAACAGTCAAGAATGCATTCAAGTTAGTAACTAAAAAGAGTTTTGCAGCATCCTTCTGTAGGGAATAGAGAAGCAAAAATAGCTATCTAGATTTAGGATTTATTCCTTGATTAAAAAAATTCATACGATTGCTTATTAGTAGGGTCTTAGATTTCAAGGACCTGAAAGCACATTGATTCTGATCCTCCAGCGTAAAATGGGCACATTTCCTTTATAGGCTCTGCGTGTAATAAATTTCAGTATATTTTAATTTGATATTTTGTTGAAATTACTTCTTGACTTCCAATAGTATTTGGATGCCTTTATACCTTCGGTATGTCATTTTAATCTTGCTGTATAAATCACCTGTTTAAAAGAGAGTGCATCAACCCAGATTACTGTCACTCATTTCTAGTTTTGATGATTTTGGTTTGTCTTCTCTTCCCTCTAAATTAGGAATGCCGACAGGATTGCATAATATAGAGAATAACGTGTAACATGCACGCTGTATTTTTGGAAAGCAGAGTTAATGTGGTAGTCCAGTTGAAATTCTTTAGCCTTTTGAAGGGAAGAACAGTTTTTACTGGAGAGAGAGGTTTATTTGTTTTCTGACTAAGGAATTTGCATACCACATGCTTGAGCTTTGCATCATGCACATGAATGCTTACCTCCAAAAAACATGTTTTTTTCTTCCTTTGGAGGTTTTTGTTTTGTTTTGCTTTTTTTTGTTTTTTTGTTTAATTATTATTGTAGAGGAAGACAAGCTGTGAAGGTTGCTTACTTTCTTAATTGTTGCAGTTAAGCGGGAAAAAAAAAGAATGGTACTTCATACCTTATAATCCTTCAGCATCCATACAAATCTGTAGTCCACTGCTGCCTTGCATGAGAGTTTACAGTTTAGGTTCCTGTTGGTGTTACGTGCTGCTTTGCATTACCTTTGTTTAGATAGAAACTTTATATTTAAGAGACCCGTGACCTTTTCAGGTCAATTACAGGCAGTGATTTACATTTGTGATCCAACTCTTCACTGCTCATCAGCCTTACCTAGAGTAAGGACTTAAATGCTGTGCCTAGTAGCTTCACAAAGCTTCCACCTTGTTGTGAGTGGCTCTTGACCACATTTAATAAAACTGATAAGAAAACTGGAGGCTGGAATTGTTGTGTCCTACCCGTGTTTCCTGCTTCATTCTGTGATTCCTTGTATTATTATCACTGCCTGTTTAAAAATAAAATGTTTAAATTGGTGGCTATAGTATTCTGATTTTGATAGAGCACAGCTCTGGGAGAGAGTGTTTTTCTCTTTACATTAAATGAATTTTTCTTTCAAACTTTCTCCAGCAGTTTTCTCAGGTTGGCAGTTTTTAACTATTGTAATATGTGAGTAATGTAATTAGCCATTGCTGATCTAACTGTTAATTAATTATGCCAACTGGTACTCAATCAAGTATTCAAACATGCAAAGGAAATAATTCTTACTTATAGTCAAGCCAAAGCTATGGAGTATATATCCATATCTCAGGAATATTCGTTACTATTTGTACTCATTTCAGTTTCAATGATAGGGACAGGTCCACCATTTATTACTGTGGTCAGTTTCAAAAAAGATGAATCACTAAATACTTCCAACAAAAATGAATAACCTCCCTGCCTATGTGGATTACTCTTTGAACTTGAACATAGTAAGGTGATTCTTCATTTATTTTCTTTAAATTCTTTAGAGACACAATTGGTGTTTTTTTTGTTTTTTTTTTGAATGTTTGTTTAGCGAACATCATTTTGAGTTTCACTCACGCAGGAGCTGTGATTTGTTTACTGTGTTTCTGGTTGTCAGCATTCGTTTCAACCACTCTACATTGGATTTCAGTGTTAACAAAGAAGTGTGAGATTTGCTAGAAATATGAAGGCATCATAGACCTTCATCTTTGCAATTGTCTCTCTCTTTTGAATCCTAAACAGAAAGTGGTTTGATAGATGGGTTGCAACTTGCTTCTGGCCCCATACTGCCAGGGAAAAGGGAAACAAAACCAGATATGCATGAATTAAGCCTAATTGTTCGTGCATTTAATTCTACTAACAATAATACCAAATGAGTGGAAGTATGTACTTACACTCACATTGTAAACAATTCCAAGGTGAAATTGGAAACATTGAGCACAAATACTTCCTGAGCAAAAATCTTTTAAAAAAATTAGTAATATCTCTTAATGAGTTTTAACTTGCTTACCATTCAGTATTTACATGTGACCACATAGGACTGATGCAGTGAGCTGTCAGCCTTGGCTGTTTCACTGTCAGCTCTCATAATTTATTCTGATCCTTCTTCCCTCCAGCATGTATCCTGCTAGTTGCCAGGCAACTGTAAGTGATTTTTTTACTGCGCATGCAGTAGTTCTGCAAGTTGTTATTTTTTTCTAATTGTAAAAGTGAGGATGGGGATTGAAATCTGAACATTGCTTTAATAATGATTAATTATTAATAATTTGCTCCATTTGTACGACTAACACAGACCGTGACTGTCAGAAAGTGTCAGATGATTTTTCAGCATAGGCAAAGAGCAGAAGATAACAGTCCTTGTGAGAGGAGATTTTATAAAAATGGTACAACAGAATAAGCTGTTATTGATCTGCGTAGACAAGATCAGGCATTCCTTTTCTGTCTGTTGCATATTTCATGCCCTTAGTGCTTTGTTGTTCCTTTTTTTTTTTTTTTTTTTTCATGACCTTAAGTGATTCTCAGTAATTAATTACATCAAGCAAAAGCTGGAAGGTTTTCTGTGGCATTCTTAGTTTAATAGACTGTGTGAGCAAGCTGCAGTTGGCTAGATTTATACCTTGAAAATAGAATATTGCTGTGTAACAGTTTACTACTGTTATATTTTTCAAACAATACAATATAAGGGTGTGTGCAAGTATGAAGAAAGGGGGGGGGGGGGGGAAGAATTTTGGAGCTATTGAATAAAAGGCTGTGTAATTATAGGAAACTTTTTAAATAGTGCAAATATACATAATCTATTTCAGAATCTGATAAAAATTAGGATATTATTAGTAGCTGTTCATGCTTAAATAATAATATTGTTAGACTCTGAAATGTATGAATGAAATGAAGCAACATCTGCTTCGGTGGTTTTCTATTTCTTCTCAAATAGATGTCTTTGTTAGAAGGAAGCTGCTGAAGTTCAAAATACAGCAGTGATAACTCAGTATTTGCATGCCAAATCCAAATCAGCACTGTATAAAGTTTTGAAAGCAACTTTGTATTTTATAAATTGTGTAGTGTGTTCTTGAAACATTGCTCTTAGTAGTCTGAGATGAAGACAGATTCTGTTATCTGATGTGACATTGTCACTCACAAACATCATTAACAGGATCAGTAACTTCAAATGTAGTATAAATGACTACCACTTCAGCAGGAGAAGTATTAAATTAATGAATTTGACTCTTTATTGTAATTCACTGCTGAAGGAGATATGAAGATACAATGGCCTGAGAGCATCACAGTTATTTTCTGTCAGGAGAGAGATGGTAAAATCTGGGATGACAATTTTGTTGTCATTTTTTCATTTTGTGTATTTCGGTAACAGAGAGAGTCCCAAATGAACTAGATTTATTTGGGAATGTGGGATTACGTGATCTCCAGAGGTCCATTTTAGTCCCTATAGTTCTGTGATCCGTTGGCTGAGGTTGCTAGTAAACTGTCTGGAGTATTGTGTGAGGTGCAAATGGTCTGTCCGGTTGTCTATACCAGTATTTGTGTAGTGTGTATAGGTTTAACTCTTACCTTGCTGATGTAGTGGCACAGTACACCTTCTTATCTCACTGTGCAGCTGCAGCACCAAGTATGGTTTTGTACATGCCATAATCTTTCAGAAACAGCCAGGGGGCTGGAGTCTGGCAGTTACTGTAAGCAGACAAGGTAACAGGTTCTGCGGCTGCAAATCAGAAAAAATGATGATGAGGTAGGGGCATATACAGTGTTAACATTGCATAGAACAGTATTCCAGATGCAAGTTGTCCCTAAGGATATCAGTTGGATGACATTGATTAGCAAGCTATGATTAGAACTTTAATATTATTGTCTCTCTAATGCAGAGTATATAATGAGCAAAAGCATTCTGAGAACAGTAGGAGATCTTGGATTAGGTGAGCAACAGCTGCTTAGGAAATGTTAAAGTTCTGTTCATTCTTATTCATTGATCTCTCAGGTTCCCAAAGCAAGTTTGTGCCTCTAAAAATTCTAGTAATAGATGAGACATTAGATGTGATAATGATGTGATAAGCAGGCATTCATAAATTTCACAAAGGACAAAGCTGTTCTGCACTTCTCACCATCCTTATCTTCTGTAGCAGAATTGCCTCAATTAACCTTTGATCCAGTATCAATTTAACATGACTGTTAATATCCCATGCTGTTATGGATGATGGCTGCGAGATTGAAGCTGAGATGGAGACTGAGACTAGGCAGCAGCCTTCTCCTTGCTCAATTCCTATGAATGTTTTGCATGTTAAGTTACCATCCAATTCCTCCTCTCACAGGGCTGTGAGAGAGGGAAGTATGTGAACAGAGCCAGGAAATGGCATGTGAATGCTCTGTGCAATGAGTTGCAGTTCTTCTCAGCAGAGATTTTTTTCCACTATTTTGATGTGACATTCAAAAAGAAAAAAACAAACACAACCTTACACTTGTAAGTGCCATCAATACCTTTAATCTCCAAATATCTTGCAGTCATCTATTGTATATATATACATATATAAGTAGCTGAAGAGCTACATGTGGGAAAATTTAAATAAATAAATAAACAAACCAGAGGGTTAACAATGGTAAGTCTGCAAACTTTAGTAGTTCCGGACACCTTCAAATAATATGACATGGTCCTGGAGAAACAGATGATTGTAAATAACCTATCACATTATTTCAGATAATTGAAGAAGTACAAATCACAGTAAAGATTTTCAGTACTGTCAGATGATCTTTCCAGGATCCTAACACTCATTAATGGAAGTTAATAATGTATCTAGTTGTTCTGATGGCAATCAGCATCTGGTATAACCAAAGTCAACATGAACAAATGGTGCAGTGTGACCAGGAGATATGAAAGCAACTATAAAATGACTGAGGAACATAAACTTAGAGTGACAGGAGGGGGGCATGCTAGGAATCATGAAAAAAAGGTTAGAAAAGGGTAAGACTGCACTTGTCAAAGCACTACAGTATTCCTATTCAAGTCCTGATCCTGCTTTCATGAAGTTCCATGACACTTCTGATCCTCTAATGGTGGTGATATTTTAGGACAGGGCAGAAAGATTTGTATTAAATTGTAAATCAATTATCTGTATGAATTTATTAAAATAATAATAAGATTAACATAATTAAGAGATCACTTTCTAGTTCTTTGAAAGAAGAGGGGTTGGGATTGTATTTTTGCTGTTGTTGTTTGTTAATCTGTTTTTTAATGATTTGATTGTATGACCCGTATGTGTGAGGAAGTTGTAATAGTTCTTGGCTTTGTGTTTGGGTTTGTTTTTTTCTACAGCTCTGGACGGCAGCTAAGTGAAGTCTTCATTCAGCTCCCATCGAGAAAAGAACTACCAGAATATTATGAATTGATTAGGAAACCAGTGGATTTCAAAAAAATTAAGGTAAGAACATTTTTGGAAGTGGAGATTCCTATATTTCTTTTTGTTAGACACTGGTGAGTATGAAGTCAGTATATAAATGACCACAATATGCATATTGAATCTACCTCTGTGTTTTGGATGTTAAACATTATCACATCTCTTGTTATGAATTTTATTTCTTTTGTATCACAGTATATTACCTTCATTTCAAAATTAAATCAAAATGCAGCAGTTACATGAATGACACTTTCAGAGATGATGTAGAACCATAGAATCAAAAAATGGCCTGGGTTTAAAAGGACCATAATGATCATCAAGCTTCAAGCCCCCTGCTGTGCACAGGGTCGCCAGCCACCAGACCAGGCTGCCCAGAGCCACATCCAGCCTGGCCTTGAATGCCTCTAGGGATGGGGCATCCACAACCTCCTTGGGCAACCTGTTCTAGTGGACATCTCAATCTGGTTTTTGTAAAGAACCAGTAAAGAGCCATATAAAGAAATCTTTATCTTGAAAACTCTTGTAGAATATAGTAATCCCTAAACTAACATCCAAGCAGTTTGTCAGGTGGGTTTTAGGCAACTTGTTGCACACTAGATGATGCAACTGTAATGCTGTTCATATTGTAGCATATTGTATGTCCATGCAGAAGAGAAGAAATTGAAATTCCTTTTACCAGAAGAACTCAAATTTGTAGCTTTTGGCCTGGAAGCAGTCTACACAGCAATTGCATGTTTTTTATACCTATTGCCCAATTGTGATTTTTTTAGTATTACATTAATGATACGTTTTATTGTTCCTTTCTTTCTTTTAAATAGGCACCTGTTTTGATGCTTAAGTAGAATTTTTAAAAATAATGTTTTTTCAAAGATTAATTCTATATCTACTGTTTTGGGTTTTTTTTTGTTTGTTTGTTTGTTTGTTTGTTTTTCCTGCATCACTGCCTCTCCGTACTTCTCGTTTTCCTCAACAAATGCAACAGGAAAGGATTCGCAACCATAAATATCGGAGTCTTGGGGATTTGGAGAAGGATGTCATGTTGCTGTGTCATAATGCGCAGACATTCAATCTGGAGGGATCACAGGTCTGACCAAACTAATATTACGCATACAGATTTTCCCTTCCTGATACTTTTAGTTCTTAACTGATTATTATACTACGCCTATAAATGCTGTATTTTAATTCTTATTTTAAGTGGAGGAAAATGACAGATTGTTAGAATTATCCAAAGTTCTCTGGCCACAGCTGAAGTGGGAGCATGCAGAGAATTTGGTTTTGAGTCAAGTTCTGAGATCAGCTTGTTTTGATCTGTCCTGTAGTTCCCAGCTATTGTAGGAACATTTGAATCTCTGCTGGATCCCTGTTTATGTAGTTATACATCGGTTTGTGCTGCCAGATTGGATGGCAGAAGGAGCAGGTATAATTGTACAGCTAATTCCAGTTGTAGAGGAAGTACTTAGCAGTGAACTCTCCAGCTCTGCTACTGCAAGATAGAAATTCAAGATCCAGATGTGAAATTTGTGTATGAGATTTTATATTCTCTTTACCGTCAGACTGATCTTTCTTTGAAAGATCTATATCCATTTTGAAACTTAGTAATAATTAATTCCAGTTGAGTCTCAGAGGTTTACAAAGCAAAATCTCTAACCTCAAATGTTATAAAGGTACGATTGTGCTCAGTCTTGTAAAATAGGAATGGAGGACGCTGATGCAAAAGGAGAGACTACAAAATGGGAAAATTGTCACACAATGTAGTGAAATGTAGCAGAAGATACATATTTTTGCAGAGGAGTCTAAATTGTGTGCTACAAATACAGTATTAAATTGAAGAAAGGACCTGAAAACCAGTTCAATAATCTGAAAGAGAAAAAAAAAAATATTCCTTTCAGGAAGCCTAGGTAAATTTAGCTGGAGGTTTCATGCGGCCAGTATTAATGCATCATCTGAATAACTATATGCTATTGATAACCCTTTGCTAAACAGGTGAACGTATGTGAAAAATTGAGACGTAACATTGAAACATGCAATTAGATGCAGGATTGATGAATACAACTGGTCATTTTGTATTTATTTTTCTTATTTAGAGACAGAAAATGCTTTCTGTGTCATATACACGTGTGATATTTTTACTGTGTTAAATTATACAGAAACAGCCTGTAAACTTATCTGCTAAAATTATTTTAATAGAAATAGTGATGACTCAAATTGTGGAATAGAGCCTTTACTAAATGTCCAAAAGTAAATTACCAGTTTGCTACTTAGTCAAGTAGCAGTAAACTAGCTGTGAATTAAAAAAAACAAAGATAACCCTACCCAAGAAGTACCACTAAAATTGTTGGAGGGGGGGGATGACAGTAGTTAAAAAGGGAAAAGTAAAAACCAGTAGCTATCTGAAAAAAATAATTATGCTGATGAGAATGGCATGAGTTGCTAATCTGGAACTGGTCTGTTATGTGGAGTGATAGATTTGACAGGAACACTCTTGAATGGGTATAAGCATTCAAGATGTTGTTACTCTGTTTGGAAATAGTTCAACCAGCTTCAGAGTTTTTCTCCATGCTAGCATACAAATATTAATTACCAGAATTAATTACTTTTTTGTTGTATAAATCCCGAACAATCTGTGTCTAAGTTTCTGTTGTTGCTGTTGTTGATTTGTTTTGTTTGTTTAAGTTTCTATGCTATATTCTTGTAACTTACTTTTTATTTCTAGTGAATTGTGGGACGTTTTTCCAGTGGTCCTCCAGTTTTTAAGGTCCTTATATTTGTTGTGATAGTTTAGTTCTACCTTTGCTGTGACATACCAGTTTACTCGAGTAAACTAGATTATTGTGCGCGCACCCAAAACAAAAAGGCTACTTTAAACAGAGCTGTTCAGGTACACAGCAACATCAAGTGAAATTCTGCATGTTTGTTTTGCTAGTGTTAATGCATATTTCTTTTCCTTGAAACCAAAGAGTTCCATTTGAGCCAAAATCTTAGGAGAGGTTTTCAGAGACAGACAGACTTATTTTTTGAGGCTTTTGTGCTCAGTGAAACCTCAGGAGTTTCAAAAGTTTTTAACATTGTAAGGGTCAAATGAAAAACAGACATGTAAGAAGTTAAAACAATGCATGTCTTTTGAAACAGAAAAAAATTTGTCTTAAAAATTTGCGGTATTTTAAGTTTCTTTGTCACTGTTTTTCTCATTTTGAAGGAAGTTCTGCTGTTATTGCTGTTCCATTTATGATTCTTATTGGAATCAGTTTTATTGTCAAAGTAAGAAAACTTTCTATTTTCTGAATGAAGCTCTAAATCTTCCGAGTCATAATAGCCAGTGAGCATCTACAAAGAATTCTGTATTTAGAAAGATAATGTTTTTTTAAAACCCCTTTATTTTTTCTATGACATTCTGTTAAAAAGTCTGGATCACAATGAGATCTTAAAATATGTAATGGCTGGAGTTCAAAATACCATCTTGTGCTCTTCTTTAATTCTTGTTGTCTTAGAAATGTGTTTTCTCTAAGAAAAAATTGCAAGGCTATTGAAAGGCAACCCTAAGAACAATATGCTGGGCCTACGGGAAAGAAAAGGAAATATGTTCAAGAGAAATTCAGAGTCTTCTAGGGGCCGGAAACTTTAAAAATTTTAGGTGTAAGAGAGTGTTGGTAATGATTACTCTTGGAGGAAAAAAAAAACACTCTGGGATCTAAAATCCCAGTAGTGGCACAAGACAAAAGGAAAAGATGAGCCATTACAAAACAATCATCATCATTATGTATCTTGGGTGTCAGGTAACACTTGGCCCATATTTACAAGCCATCTTAACATCTCCTAACAAAAGTCACTGGAGTATTTATGGAATAGGAAACAGGGTACTAACTGCACTGAAAGTCACTTTTTATGAAAGGTACTTGGAAATAAACTGAAAAAAAAGATTGTGTATTTCATATGAAGTATTCTGAACCAAGTTTTTCTAATTCTTTCTGAACCTGCAAAGTATGAGAGTGGTTTTATCAGTTTTAATGTGCAGCTTGTATAATGACAACCAAAAATCTTCCCATTTTTCTCACAAATAGACAGCGTTCCTTTATACAAGAAAATATTTTGTTTAGCTGAAGGAGAAAGTGAGGATGAGGAAATCAAATACAGTTTGTGACCCTTTACTATTGCATATATAACTATTCTTAATTATCCAGTGCTTTGTCTCCTTGAAAAGCAAAATAGACAAGCTCCTTTGTTGAGATGATTCTGAAGTCCTAGTTATTTAGGGAGACTATGATATCTCTGTTATGTTAATCTGAGAAATGCATTAAAAGCCAGGTGTGGCCTTCTTGTATATAGGTGCTTGATGTTGAAGTGAAAATCTGGTATGACAGAAGTGCTCAGCAAGTTAGCCTGTGTTTAAGGAAAGATGTTAAGTTTGGGACAGGCACTGATTTTTCAGCCTTTTGAGATCTGCAAAAAATGATGGGATGCTAGGGATAAATAAATTTCTTTGCAGCTGGTTTGGGCTTCTGGAAAAGCTAATGATAACTAACATAAAAGCTAGTCATTTGTTGCTGTAAAATATAGTACTAGACTTTAATCCAGTTTTATAATTGAGGTGCTTACTGCTGAAGGTTGTCATGTTGGGAGGTTTTCAATACTTAAAATGTAATGAAAATGTGAGAAAGCCCTTGTGGTAATAGAAACAATAAAGGAAAGCATTTAATTGGACAAACAATTGGACATTTAAAACAAGATATTTTAAGACACTCTTTTTGTGACAAATTTATTTATCTTTATTGACAACTTTTTTTTATTCAGAAAATAAAAAGTCAATGTTGATATTTCTTGTAAAATTCATGCAACATCAACTGTTACTTGTAATTTTAAAAGACCATATAGTCCATAGGTTTCCAGCAGAAATAAAGGTGTGCAGTATGATTTCTTTTCGTGTTGCTTGATTTTACAGCTCTGACATAGGTTTGTATTCACATTGTAGATCTATGAGGATTCCATTGTTCTTCAGTCCGTGTTCAAAAGTGCACGACAGAAGATTGCCAAAGAAGAAGAAAGTGAGGATGAAAGCAATGATGATGAAGATGATGATGATGAAGAGGAGTCAGAGTCAGAATGTGAGTCCCGTCTAAACAAGGAAAATGTGGGGGGTAATTAGTTGTTCTGATTTCTGCTGTTAGATTGAGTTTTCTGTGGAGGAAGATAACTTCTTACCAAGTTTACTGCATTCCACTTGTCTTTTTTTTATTTTTCTTCTGGTTGTCTATTTCTAAGAGTTTAGTACTTTCAAACAGCAGAAGAGTTATGTGGGAATGGATTTGACTGGCTGTGACTGTTGATAAACCCATTTTGTCCTATTCACACTGTTTGCAACTAAAAGTACTAGAAAGGCCAAGTATAGTTTTGATCCATGAGTGATCAGACTTTCAGGCATGATGCAACATGAAATTCATCACCTAGTTAAAATGATAGTGCAAGTATTCTTCAGTGGGACAAGGACAAATTGAAACTCAGATTGCTTCAGAAGCAGGAGGTGACACCCATTCTTGTAAGAGCCAAGTTATGGGATAGGACAGAGCTGGACAGAAAGTTCAGCAGGTATTCAGGGCGCGATGCAGGAAAACAATACAAAAGACCTTTCTCCATACAGCCTTTCAGTTCTCCTTGTTGATTTGTGTTTCTTTGGTGGAGGCATAATCACCATACTTGATGTTCCTGCAGATTCAGAAATGTAATATAGTAGAAATGGAGGCATCTGTTCATTCCACTTTGTGCCATACAGTATTTGTACTCTTCAGCTGCCCCTTCTGTATGGTTACAGAAACATTAGAAGTTTGCCCTGAACTGTTCTTAGAAAAACAAGTAGCTCTGTAGAACATACTGTTTCAGAAGTTCATTTGGAAATCAAGCACTTCATATGTTCTTCTGAAAGGTGTTTGTTCCAGGTTTGCCAGTTACCTCCATTTAGCATTCCTGTAGTTTTAAAATGACACAATTTTCTGCTTGTACAAAGAATAAACTTGTCTATATAGAGGTAAGAAAGTGTTTTTAGGTTTGCATCTTCTTACAGAACCAGGTACTACCTGCTGAACATGAAAAAGAAGAGGTATAATGGTTAAGTTATACTCCATAGCCTAATACAATATTGCTACAACAATCAAGAAGTAGAAAAGTAAAAGCAAGTATTCTGGTTAATGGTTCCATGGTCCAGACAAAGAACAGGGAGAGTATCTTTTGCTGCCACCAGGTGAAAATTTCTAAAAACAGAGACAGCATTTAGAAGTTGATAGGTGACCTTCAGTAGTTTGTTTTATTCACACTCATGTACACGTTACATTTTCTGCAGCAAAATCTGTGAAAGTCAAAATCAAGCTGACTAAAAAGGATGAAAAAAGTCGGGAGAAAGGAAAGGGCAAGAAGAGGCAAAGCCGAGCAAAAGCCAAACCTGTTGTGAGTGATGATGATAGTGATGAGGATCAAGATGAAAATGTAAGTTTTGTTCACTGAGACTGTGGAAGTGGTTACAGTGATTGCGTCTCTACCCTGTCCTGCTTGCTGTCAGAATTCTCACTTATTCATGCTTAAGCACATATTTAATCTGTATTCATCATCTTAAGAGAATTTGGCAAGGGTATTAACTGTGTCTGGGTGTGTTTAGGAGATCTGGTCCCAGTGCTGAAAGACAAGAAGTCTGGAGCTTATTTCTTGGAGCTGTTCCTACCTTCTTAGAACCTTTAAACCTTGTGGATTGTTTGCTTTCATCCCCAAATGAAAAATTCTTAGCATGATTTTTTTTGGTACTAGAGTCGCTTCTATAAATACAACAAATGAAAAACGAACTCTTCCCAGTTGTTATTAAACATCTGGATAGATAGAAGTACTTGATCTTTCCTTACTTGGTGTCTTTTCCTCTCTAAGGAAGTCTGCAGCAACTGTCTTGAAAGAGAAATATTAGATAACTATATTTCTTAAGTCTACTTTGATGTGTCAATTTAATTGTCATCTTTCTTCCCTTTTCTTTCTTTTTTTCTTCTTTAACAAATTCCACAGAATAGCTGGCAAAGAATTTCTGACTTGTCTTGTGTCTCTTACCTCTAGGACCAGTCGGAAGCAAGCGGAAGTGATGATGAGTGATCCATAGGGTTTATTTTCTTGGCAGAACTGACCCCTTCCCCTTCTCTTCTCCCTTCTCCTATTTTATGCCCAGTGAATTCATTTTGTCAAATAGACATTTGGTTGTTTCTGTATTCTCTTCTCTATAAATTAGCTTTAGGATAGTGCCAGACAAACATATGATATCATGGTGTAAAAAAAAAAGATAATGTAGCATTGATAACCAGGATAAGCCGATAAAAGTGACAGGATTTTTTATTTTTCTTCAGGCAATTTTTTTGGTTTTTTTTTTTTTTGTTTTGTGTTTTTTTTTTTTTTT